>NW_008824309.1:6146381-6153203 GCF_000699105.1 Pygoscelis adeliae | reverse complement strand
GCTGACCCAAGAGGTGGCAGCAATATTCACTACGAAGACATTTGACATGTTTTACTGTGGTATAATGTTTAATAGCAGTAATGAGGGTTCAAGTCATAATTTTATTTCTAGTTTGAACTGGAATAAAACCAATTTTCATCATTGCATCAGTGTGTCTGAGAAGAATGCTTATAGGTCTGGTCTAGACCTAAAAAGTTGGGTTACCTTTGGCTGCGCAGGGGTCAGTGTTGTAGAAAGTAATAACTACCATGTTTGAATAGAGTGAATATGAGTCTAATCTAGTATTCTGTCCATCGCAGCAGCTAATGGCAGATATTTCTGGAGAATAAAATGCAGTGGAAAACAGGTACAGAATAAGCTGTCAACAATATTAGGTCTCTTCCTAAGCATGTCCCTGCCAAGGGATCAAGGCTGAAAGCAAAGCTTGACTATATCCCTTCAAATTTTGCTAAGCAGAACATGTAGATCTACAGTAGTTGTAGTATTCAAATACATGTCCAGTCCTTTTTTTAAGGATAAGCTTTGCAAGTTTTTGGTTCCATCGTTTATTTCAATAGATGGAATTTTTCTACAGTTTGGATAAATATGTCCTTTTATAAATTTTGATTTTTATCACCTTTTAATTCTGTGCTCCCTCATTTATGCCCCCTCATCTGGATATTGAATTAAATTCTGAGAACGCAGGGTTCTGATCTGCTTCTCTATTGCTCATAATGATTACAGGCAGGGATGGCAGACCTGCCATTATTTAGTATTCTCAACACTTCCAATTATAATATTCTGTTTTCTGCTTGTAACTCTGTCAGGCTTAGCTGTTCAAGCTGAATTTTTCCATGCTTGCTCTCAAATGACTTCATTTCATGTGAGAACGTTGCTATTGTAATGGAGACTTTTTTTTGGACCATAGCAAATATTAGACCCTAAATATTGATCCTTCTCCATTTATTCCTACTTCTTTTGTTTACTGTCTCATAAGCAGCTTTAGATCTAGGACAGAACTTTCCTCTCAGCAGTCTATTTAGGGTTTGGGTTTTTTTAAGTAGTCTCTGTAAGGATGTTGTCAAAGGCCGGAATAAACTAATCATTCTGTTCTTTTTTTATGCATGACTGTAGGGTTTGAGAGATTAGGGAAAATACATGTCTAACAACTGCACGAAAGAGTCAGCGGGAAAAAACCCCTAGTATTTGTATAAGTGTTCAGAGCATCAGAAATGACCTGATCTGATCAAGCTTCTGAACTATACCTGAGCTTTCACAGCATTGCATCCTAACATCATGTGCATCAGTGCATCATTTCAAACTGGGAATTTTAAAGGTTTACTGATGGGTTCAATTTCTTTTGCTGAGAAACAGATTCTATTCTATTGTATTTTAGTAGCTCCTCATGCATCAAACCCCTTTTACACATAGGGCTTTTCATACCTGTAACGTGAAGATGGGCTCTGCTGCTGCAAGGATTTTTATAATTATGATTGTTCTCTTTTGTAAGGAAAAGGCAGAAGGTATTTTTAGTCGTTTCTAACTGCCTGAGATTTGTAAAAGGACTCATACAGTGCTGCTGGCATGTGGAGTGTTTTGAGATGCTGAATGAATTAAATGAGACTTGCAGGTGTTTATCACCCTGAGCAGAGCACAGATGACTCAGTTCATCCCAGATTCCCATCTGACTTAGCTAGAGGATGGTGGTGCCGGGGGATCCCTGAACTCTTGTCCTGTCCCAAGTCAGTGCTGTACCTGGATCCGCTGGTGCAGACCCCACCTGGCATGAGGTCTCCCTGCAGCGAGGGTATACTGTGGAAGGAAGAGGGGTGACATTTTGGCTGTTTGGTGTCTGTTTTGAGCTATCCTACCTAGCACAATGTGGCCGTTGGCAAGCTTGCCTAAGGCCCTTAGTCCTCCTCCTGGAAATGGTGCCGTTTGTTTCCTTCGAGAAGGAGGAAGAATTACCAATGGAAGGGGGTGGACCTCTCAAACGGAGGCACATTAGAAATATGTTTTAGCATTCCTTTACTGGCTTTACCTGTTCCAGGACAGTCCCATAACGATGATGAGCAGTCATCGTTTTCAGGAGTTTTTTACACAGATTTTGTGTTCTGCTTCTGGATGGCAAGAACTCTTTACAAGCAAGAACTCAACTTACTTAAATATACAGAGCCAAATCCTTGAATCTCTGTTTTTCTCAACTCGGTTCCCAACTATCCTGACTAAATATTTAAAGAAATCCGGTTGGATAAGTAGTTCCTCATTCATTGATCTGTTGTTTCTGGATCAGTTTCTGCACTTGGATGGGTGTCATGGAAATCTACTGAAATGAACTGAAGAGTTTCCTATAATCCCTTGCGATGAAATTCAAAGTGCTGTGTTGAAGTATATGGTAATTGGATTATAAAGCATAAGAAAATGCAATAAAATCAACAGGCTAATGAAGCCATCCCTGTAAAATCCCAAGGAGAAGCAGCAAAGTATAGATAAGTGTGTGTCATGTTTGCCTAGTTTTATTTATTTATTTTTCCCTTTAACCTCTTAACAAGAACAACAAATTCTCCTTAGCACTAGGACTTCAAAACTCTTTGTCTGACTCCTTTTAAAACACCCTTTGTCCTAGTCTAAGTTGCCCTAAATACAAAATAGAAATTGTAGTTTTACTAGTTTATCTAAAGAAATAAAATATCTCCAGTGAAACCATGTTTTTTACAGAAGTGGGCTTTTTATTTTAGCTAGCAGGGACGTCTGTCCAGCTCCAACTGCTCAGTCAAGGCTTGTTTTCTCTGAAGAACTATTACTTGATAGTTGTAATTTATCAAAGATATTTTTCAAGTAACCTTTTTATGAATGTCTACTGATAAAACTACAAATATTTGAATGTATTGGGGAAATGAACACTGACCAGAAGTTTTCTAGGCTGTATGTCTTTTATAAGATTGGAAAATCTTTCTGCTTATTGCTCTGTAGCCTCTGTGACATCCTCCGTCTCACAAGTTTGGGATTTTGATGAACTCGCTTAGGATAGCAGCATATTACTGCCACCAGCTACTATACTCTTTTGTTATAATGGGTATCAGATCCCCACCACGTTTCTGTGATGGCGACTAAGTCATACAAGATGTTGACTGATATGGAGATGATCCATATGCAGAGTGCGTAACATTAAACAAACAGCTGTGGTTGGATGGCTTGTACCTGGCATTCCCGGTCACCACGGCCGTACGCTTGCAGTGCTCCTTCCCCCATTACAGGCTCCCTGCAACTTTGCTTTTATCAGCCCCAGGTGGATGATTGTTGCTCTTGTGTGTGTGTTTCAGTACTGAGGAGGCTTTCCAGAATGCAGTGGTGACTTTCACTACTTGGGTGAAATAGCACCAGCTTCCCATAAACTTTGTAATTGGCTTTTATTGATAGTTTCCCATCATTTCATCAGTTGCAGTAATAAGTGGTATACAGCAACACTCAGCATCAGCACTTACAGCAGTTAAGGAGATTGATTAACATTCATAAGAAAAGAAGAGGAGCTTAAAATAAGAAATAAAACAAATGCTTAATCCTTTGGCCCAGATGGCTTTTGGCATGGAAGATAAAAATGTGTATCTTCTCTAAAAACAGAACCCCCGTATCTTCCTTCCAACAAAGAAACATGACACAGTTCCAGCCATAAAACCACTCTTGTCTTTTCGGGTTGGTACCTGTAGTGTGACTTGGTATTTTGGACCTTAAGCCAGTAGCAGCCTGGTGGATGCTGAGAGCTGCTGATCAATGGGAATTTTGCTGGAGGGACATCTCTGTGTGTTCAGTGTCTGTGAATATCACCATGACTGCTCAGCTGCCCACGTATCAGTGTAGGTACTTCATTTCAAGTTCAAAGTCTTTAAAAGGGAGACCCGTGTTAATACAGTGGTATGGCTATGGGCTATGTCTTGCAACATTTTGCAGGTAATTTCGGATTTGCTTCGCTCAATACTGTGCACCAGTGGAAGCCACAATTAAGAGTTGGCTTGAGTTATTAAAACCTCAGAGCACATTCATGTCTGCCTCAGGAGGTGGAGATAATCTACTCTTCTTTATCAGAAACACTCTGGAAGGCCATAGCTATGGTTCCGAGTTCCCCACTGCTCAGCTTCTTGCAAATCTCCATAGTGCGTGCAGGAAAGAGAAATTTCACAACTAGTTAAATATAGAGGATACCTACAAATGTAGCCCAGTTACCTCTCTCATTGTAGGTGCTTTGAACCAAGAGAAAGTGACAATGAAGTCTTCACACCCTCTTTAATTATAGCAGCCTTTATATAACAGTGTCAGATAAATGTGATTTAGAATAGGTGGCACCTCACTTCCTCCAGAAGAACTGTCAAATTAGACCCTACCAGACTAACTTACTACTTGAAATTCAAAGAATTAAAGCAGGCCATCGAGTAGTCTCTTTGAATAAAACGTTTAAATGCGCAGAATCCTCTGTGCCACGACATAGCCCAAACAGCACAATACTTCTTTCTTTTGAAATATAAATACATACTTATTCATCTGATAGCTTCGAGGACTGCCAAATAGCACAAATGTCACCCAGTTCTCATTGCTCGTGAGATGTTGGAAAACAGGGTTGGTGAGGATCTCTAGAGGTTATCTTATTTGTAGCTCCACCCCAAGGCAGAAGCTGTTGTTACTGAACCAGATGCTTATCTAATCTGTATTATAAAACAGAGGAGGGGGAGAGAGAGAGAGAAAGAAATTGCTTTAGAGGGAGAAGGGGTAAGCAATTGGGCTATGCCAAATAACTTAGAAGAGTGAGGAATTGGACTCCTTCCAACAGATGGAAGCAAGTTCTGCCTTAGGTGGATTGCTGGAGAATGCTGATGGTCCTTTTCCTTTATATTAATGAAATATGTACTTGGGCTGTTCTGCTGATTTCAACAAGAGCAGCATTATATGGGGGAGAGCAATTTTCTTCAACAGGTCCCAGAATTCAGGCAACGGAAGATCAAAACCAATGCTTATGTTTCATATGAAGTATGCTGATGAAGGCTGCGGGTTTTGGAGTCTTCTGTGTGCTTAAAACTGATAGAAAGAGTGGGTCCGTATCCAAATGTGCTATTAATGTAACCACTAATGCTTTTTGTTGATATGCCCTTGCCCGCTGCGGGGATACTGTCTCATTACCCATAAGTAATGTTGAGAGTCCAGGATCGTAACCTTACTGTCAGAGCAGGGAGAGGCCATGAAGAACTTCTGACCTTCTTCACTGAGTCGGTGTTTGGGTTTTGTTGCTTCAGGGTTAATATTCCCGTCGATCTTCTCTCCTCTGCAGCAGCAGGAAAAGAGGCATTGAGGTCTGCAGTCCTGCTGCACGACTCGCAGTGAGTTAGTAACAGCGAAATCCCAGGTGAAAGTGAAATTTGTTCAAGTATGAAAAAGAGAGAACTTGCTGACTTACATTCTGGCTTTGCGCACTGCAGTGCTGAGGCATTTACTTGACTTGGCAATCTAGTTACTGCGCATTTATTCAGATAGCACTTTAGTGTGTTTATGCAAATAGTTCATTGCTACATCTCCTAAAAGAACCATACAAGTGCTGTCATTTGATCGTGCAATCATTAGATCGGGCTTTAAATAAAATTTCCTATGGTTCCGTACAAAATTCATGCCCTGGGAAAAGAAGCAGTATGCCCACATTTGGATAGTTCAGAAATGAGTAAATAATTGATATCCAGGAATATATGGATGTATGTCTCAAAGAACTTCCTTTGTACTTCAGAAAGGGTTGGCTTTAAGAAAAAAGGAGAATATGAATAATCTCTAGTGGGATCAGAGTATTTGGAGGAAGCCAAGTATTTCAGAGGTCTGTGGGATGCTCAAAATATTCTGACTTCCAATCCTTTCTCTTACCCCACCCCCCGATAGGGCGAAATAAAGTCTGGCTTTAATGTTAATGCTGGCTCAAAATGTCAGGAACAGCTTAATTATTGTTGAGTCCAGCCTCTTATGTGGCCCGTAACTTCAGGAGGAATTCTTTCTTTGGAATAATTCTTGTGTTTTGTTGTGTGGTTCCCATCTCTGCTCAAGAAGAGTTTTTGGTAGGTAGTATTTGAGGGCAGGTATAGTTAATCACTGTTACTTGCTCTTGTTTTATGCAGAATTTCTGTGTGTTGCATTTATTTGAGGCCAGAAGACAATGTGTTCACCTGTGCTATATCCCCAATGACTTACCGGTCATTAGAAGTTTTAGAAGACTCTTTCCAAATGCTAATATTATCTTAGGTAGCCATGTGGAAACAGGAAGCTATAGGTAGTTCTATCTGAAGGAAAATGCTTGCAGGATCATTCTCCAATCCCCAAGATTAAAAGGAAGCGCAGAAAAACAGCTTTCTCTGTGTAACGTGTCTGAGACCAAAGACTTTTGGGCAGTTGTGATTATGCTGCAGTGTACATTTGCCTATGAACGGACACTTAGTGCACAGGCGATCCAAAGTCCTTCGGGTACACGTGCCCAGGGACTCTTGGGTTCCCTGAACAGCCCTGCTTGCGAAGCAAGGGTTGCCGTTAACAGGGAACGGAGTAATTGCATTTCTCGTCATGAGATCACTTTTGCTTTGGCTGCTGCCGAGTGTGGGAAGGGAACAAGACTGACTGGACTTTACCTGCTAGCGGTTGTTTCCCATTCTG
This sequence comes from Pygoscelis adeliae, assembly GCF_000699105.1. Taxonomy (NCBI): domain Eukaryota; kingdom Metazoa; phylum Chordata; class Aves; order Sphenisciformes; family Spheniscidae; genus Pygoscelis; species Pygoscelis adeliae. The sequence goes on along the minus strand of NW_008824309.1, from coordinate 6,146,552 downwards.
CTCTGAGTCCAACGCACTTTTCTGGCAAGCCTGTCCTTTTAACTTCAGACTTCTTATGAAGCATGTAAAAAGTCCTGAGAAGGAGGGGGCTTCTAATTACCCAGCAATAACAATTCACGGCTGTTGTGGTTTAACCCGGCAGGCTGCTAAACACCGCACAGCCGTTCTCTC
>NW_008824309.1:6141998-6146183 GCF_000699105.1 Pygoscelis adeliae | reverse complement strand
AATAATAATAATAATAATAATAATAATAATAATAATGATGATAAAAGAATACGCAAAACAAGTAATGCACAATGCAATTGCTCACCACCCGCCAACCAATGCCCAGCCAGTCCCTGAGCAGCGGTCACCGCTCCCCTGGCCAACTGCCCCCAGTTTATATACTGAGCATGATGTCACATGGTATGGAACATCCCTTTGGCCAGTTTGGGTCAGCTGTCCTGGCTGTGCCCCCTCCCAGCTTCTCGCCGGCAGGGCATGAGAAGCTGAGAAGTCCTTGACGAGTGTAAGCACTGCTCAGCCACAACTAAAACATCGGTGCGTTATCAACATTGTTCTCATCCTAAATCCAAAACACAGCACTGTACCAGCTACTAGGAAGAAAATTAACTCTATCCCAGCCGAAACCAGGACGACGGCCCTTAAGGTGATTCTGACTGATACCTTCGTTGTTAAGCCACGTGAACTCACGTTACACATCTTCAGCGATGGGACAGCCTGGTTTTTGACAGACGCATTGGGTAGGTCCTATAGAAACTGCATTGTTTTATGGTTTTTTGTTTACATCTCCTTCAAAATGTCCTGTGCCCTTGGGAACATGTGGAGTCGTGGGCTGAGATCAAAGGACAAGTTATGCTTCCTGCATAAAATATTGCAGTAACTCCATGTGAGTCCTACTTCATAGCGGTCCTACTGACATCATCAGGGGATGGCAATCCTCAGTGAGGAATATCCCACGTGCTTATAGAGATTGCAACGCACCATGGTTAAATCCCATTAAAAATAGAGACCAGACTGCTTGAAAATGCCTATTTTAAAGCATTAGACCTTAAAAAGATGCAATTTGGCTCATTTACCCATTATGTGTTTTCACTGGGTCTCTTACAGCTACGCATGCACACGCACACAAACTGATGGGTTTTTGGATGCTCGTTGCTTTAGTGTTAGCCAAGTGCAGACTGAAGATGACAGGTACCAGAGTCTTTCTCTGTGCCTGAGGCAGTGGAATTCCCTGCCTAATGATATCAGATCATCTGTATTCTCTTTCGGAACTAAGCCAGGGACGATTTTGATCTCTCAAAACCTTCAGTTAATGTGTGACCCTCATCTGTTGTTGTAGTGGATTTTTTTTAATTATTCATTTGAACCACTTTTTGGGAAGATCACCTAAAAAAGATGAAGCTTTTAACTGTCTCTCCCATTGCACTCTTTCTATTTTGCCTGTGCTAAGCTATCCTAAAAGTTGAAACCAAAGAGATTTGGCTTTCTGGAATCTGACAGAGATGACCACCCATACATCCAGTGTAACACGGTGTCCCTCACTGTAAAAACATAACATGCTTTTCCTGAATAATGCCCCATACTCTAGCAGTCATGTATAGAGATACCTGCGTTACATATCACAGTGGAATAGTGATGGCTTGTCACGGAAGTAAATTTTGAGTTATTTTCCTTAGCCTGTATATATCCTTCCCTCTGCAAAGCTTCCTTGCTCCCTGTTTCCGAGCTCCATCCAGCCTCCTGTTCCTTCGGTATATTTTGAGAGCCTGATTACTTTTCAGACAACTTCTGAAGAGCCGCACGTCTTCCTCTCTCGCTTCAGCGTGCTACCTCTGTTGGTTTGCGTTGCGTGTTTCTTGGATAAATTACCTCATAATATTCAAAAGGGTCTTTGATTTAGAGTTTCTATATCACAGGTATTTGTATTTTTGCATTTTAGGCACGTGCCTGGGAAAAAAACTTATAAATACAGGGATTCCTGTGTTTTTTTGGATCTTCTAATAATTTTCTCCAACTTAGACCATGAAAACGGGTGTTAGATGTGTATGTTTGGGCTGACTGAGGTTTGCTCTGTCGTAAGGGGGCCAGTTCAGGTCTCCCCCCATGTCCAGGCCCTTGTGCTGGCAGCAGGGCGGTGTAGCTGGTGGGCAGGGAGGGCAGGGGCAGGACCCTGTGCCGCTGGCCCTGGGGAGGTGTCGGCGGGCAGGACTGCCAGGCTTGCCCGCAGCCCTTCAAGCAAACTGGGAAGAAGTAACTTGGGGCTCCTCGAGGGTGATTCAGAGCCCCTACCCTAACTAAACGGCCTAAGCACTGTATTTTAGGCACCTAAGCTAAACGCTTGAAGTAGGTTGTGCGACTGTCCCTTATGTTTAGATCTTTTTTCAAGTACAATCCCTATTTAATGAGCTGTGTGTATTTTTACAGCATCTTTTAGGAGCCTTTCAAGTTGAGTCATTAATATTCTTAATAACATCTGTGTCTTAAAAGGACAGTGTGAAATGTAAATACTGGAAATCAAATAGTGATTCCCCTGACTTCTGAATTAAATTATTTCATTACAAATTTATGTGAAGTTCAGACACTTTTTTTTTCCTTCTTGCGTTTCATGGCCTTTTTTTATTTTGAGCTGACAAATGATTCTGATGTTGCACTTAGAAATTCCTTCTCATTTTAAATTTTAGTAGTCTCCTATCAACAATGTATTTATTATTTAAATTTGTAACATCACAGATCTTCAAGGTGAGGGGAAAGGGACCTGCTCCGTACCACAGACCCTAAAAATTGATCCATTGACTCCTGTATAGGGAGTTTAATGAGAATTATAAAGACAATCTTAGAAGCTGAAATCCTCCTCCATCTGAACAGCCTTGCCCAAACCACCATGAAGTGCCCCAAAACATGCTGGCTGTGTTCTCCAGCCCCAAAGTAACTGGAAGGATAACCCCCAGGAGGAGGAGAAGCCGCTGCTCAGTCTCTGGGGCTGTTCCACACTTGGTTGAGATGGCCAGGAATGAGCCAGTTAGCGTCAATCGTAGAAGTGGTTTCTGTCATCTGAGCAATGGTTCCACCAGGAGCGGTTTGACAGAAGTGCTGCCTTGTTTGAAACAGACCACTGAAAAGCCGTCAGAGAGTCATTATTAATTAACTACTCGCTGTGATTTGTTTGTTGGTTTAACATTAGCAATGAGCTCGTTGCACGGGGCTAGGCATGAAGTTGCTGTTCCTTGGAAGATCTCGTTGACTGAGGACTCAATCCTGAAAAACACTTCAAGAGACCTAAACTTTAACCATGAGATTCTTCTCTTGATCATCAGTGGGACTATGCTTCCTCTACATGTAGATACATAAGCTCTTGCAAACTAGGAGGTTATATGGACAGAAGCAAAGAACGCAAGGAGGGCATTAGGAGAAGTAGTAAATTGGGAGTAAGACTTAGCATAACTTTGGGGAATCTTTGATGAAATTTGTAAGAAACTGTGAACAGGGGGAGAATAACACCTTTGGCTTTGCTTCAGATGTCTGCCGGACACTTCCCAAGTGATTAGTGGTAACTTTGCAGAACTAAATTAAGCCTTTGGAAGGAATATTAGATGAAGCAAATGGAAAAGACAAATAGGAACTGTTTGTGAACACAGAGATGTTGGATCAGATTGCACTGAAGATGAGATTTAAAATAATTGTTTTAATAAGGATAGGAAATAAATTGTAAATTACTTCCCTGCAATTCTTTTTTCATTATTTATTTACTTTTTTATCATGTAGGGCTATTCTCTAGTGTTACACTTGCCCACCGCAAGTTCTGACGTTCTGGGAAGGAGAAACATTTGGTGCTTAAGCATATGAGATGGGAAGTCAAGAGACATACACGTGAAGGGCTGGGTGTGCCGTTCCCTCACCGTGTGCCTGACTCTGCGAGTCAATTAGCTTCTCTGGAGCTCTGGAATGAGGTTTGCCTGTCTCGTTGGCATACTGTGAGGTACAGCGTGTGCATGTGGCTGATACGCCACAGGAACAAGCAGTTATTTGAAATGAGAGGTGGAACCAGAAACTTCAGTATCAGAGCTCCAGTAGGACCCGTTTTAGAAATTTGTTTCTTAATTTAGTTGTAAATAAGGCCCAAACTTATGTTCTTTTAATTCTTAGCGTTTAGGGTTTGGTTTGCTTGTTTCCAGACCTTGGAGGGGGTGTGTGTGTGTGTGGGGGGGTGTTTCTCCTCAGAAACGAACCGCTGTTGTCTGGGATCTTGAAGAAGTGAGGCTGGGGGAAAGAAAGAAAGAAATGCCCCCGTTATTTGCCTCCTCTCGCCCCCTCCTCGGGCAACCGGGCAAGAGGTGGCCCCGGCGCCTGCAGGCAGCCGCCGTCGGTAGTTCCTCAGGGCCGCGGCCGGGCGCCGTGAGGCGGCTGCCG
>NW_008824309.1:6129220-6141096 GCF_000699105.1 Pygoscelis adeliae | reverse complement strand
CCCGCAGCCGTGGGCAGGCGCCTCCCGGCGCGGGCAGCCGGGCAGCGCCGGCTCCCGCCCCCGCCCCGTTCGTCAGCGTGCCAGGGAAAGCTGCTAATTACACAATACTCGGTGCGTGTTTGACAAAACAGCAGCAGAAGTTGCTCGGCTGCCATCTGTATCGCACGTATCCCGGCCGGCCGGTCAGCGTAGGCGCGTTTGGGATGGATTAAGAAAGCAGCGGTGCAGGTGCCGCGGTGGCCAAGGCATCGTCGGGGGCGACGGTATCTGTATTGCCCAAAAGAAGCCGGGACGGGCTGGCGTTGTTCGTTGGGAAGTGATCGTCCCCACCGCCTCCCCCCAGTCTGCAACAGCCTTGCTGGGAAACCGGTGACATCCCTCACAAAATGGTTCTCTCGCAGCGCGGAGGCCCCCTGTTACCGTGGTCAGAGCTTTACGCCCAAAATAAGAAACCTTAGTGCTGGTTGTCCAAGTGGCGTTTCTTTCCAGCGGTGGCTGCGCAGGAGCCCCGTGGGGCAGAATTACTCGGGGCAGGGGAAACTGCTGGGATTGCTGTGGCGATGAACACGCTGTTCCATATTAAACAGGGCTCTGTTACATAAGGTGTTGTGGCCAGCTCATAAAATACACAGATTATAACATAAAATACAGCGTACGTCAATGCAGACTTATGTATCGTATGATGTGGTATCTCCAGGAGAATGGACAAGGTCCCGTATTGCTTTAGATGAGGCTCTTTTCCTTGCCTGATAATGAGGTCGTGTCAGTCTAGGGCTGGAAAGTGTAATCTGTCTACGTGTTGCCTCACGTACTAGCAACTTGTTTTAGCATCCGTTTATTTCAGAGGGAGAGGAACCACAACTGTGCAGAATTGAAATGAAATAATGCGGTACACCATGTTGAGAGGAAACCCCATGTATTTGAATCCTGCAAAACTATGTATTTGAATTCTTTCAAAACTGTGCTTCTTTGGGTCAATTTTGAAATCCCTGCCTTTTTAGTGTGCATGTGTTAATTTGTGTTTTGTGTTTTCTCTCACTGCTGCTTAGAAGCTGCCATGCCAAGTGCATATGAGTGTGTTGGTTCCTTTAGGGATGTGTTTTAGGATCCAACTGGATGTTTCTGTAAACCAGGCATTTGTAAGGCAAAGCGTGAATTCTTGGGAACCGTTCTCAATCCTGAATCTGTCTTGTGCTGGTATAATGTCTTTCAGCAAAGCATAAATATGCTCTTAAGAAAACAACTTAAAAGTGTAGTAGCATGGCTAAGAAGGCTAACTTGCTGGATAGTGGTTGCTGTAGAAGAAATGTTTTATCTATAAAAGCCAGATTTTAAAGGTCACTAGGGAACGCAGATCAATGTCTAGTGGGATTCAAGAGTGCTTCTGAGTTGCTTAACTCCAGGTATTTCAGTAAAGCCCCACTGATTTCTTCCAAGAACAGTATTTGGGAAAAGCAGTTTAAGCAGTTTTAATGGCAGCAGAAGACCAGAGACCGAACTGTTACACAAACATCTGTGTTAGTATTTGTACTGTAAGAATCATGTTAGTAACAGAGGAGAGGAACTAGGTCTTTAGGTGTCCACTTCAAAAGACTGGGATGAAGAAATCATTTCTAGGTTCTTTAATATTCTCTTAACTAGTTCGTGATAATGCTGTTTACAGCTTTCGTAATTTTACAGTCTCTCAGTACTCGAGAATGTTTTTGATTGATAGACTTAACTTCTGAAATTGTGGGAATATATGAGAATCTCAGCTTTTGTTAACAAAAAAAACCCCTGAAACCAAACCCTAAAAGCAATCTAGATCTCACAGTCATATGGAAAAGCTAGAGGCCATAAACCCCAAAGGCTCAACACAAAGTAGATAAAATTCTCCAAGTGTTTGCTTTATGCTCCTGAACCACTTGCTTAAAACCTTATTGTTATTTTGGATTCTGACTCATGAATTGAGAATGCCTGCTGAGACAATATTCTGGCAAACAGGTAGCGTGATGGGTCATATGAGTATTACTTTCAAGCCAAAGAGAGCCAGCGTAATAGAATGAATATAGAGAAAAAGAAATCAAGGGTAGAATAGCGTTCCCTGCAGTTAAGAAAAAATAACTGTGAGTGTGCAAAGATTAAAGAAAAGGCCTCTGTATTGCTCTGGGGTTTAGGATCTGGAAGGCTTAGCCCAGCTGTTGTGCAGCTAGTGAACTGAAGGAACTATGAGCTTGTATACTCTACGAGCTCTTTCATTCCCTGAAGCACAGGGAGATGTGATCGAGGACTTGTGCTACTTGCAATGCTTCTAGCATAAAATAAGCCATATCAAGATGAGTCATTCTAGTACAGTAACATCTTCCTAAAGCAGGCATTTGCCCTTGTAAAAGCCAAACAGCAGTTTTCTATAGTAATGGCCTAATAGTCATGGCAAGAAATAAGAGCTAACAAATCATTGTATTTTTTACCCCAGTTTTCATTATTTTGCACATGGACCGTGTTCGCTCTGCATTTTCTCTGAAAGAAATCCTGGTGCATGCCCGAAGTAGCAGAAAGCTGTTGCAACCTGGTGGACAAGCGGTGTTCACTTTAGAAGGTCTGTCTCGACCTCCGGCTTGGAAGGCAGCTGCTCCAGAGTGAGCCTAACCGGCGCGGCTGCTGAGCGTGCTTTAGGCACTCTCTCAAGCAGGACTTCTGCGGAGATGCGGTAGGAGCTAAAGCTGTGCCTCGCTCTAATGATAGGGCCAACACGAAAATCCACTTGCCCTCCTTTCTTGGGGTTTGTCCCTGCAATGTAAAGAGGCTCCCTAGTGGGCTGGGTTTATCACGGTGAATCTGTTCCTTATCAATGAAAGCAGAGAGAAGAGCAGCAGTTGTGATCAAGGGTTAACCTTTGTCGATCTTTGCTGGACTGAAATAGATGTGTGTTGCTGAGTGCCTCTGAACTGCTTCAAGCTAACCTAGTGGTATTACAGTTAGAAATCAGCTGAATGGCACAGTGACTTCAAATATCTACGATGAGGTTTTTTCAGTAATAAAACTGTACCCATTATAAGTCCTATGTGTACATATCAAATTTTAATTTGCACTGAAGGAAAAGATGAACTATCAGTGTATGGCACTTAGACAGAGTAAACATGCTCGCTTTTGAAAAGGTGCTATGAAATCACAACATTTAAAGATAGGGAAGCTGAGGTATGTACTGAATTTATAGCTAATCTCTTCAGGTAGATAATATACAGATTAACTGATCAGAGAACACTCTAGGAGGAGTGTACGGGTGAAATCTTCCTGTTAAAACCAGGAACAAACGACTTTTTGACAGTGAACAGATACATAGATGATTTTTGTAATTGAAGCTATTATTATAGTGTGTTTGTGTGCATATATATAAAAGATAAGCAAAAATACATATTTTTATGTGTATATATAAAGAAATTAGTTGAGTATGTGCATGGGTATTACAATCCGTTACCAGCTGTGATGATTAATGTGAAGTAGATGATGCACTAGCTAGTGTGAGGCTTTTTGGAGGAGGAAAATTACACTGTTGAAGCTGAAAAAAAACTACCAGTGATTGTAGACAAACAGCTGTTGCCACGCTGAAGAAAAGAGGCCCAGAGATACAGAAGCAAACAACTTTTGCAGTCACAAGTGCACTTGTAATGAACTCAGAAAGTGCAGGTTTCCAGGTGATGTAAGGTGCATGACCATAGAGAGAAACGTCTTCCCAATGAAGATTTTTGCCTTGTTTGTTGCCCTGCCCTGTGATTTTGAGATTTTTGCAGGGTTTTTTAGTGCTTTGGGTAGTTCTAAACAGGGTCACCCTTTTGGGAATGACAGCTTGTTTGCCTTGTAGGGAAGGAAGTATGTCTTACATTCTTGATAACAAGAGAATAGGACGTAAAAACCCATTAGCACAGGGGGCTTAAGACAGTGAGGCTTAAGACATTGGGTAAGCAAATAATACTGTTTTACCTTCACATCTGTGAACTAATAGGCGTGTGTCTATTTATGTTGGGGAAGGATCTGAATGCTGCTTGATATGTCAGTCCAGAATTTCCCAGCACTCCTTGGTTTCAGTAAAGTCTCCATCTTTTTCAGAAACAAACTTCAATGAAACTTTCCCATAAGAAAGTTTACATTTTCTGTAAAATTACATTTTCCATTAAAACAGCATTTCATTGAAAAACTCTCTCCAGGAGTTAGCAGCAAGTACCCTCTAATGCAGAGTCCTTCCCAGCCCCAGCAAATGATTGGGAATGACACCCTCTTCAAGTAAGTGTCACCCTTTTTGCACCTGCGGAACTATCAGACCGGTCCCTTTTAGATTGTTTATATTTATACCTCCAAAGCACTCATTTCAGAGCAACACCTGAGCATGTGAAATGGCTTTCCTCACTTCTCACAAGGTGTAAGTTTAACGCTTGTCAACACGTGAGAGGCTTTATCTTGTGTACTTGAATCGGTTATCAGGGCTGTTGGAAATAGGTGCCTTTGGATAGGTGCTTAGAAGTTCAGCTTGGTTTTGCATCAGGCAAGAGAGCAGAGAGAGAGCAAGGGGTGGCCTGGCATGGGATTAGCAAGGGTCTGGTGTGGGCAGGGCTGGGGAGCCGGTTTGAGCGAGAGGCCCCTGTTGCATGGCCGTGGTGGTGCCTGCGTGGAAGTGAGGGTGCTGCGCAGCGTCACTGCTCAGCTGGAGCCAGTGACAGCCTGCAGCACTCGCTCCGCGTGCCTTTCTGCTTAGTAATGCCAGTGTTTCCCATTCAGGTCATCTTCTTCCTCGTTGTGTTCAAGTCATGTAAGATGGCATTTAATTTATGCCTTCATCTTCTGCCTGTCTTTTTGGTAGGGAAATTCATATTTAAATATTGGTTGGATTTCTGTGTGGTACCTCTCTGATCTCTAGAGGAGGAGGAGGAAAGGTGGTCTTTTCTTGCCTTATACATCTCTGTTGTAGTAGGTCTTTTTGTTAACTGCTTTTACCTATTCGCTTTTTCTCCAGCATAGTCTCCATCTCCAAAGCTCTATATGCAGCTTCGTTTCTTGACTTCTTTTAGCCATTTGGCCTGCATCCAGCCCTGTTCTGGTTTCCGCTCAGGCTCTTCTCATCCCTCCATCCACAGCCTGCCTCCGGCTGCTGGTGCTAGAGGGGGCTCTCAATACACCAGAGAAGCAGGACTTTTTCTTTACTGGTTTGTAAGCTAGGATGATGTGCTTCAATCAAAAGTACTATGTGAGTTCAATCACCAAGAATTAGATAAACACTTTTGGTGGGATTCATGCCCAGATCCACAAAAGCATTTTAGATTCTGAAAGTCCTTTGGTGTTTATAGGAACTGAACACCAGTGAGACTGACCCTGGTAGCTGATGTTCAGAGTTTGCCGTAAAAAGGGCAGTGTATGCAGAAGCCTGCCTAGACTCTGTAATAGTTTCTACAGCCCTGGCACATCAGGGCTGTAGTAGGGAGTTGGGAAATAGTGGCTGGCAGTGCAGTATATAGCATATCATTACAGCATATAGCATTATCATACTGGCAATATATGTAGTGATAGATATGAATTTCACATGCAATGTTAATGGCTTTAGGTCATACATGAGGGTAGAAAGCTCTGCTTGGAGTCCCGTGTATTGTTAACCAGTGGTACAAATTTTGGTATTACCACAACTTGAGGACATGATGTGTATGCTACAGGAGCCAGAAAGGAGACTGCTGTGATGCAGAGCGATAGCACTGGGCATTCATTCCACTATGCAAAAGTTTGTTGTGATGTCTGTGTAAAAACCCTGCTGATCTGTAGGTTTTTGTCTCCAGTTATTGCATATAATTATTGAGAGAGCATTGCTGAGAATTTTTAGCAACGAGGTGACAGGAATAGTAGGAAAACATGTTTTCATTCACCACGCAAACAGCCAGTGTCAGTGTTTTGATGACAGTGTACTCCACTCCCTTTCTCCAGTTCAGTGACATTACTCCTCACACCAGCCATTCCTTCTGTTACTAGTGTACAGTTTTTCTCATGGCAACTCAGACAAGAAAAATCTCTGGAAGCTGCTCAAGTGGAAAAATGTGATTATAGAAAAACAAACCTTGGTAGGGAAGTTCATATTCAAATATCGATTGGATTTCTGTATGGTACTGCTCTGATCTCTAAAGGAGAAGGAAAGGTGGTCTTTGCTTGCTCTATACATCTTCTCAGTTGTCGTAGGTTCAGAATAAGAAATAAACAAAATGTGTATTTAGAAGTGTTTTTCATCCTGTCTCTGGTGATTATACTACAAAACTCGTCCAGTTAGTATAATTTTAAAGACTTGTTGCATTCCGTTTACTTGTAAACTGTTCTGCAGTATCGCTTGCGATAAGTGTAGATCCATGCAGAAGTTGCAGCCCAAAACATCAGTCCACTGTTTACACAGCAAATATATTTAAAGTGGCAGCTGGTGTATCCTGGTTTCTTACCCCTCTCAAGGGAGAGATGCTGGACGGGCTGTCCTGGGAAGGGGTGATGCCTGCAGAGCACATACACTGGGGCTGCAGTGATAGGCATTCACTTTCACTCTTTTCTGAAATTCATTCTCTGTGCCTGCAGAGTTTGTCGTCTCTTTCTGCTATCCCAGAGCCAGTTACTGTAGTGAGTTTTGTAACACCTGATTCATTTTATAGAACATCTTTGTACAACGGGCAGCTGAGACCAAGCAGAAGGCTTCATACAGCTGTCAAATAAAACCTGGGACTTTCAATGGGGTTAGAAGGGTTTCAGTGGTTATTGGGTGCATCGTTTCCACAGGTCCCTTCTGAAATTTTCAAGCTGAAGATTGAAAGTTGGTAGTCTAGATCTGATTGTCATTTTATATGGCTTGATGGATTTTGCAGGCAGGGATAAAGGCTGCTGGTGAGAGCCAATGCATTTTTTGTTTTTCCACCATGCTTGCCAGCAGGATTCTCTGGTGGTGGAAAGCCTCTCTACAGTGCACAGAGGAGTTTTCATACTTGCAGAAGCTTGGTTTATAGGTAAAATTAATTCTAAGGTTAGGACTGCACAGGGAACATGCTGAGTACCCAGCCATACAGACCGTCTGTGAGATGTTGAGCTTTCCTCGTGGTTGGTGACACGAAGGGAAGTGAGGTGAAGACTGCTGAAGTTGTCCTTCTTTGGGAGGTCTGCTTTTATAAAACAGCAGGTGGGGGGGTCTCGTAAGACCCTCAGTTGTGGGGCTGATCATCAGTAGGAGGCAACTGGATTTCCTTTCTGTTACTCCTCAGAGAGACCTGGGATGTGTATGTGAACTGAGAGAACAGTGTTTGCAGTGCCATTCGTTTGTTGATGACACTTGGCTTCTCTTCAAGCATAGCCGTTCTTTGTTTCTTCATTTGAATTAGTTAAGTTTTCTAATGTTTAATCCAAAAAGGATGAGTGATGTCAGGACCTAGTTATTCCAGGATCATTTGCCTAACTGCTACCGGTTATCTACTTGCTGGTTGTTCATGTAGGAGTTTTAGTTTCAAGTGTGCACTAAAGTCTGTTTGACTGGGAACATATTCGATAATTTCTGGTAAAAAGTCTGCCCATTAAGTAAGTCTTCTGAATTCTCCCTGAGACTTGGCTTTTACACGGTCAAAGCATTTGTGTGTTTTTGACAGTTTCAAATGTGTTTTCATTTCCATTAGTTTTTAATAGATTGCCTTGACTAATGAATCATCATCTGCCTAACATTCTTCTTTTGTATAAAGGGCTGTTTGACAGGGGTTGGAAAGTTAGCTTGTTTTCTGTTTTGGGGTTCGCCTGGGTGTTTTTGCCTAGGTTTTTCCTACTAAAATTTCCAAAGTCCTAGTGCTACTACAACATTAGCTATTCTTACAATGTCTAATGTTTTGTGCTCACATGAAAATGGTTTTCTGTCTGACTCAGATCTTCTGTTTGTTAAATGTAATGTTGTGATTTGATAGTATGGTAGTCAAACAAAACTTTCAGTAAGAATGATAAATAATTTTTATAAATTACTGCCTGCTGTTTCCATAGAGGTACTTTTTTTCAGCAAAAATACATTAAAATGCAAAAAAAAAAGAAGTTTCAAGTCATCTGAACAAAAGAAACATAATGAGGAATAGCTGGCAGTGGATGTTTTTCAGTTTCAACTGCAAGTAAGAGCTCACCTGATTGGGATAGTGTGTGTTTAGTAATATCGTTTGTTCCTATGAAGGACTAAGGTGTGTAATTAACTATGGCTTTACTCCTGCTTTTGGATTCCTTCTGGTGAACTCTTGAATGACCGTGGAGTGCAGCCAAAATGACAAGGGCTTTTCACAAATGTGCTGATCCTGGATTGCAGATTGCTTTAAAAATTTCCCACTTAAGAAAATGCTGCTGTTAGGAAGTGTAAATGGCTCTCCCTGGGCTCAAGGGCATCTGAGGGAGGAATGTGGCTCTTGATGCTGAACGAACGCATCATAGAAATAATAAATAACAAGGGGAGAAGCTTAACCTAGGATTTGTTGATGTCATGGCTTGCTTCCCTATCTCCCTAAAACACGTTCTGCTTGTGAGATACTGAGCTGTTAGATGTTTTTCCATTGAGTATGCATTTACAGAGATAGTAGAGCCTGGTTTTAAAAATCAGCAACTTACACAAATGCAGATTACTTTACAAACAGGACAAGCCTGACAACTGTTCATGGTCATTTGGAATCCAGTAATTAATTTCAAAATGTCATTTAGCTGGCTGAATGCTGAGTTCTGTAGGGATCGCTGGTGGTGTCAAGATTTGCTTGCAAACTTTCGTCAGATCCTGGTTTGTATTTTTCCACAGTGCTTTGTTGCTGATTTTCATGCCAACAGTGAACTGTTTTCAGTTCTTGAGTGTCTCATTTTGCCATGTCCCTTCCTTCTTTCCATGTCTTCAACACGTACTTACATTCAGGTGCAATATGTTTGTGCTTCTGCACAGAGCACAGTGAGGAGGTTAACATCCTGCTAATGGGCACGGTCTTTGTCCTTGTCCAGGTAGTTTCCCTCTTTCAGAAGGAGAGGTACATCGCTAGTGGGCATCTTAGTTCTCTTCACTCATGACATCTTTCAGGTCATGGACCTGTGCATGCCAAAGCAATGTAGCTGCCTGCCAGTCACTCCTGATGTAACATCATCTATGTATGAAACCGTTTGGTAGCGTGGCTTAGAGGGAACTTCTCATGGTTTGTTTCATAAACCAAAGAAAAGAAAGATTGGACTGGAGCTCCCTTGCCCCATTAAAGCTTACTGGCTCATGTGCTGGAGCACTGGTTTGTGCCCATCTTTCTCTTTGTTACTGGGCATCTGAAGGGGTTTCTCCTCTGGAAAAAGGCACCGGAGAGCTGTTCTTGAAAAATCAGAGGAGATGTGGGCAGCTGGGTGGGTTAGAGGAGAGTGCCTCCAAGCACAGGTAGGCACTGTAGTTTAGCATGTGCTGAGTAACTTCGGGGCCTCCTCTTCCTCGCTCCTGCATCTTTCATTATCTTCCCTTCCTCTAAGGTTCTGTCTTCCCTTAACTTGGCTCAGTTCCTAACATACTCACTTTGAACAGATGATGGGTTTGTGTCTATATATATACACATACATATGTGTATATACATATGTACATATGGGGGGTTGTGCTCAGGAGGTCCCTTCCAACCTCAGCTATTCTGTTACTCTATGAAAACTGAAGGAGGGCTTTCAGAGCAGAAAGGGAGGCAAGAAGAGGGGGTTTCTGTCCAGCTGCAATTTCTGATGGCTCTGTCTTGTGCCCACCTATCTATCTTTGTCTACTCCACGGCGCTGATCAGGTAAACTTGTTTTTTGATTTGGAGGATTACCTGTATGTTCAGAGTCAGCCGAGCTTTTCCACCCACCACGGAGAGCTGGAGGAAGCAGTGGTGCCTGATTTTGTGCATGCACAGCGCAGGACATTAATCTGCATTTTCTGTTTCTCTCTAAAGCTACCATTGTCAGCAAGGGGTTGTAAGTGTTTTGAGGAAAGGGCTCAGAAGGAACAAGGGGGGGCTACAGGGGGGGCTACAGGGTCTACTCTGCTTCTCAGGGCTGTGAGGATTTTAGTTTTCACAAGGGCACAGAAAAGGAAGAAAACCCTGGGGGAGGAGGACAAGGGGCTGCTCTTCGGTTTTGGTTTTTTTTTCCTAAAAAGTCAGGTAGTACAAATGCTATGTACGTTACAGAGATGGAGCTATTTGGTTGTGCTGTTTCACCAGCATGGGGAATGCAGCCTGGCAGTGATTTGATTTATTACAGCAACATGGAAGAAATCATGAGGAAAAAATACTCCCTATCATCTTGCTGAGTACCGAAGTGGTGAAGTGCGTGTTTGAAGGAGCTGCTAACACTTCATATAAAACTTCACAAGCTTTTCTATTTTGAGAGAATTCTGCTTATACCAAATACATTTTCTCTGTGAGTCTTCTCTTGTTTTTTTTCTGCGCTGGGACGTTTCCCTGCAAATCGACTCTCTCGCTGCTCAGCTTACTTGTGCTTTCTGCTTCCTCTTGTGGACTGTTTGTCCTTGGTACAATGGCATCACAGTTAGTGATTACATTATCATAAATGTCATGTTTTCTTTGAAAATGTGTTGCTGTAGATGCTGTACTAGGTGTTCTTGGTGTGTATGAGGCTGGAGGATTTTTTTTTTAATAGCCGTGTCCATTATGGCCATAAACGAGCCCTTTGCACCTCTCGCCCCCATGGGACGAGCTATAGGGTGAGGTGGCCAAGGCATCCTCCCTGTTCCCCCTTCTGGCTCATGGAGCCAGGTGCAACCTGAAAACCTCTGGCCTATTAGTTTAAACTTTTTCAGAATGTTTCATGTTTTAATCTCCTATTATAAGAACCCTGTGAATAAAATCATGTTTCTAATGGTTACCCCCTATTCTGCTTCATTACAAGCTTCTCCTTTCCATGCAGGATTTCTTGACAATATTTTTAAGCCACGTTCCTTCTGTGATTGGTGTATCCCCTGAAGAATGTCTGTCTCTCTTGCCGGGGAAGATGATGTATTCTGACAAATCATCAGTTTATCTCTGCTAAGATATATAGGTCATGAGATACCATGATAAAATTTTATTTTCCAGAACAATCAGTGCTGATCTCATCAGGTTCTGACAAAACAAGCCCCAGTATCATTCTTGGGCAGAGAAGTTTCAATTATGACCAATGCAGAGAAAACCTCACCAAGGAAAAAAATCCAGTGGCAGGTAGCCCTGCCTTTGTCAGCAAAGGCTGCTTCTGTGTGAGACCTAGCACCAGCTCCTGGCACCAAGGGCTCTGTCCTAAATGACATGATGAAAGCTCAAGAATAAACCCGCCACATTCCAGGAATGACAGATACCACAGAAGTATGTCACCAAGTGACACCAAGCTAGGAAAAGAAGTACCCGTTATTTAGCAGGCTGTGATGGTACTCATCCTGCCTCCACCAAGGCAGTCCTTGCTGTTGACTCAAGCTAGATTCATGAAAGGTTTGCCGAGTGTGGGAACGCAACTAAGCTACCAGCATGAGCATGATCTGCAGCATCAAGCGTGCCTTAAACACTGGTGTTGCACCTTGAAGAAATTGTCCTGCTTCCAGCTACCTCCTGGTGTACGCTCTCCCTGCTGATAAGCAGAAAACTGCGTCTGCTGCTGTGCATGGACTGCCCTTACCTGGCTGAGGTGTCTGCTGCTCTGTCAAGTCTGGCACTGGGACCAATGTATGGAGGGTCAGACCCTCTCCTACGGTATTCCAGTTCAGCCTTTGAGAACTGGGACACTGGTCTTCACACATAGAATCGTAGAATAGTTTGGGTTGGAGTTTCAACCGCTGGGAAGAAGGCCTCTCCATCACTGTTTTCATGTCTGAATACCAGAATGAGCCAGATCTGGAGGACATG
>NW_008824309.1:6121404-6129177 GCF_000699105.1 Pygoscelis adeliae | reverse complement strand
TGGCACCCGCACCGTCGCTGTATGACTGTACAATATTTCAGGATTTCCAGGCAAAGACTGCCAAGACCCGGAGGTGGGACGTGATGTGTTCCTAAGATGCCTCTCGGGCCTCCCAGGACTACCTTCTGGGCTAATGAAAGTGTTTGACCTAGCCAGAAGCAAGTGGCAAGCATTGCCTGCTGTAGGTCAATGCCGAAAGGAGAGTAAACGAGCGTGTGCCCCGTGTGTGGTAGTCTCTTTACTCTCCAGATGTCTTGACCGGCTTTGTTCATCTTAGATTTTTTTTCTTGCAAAGTTCCTATCACCACTTTGTTTCCTCATAATGGAGCATGAGGAGACAGGGGAATTGATCTGGCCCTGCAAGAAAGCTGCTTAGCAGAGATACCTGATGTCATTTCATGTGTGTACCTACCGGTAGATCTGGGACGACGGCAGTCTCTCACCTCACAGGAACTCTTGATCTTTAAGCAAAATTACCTTACTGATACACAATTGTAATAAAGTGTACTTACTGAAGTGTCTGTTTAAAAAAGAAAAGTGGGCAAAACTATTTCAAAGTGTATTTGTTTTCAAAGTTTCTGATAAGATATGAGACGTACTTTTATCCCCAGTGTAGTGCTTATTCTAGTTAAAATGTTCTCAAGATGTTCTTGCACACCGTAAAACAGGAATATTGAAACTTTGCACTTTTAATCGATCTCATATTAGAAAGTGAACCGGGTATTGGCAGATGGAAAAACAGATAAATGAATTACATTTTGCCTCCCTACATTTTGACAGGCTAGTTTCAGTTTTCTGTTATTTTTTACTTACTGTCCTAAGGAGTAGAGTGGTAGGAAGTGTTTTAGTACATTGTTGAGTAGCTATTGTGTTACACTCTAGAACAGATTAATTTCAGGAATGCGTTAAGTAATCTTTCTCTTTAATAGATTAGGTCTACTATATGTAAACATACAGTATGAGTGGGAGTGTAAGAGAGGAAAAGAGTCACAGACTGGAATATGTCCTGTTACACATTTAAAATTCATAGAGTCGTGGTGGATACATGGAAGTTGTTTTGCTGAACTGAATTAAGAAGTTGACTTAGGCTTTGAAACTTGCCACTGAATGTAATTTCTAGTGCTGATGCTGCCACTAGTTATAACTATGCTGAAGATGTTTTATCTATTATAATATTTAAGAACCTTGTTAAATTTTTAGCTCTACTACTCTGTGCTGAACATGTCACGTATGAATGTTTCCTTTTTGTTGGCTTGGAATAAAATTTTCACCTTTCCATTTCATTGCAAAACTTTTCCATCTTATTTTTAAAAGAGAGGTGTCCCGTACTGCCCTCCTAGCTCATTCAGTTACTGTGTAGCTTACGTTGTGCAGGAACAGGATTTTGAATGATGTGCCCCCCTCCAGCCCTTGAGAAAGCAATATCCCTGTAACTTTGGTCTCTCTCTGTCCAAACACTTCCTCGATGTCTTTGGCTAGTCGTCTTGTTATTTCTGAGCCTCTCATTTTCCAATATTGTTTTCTGAGAAAGGGAGGTTGTGGCTGGTGCTGTATGTACTCTGCAGATAAAACTGCACCAGCATGGGAGAAGTGTTCACTTGACAACTTCAAAGTTACGTATATTTCCGTGTATTCTGTGACTAAAGCACTATGCTTCATGAAAGGGGCATGACGCCTCCCAGTGACTGGACTATAAACATTTGGAAGATAGAGAAAAAAAAAAAAGCGCATACTACCGAAAAAAACACTTGAAGGATGAGGGCTTTGCCGACTATGTTGTTACTAGTTGAGAGTGGTCCAGAAAAAGATTACTACATCAAATATTTCCTTGTGTGTACAGCCCCAGGTTCAAAATACTTGGGTTGATCCTTAGCCATTGGTTTTATATGTTTTAAGACCATAACATCTTGGGTCTTTGACTACATCAGGCCAAATTTGTCCCTGGTGTTGACCAAGTTTAAGATTATGGTCATGGTATCTAAGGCATGATTGTGACAGTCACGTTAATACGTAATAAGGTCAGTGCTAAAATCTATTTCTATGATGCCTGGCTGTAACACACAAAAACATCATACTTCCATACACTTTTTGTTGTCTGCAGGAGGTGGCTTCTGTTTGCAAGATTTATTCTTCTGGTTCTCTGCATGCAAGTGATATCTGCTAAGTGGGAAAATACATTCAAAGGAATGTAACTTTGCTCAGATATTTTGTGTTTTCCTTTATAAGCAAGAATTTAATTTATAAAAGATAGGTGAGATCTGTTTGGCATCAGAACTGAATATTTTACATTCCCCAACAAAAAAAAAAATCAATAAAGTTAGGCTACCTTTCTTCTAGATGGTCTGATCTCTTACAGATAAAGAAATCCTAGTCTGTAGCCTCAGAGTAACAACAACAATGATGTAAATAAATAAAAATGCTGCAGTGTTGTTTTGCTGAAAACTGACCTGTGGAGAGGTATGTCTGAAGTCGTTACAGCCTGCTTTTCAGGCTGATTTTGCTGAACGTTTTCAAACCTATCTGGACTAAATGGAGATTACATATACCCATTAACTCTGAAATTTGGGGCCAGAACTGAACTGAGGGATTAAACCAAAATGAAAGCCTAGGTTTCAGTGGAGCTAGACTAATGTATTTCAGGAAATGCAACCCAAAAGTCTTGATTCCTGCTCATTTCTTCCAGCCATTAAATAATTCCTCCCTTTGGTTGTATTGCCTCTTAACCCAACTGCAGTTGCTGCATTACTTACAAAAAAAAAAAAGCGATACTTCCCGGCAGCTGGAAGATTAACCAACTTTCCCCCATCAAACCATTTCAGGAAGGAAATCAGCAAAGTGGTTTCCCAAGTGGCTGCCTGCCTGGCTGGGTACGTGCTGCAGTCTCTGGAGATCCTAGAGGCATTTGGGGTTTTTTTTTGCATTCATTTTATTTTGCTCCTTTCTTTTAGAGCAAGTCCCTCTCTGCCTTTGCTCTGAATTGCAACGGTGCTGCTGACACAGAGCCTGGCTGTGAGAGGTTCTGCCGGAGAGGAGCTACGGCTGCCAGGGGGAACAAGCCAGATCCTGCTCTTCTCTGGTTTTCTCTCTTTCAGCAGCTGCTGTTACCGTTCCTCCTGTCAGATCGGAGGGAGCTGGCCAGGCTGCACGAGCAGCACCCCACTGGTCGTGCTTCGGGATGATGGCGCAGGGGGAGGAAGAGGAGTTGCTCCTCCCTAAGGCTCAGCACTTTTTTTCCCTCTCACTGGTTTGGTACCTCTTACTAATTTGGTGATTTATTCGTATTTCAGTAGTGTGGCTTGCACAGCTCTTTTCCAAATTTGAGATCCACATAAGAGCTGCAGTATAGAGAGATATGGAAGGGGCTGCGTCAGGGCAGCAGGACTGCAACTCAAGAACAATACAGTCACAAATGTCAGCAAGAAACAGTTTGAATCTCGTTTGTGCCTGTGATGACAGTGTGCTTGCTCTGCAGTTCCCTGCCCATAGTATGCCCTGAAAGGATGTTCAGTGGAGTAGGAACTTAATAGGAGCCCAGGACTTCCAGGCCCGGTTTCTGGAGAGGAGGTTCATGAAACAGCCTCCAAGGAGAGGGCAGAGAGGAGAGAGTCCGGGATTTTGTACTTTTAGCTCTGCTGTGCATTGCTGGTAGAGCTGGGTAAGAATCCTCCTTTGGGAGATGACTCTGAGCAGAAGGCTCATGTAAATTCTTAATGGGATGGAAGGCGAGAGTGCATACCCCACATGGAGGTGCTCGGCTCCTCCATACATATGTGAAAGTACAGCCTACGTTGGCTGGTGCTGGGGTGCCCGTGCTGGGGACAGAGCAGACGCACTGCCACCTCCCTGGCTGTGTCTTAGAAAGGCTTGGCTGTGCTTACTGCTCGTGCTTCTGTAAGGCTGAGGGAGAACTGGGGCATATATGTCCCCTGCCACCCCCAGTTGTCACTGGCAGCCTCCTTCTCCGAAGCTGGTGCTGTGCTGGCTTGTCCCTTCGGCGGGGAGGACTGGCTGTGCTCCCCGGGGGGCTTATCAGTTCTGCGGCTGCGCAGGTTGGAAGAGGTCTGGAGCGCAGCGTGAGGCCTCCTCCTCCCCCTGCGCTCCTCCTCCACGCTGTTTGCTGTCTCCGCAGCCTTCCCACCTGCTGCCAAGCCGGGGAGAGAGATGCTGGGCACAGGAAGAAGCGCTGGTTTAACAACAGAGCACAGCGATGCTGTGCCCTCCACCTGGAGCTAATGGCACACAAGAGGATTTACAAAATGGACTGGGGGAGAACTCTTTAGTAATTGAATTCTCCTGCAGGTTTTGTGCTGCAGAGAGTAGGATATACACAACAGCTACTGCAGCTAAACACAGACCTGATCTCAGAGGAGTATTCAACCCTATCGCTTCCAGGGAGCGAGCTCCTGGCATGGAAAACTCTCTGCAAATGCATGTGAAGAATGAAATATGAAGCATTTAGTTAATGCTAAAATGTGCTAAAGAAAATGTGAGTTTAATACAACCCTTTCCTTCCTGCCAGCAGCACAGGGCACGTGGACTTGTAGTGAATTATTCTGGAGCATGGAGAGCTCTTGGTGATCTGTCTCCTGCAAGGGATGCCATGAATGCATTAATACTTATATAAGCTATGCCTGAGTGTCTGTCCATCCCGAATCTCTTCTGTTGTAGGAGGTAGATATGGGTATCGTTTATATATATGTTTAGATCAACATCATGTTATCATGACATTGAAATATTTTATTGTAACAGCTGCAGTGTAAGTTGCGGGCTTGTCTGTCCAGCATGAGCAGTTTGTCTACCCAAGAATCGAGCCCTGGGGGTTTCCACTTTGTTTAGCCCAGGGCAGAAGGGGAATTTGGGAAGTTCCTAAAGTTCAGCTGACTGGCTTTGGATTTGCATCCTTCCCCTCGTTGTTCTTTTTCTTTGGAAGTGCAAGGAATGGTTTTGCATCTGACTTCAGTGAGATGCTTACCTAGCCAATGGGAACTGACTCGGAGTAATATCAACATAAGGGTGGTTGTGAGGAAGCAACCGTCTTCCATCTTCTGGACTTTAGTTCCTTACTTGTGATTTTCATATTCTGGTTGATGATCTTTGCACACTTTTCTTTTTTCTGCTGAGTATTTTTCTGTACCTTTGACCAGGTTTTGACTTCACTCTAGCATCATACCCATTCCCTGCCTTTTTGGTTACCTTTCAGTGCAAATTTATAGGGCACTAGCAGAACCCTTGACAGCAGTGACTTTTTTTTGAGCAGATGTACCTCTTCTAGAATATCCCAAAATAATGGCAAAAACTTTAGACCAAAATAAGGGTTTTAAATTTTGTCAAGCTTTTGACAGATTCCACTCCTGACAAGGCTTTTTTTTTTTTTCCTTCTTTCAGCAAAGAACAATATCCGGGTGCTTAAAGTTGTCCTGTTTGCTGCTTCTGTAGGTTGTGTTACTGATGCATGTGAGAATTTTGATAGAGAAGGAGCTTTTTGCGCAGAATGAGATCTTCAGTGTCTGTTACTGCTTTTGCCAAATCAAAGAGGTTGTGGGTATGATAGTGATTCCTAAAGGATTTTTTTTCTTGGTTGGAATGCTTATTGGATGCTAGTAAGAAGGAATATTAAACTATTGTTTCTCCTAAGCTATTTAATTAAGAATCCATTTTGAGATAATATTAGAGGCAGTTATTTAAAAAAAAAAAAAAAAAAGGACTTTGTCCTTGAGTTTCTGATTTTCAACTCTCTGAAATAACTGCCAAATACTGTTGTACTAAGTAAAATTGAAATAGTTTGTCACAAGCTCATGGTAGTCATAAGAATTTGAGAAAATACGTTCAGATCACTCTCTGTACCAAAAAAAAAATCTACGGTGTCTGGACCTTAGATGTAGATTAAGGTTTTGGCTGTTCCCGCTTCCTGGATTTGCATTTCTGCCTAGCATAATTTAGTACCTTCCCATTTATCCCAACAGTGAATAAACGGAGAGACTATTTAGCCAGTGGCATCCCAAGATTTTTTTAAAAATCTTTGACATTTGTTTGTTCCTGTTTCTAATCTCCCAAAAATAAACTGTTGTTTGCTTGTTTCTCCTGTGTTTTGTTGGTCCTTCTTGCCAACCACCTGAGAATATGTGATAACAACAAGTACCTCTCAAAACACTGGTGTGTTTTCAACACCTAAACTAATATCCAAATCAGAACAGATACGGAAACACGCAACAAATATTAACTGTGGGGAATTCTTTCCCCATTTTCTGTAGTAGTGATAAAAAAAACCACTAGTTTGTTTGGGGCACCTGTGTTCCATTGCGACTCAGCAGTGCTGTCAGAGCTGCGGGAATAGGTCAGAGTTGCTGTAACTGGGCACACTGAATTTCCAGGCCTATCACTGTGAAGTCCCATCCAGCCGGTGGGCAGCAAAGTACAGACTGTAATAACCCTGAGGTCCTAGAAAGTCCTTGGAGTCCTGGATTGATTACAGCAATTGGGTTCCATAAAGTGTCGCTCAAATATTACCTCAGTAGGTGATAGCAAGATGCCCTTTCACTTGTATTTTGCTCTCAGCACATACAGTTTTTAGATTGCAAGGTTTTGGGGAAAGGAGTTGCTATTTACAGAGCGCATAGTACTTAGAAAATTAGGGCTTTTTCTTACTAAGATATTTCTAGCAGTATATAATAGCTTATTGTGAGTTCAGCAGTCGTGTGATTTCAGAATTTTGTCCTTGCTGTAAGAAAAGTAGTGAGCGATCATAGCAGCTGAAAGATGGTTCCCTGGGGGGGGAAGAGAAAAAAGAGTGGAAAATGTAAAAAGAAAAAAGTAAAACGCTCTGTCCGTAAGCCTCATTTATTAGTTTTAAAGCTGTTTCTAAGCCTCTGAGTTTGGAAGCTTGTGGAAGGAGAAAGCTAATTAAAAACACAATGCAACACAACATACTAAACCTTAGCCCAAACCCTATCAGTTGCTTAGCTTAAATTAAGCAGCATGAAATTCATTTCAACAGTACCGTAACAGCATGTCACAATTCTTTCCCATTCACTACACAACGTGAATATTTTAAACAAAGTAATTTTCCTATAATTACATTGAAGATGTAAGTCTGGTTTGGTTTTCTGTGCCCTGGTGAGACCCTTAGCAAAACCTGTGAGAGGTGGGTAAAAGCAAAGTGGATGGGATGACTTCAGAGGAAGTCATTGCCACCTAAATAGAACTTGTCACAGCAGAGAGCTGCAGTCCTCTATGTAATAAATGGAGTTTGGCTGCCCACTAGGTTTCTTCAGCGAAGGATTACAAAGCATGTACTATCTGGAATTTGACTTCTGTGAGATGGGGGCCTGGTCCAGAGCTGGAATACCTGGTACCCCACAGACCTGCAGGGCTCGTTTGTGTCTTACAAACTAGTGGGTAAATTGCGAAGCCAACCACCCGTCTGCTTGAGCACCATTGATGACTGCGTGGTTTTACTAAATCAGCTTTGGGTCAAATTGTGAGACAGTTCATCATGTTCTAAATCACTTCCGTTTAAAAAATAAAAAGAAATATTCAGGGTTCTTTTGGTTGTATAAAACCTGATGGTGTGTGAAGTGGTGACACTACGCTAGAAGAAAATTGGGACGCTGTAATCATAAAAATCCTTAAAAAGATGTGTGTTCTTTAATTTAACTGTTTGAATTAGGAAAAGCATGCAGTGAAAACAGACAGGTAGCTAGGATCTTCTCGACAATGAGGTCTCGAGGAAAATTCCACTTCTTTCCTCACATTTATAATACTTGGTAGATTATT
>NW_008824309.1:6112945-6121366 GCF_000699105.1 Pygoscelis adeliae | reverse complement strand
TCTTCTGTGTGTGTTTGCAACCTGGGGAGAGATGTACTGGTTTTTGGAAAGTTGAGAAAAATCATTTTAGCCAATGAGCGGGAGAAAAGAATTACTGAGATCCTTCATTTGACACTTCTTACCCTTTCCAGCAATGCCAGGTCAGCATAAACGTGTTGCGCAGAAGAGATGACGAGGAGGGAGGTGATGGCAAGGGTCCTTGCTCCGGTTGTTGCCTCTCAGCCACTTGGCAGTGTAACTCTGTGAGTCTCCTCCGTGCAAACTGTATTGCAAGGGCAGCAATTTGAAAACAGCAGCAATCTGGCTCACCCTACCTACTTTGTTTCTGTGCCATCAACTTCTGCACTCGGGTCCCATTTGGTAAAATAAGGTCCCTCATGCACATAATCTGTGAAATAAAAACCAGAGGTCACAGCACATACTGAGAAAAATGAATGTCAGATGTCCACATGCTGCTGAACAGTCCTCCAGGAAAATAAACTTACCTGTTATATCTGAGTGCTCTCATTTTTTTCCTTTTTCTGAAGGAATCAGCAGAAATACCAGCCATCCTCAGGCACTGAAGAAAGCATAAGTAACAAACTTCTGCTTGGC
This sequence comes from Pygoscelis adeliae, assembly GCF_000699105.1. Lineage (NCBI taxonomy): Eukaryota > Metazoa > Chordata > Aves > Sphenisciformes > Spheniscidae > Pygoscelis > Pygoscelis adeliae. The sequence goes on along the minus strand of NW_008824309.1, from coordinate 6,120,772 downwards.
CACTTCCAGCTCCCTCTGTGAATTAGCTTTTCGGAAACAGATTGCGGTCTGTTCACCAGAAGAAAAATAGAGGCAGAGGTAGAAAATAAATTTCAAATATTTTAAATTTTCAGGGCTTTTTCTCTTCCAGGGAGCAGCTTGAAGAGTGTTGGATAGTTCTTGTTCACTTAATAAGTGATCAGAAACTTAAATTCTAATACATACTTCTTTCCTTGTCTGTAAAAAACAAGGCTTCTAGATAAAAATCTGCTGTGTTCAGAACTCCTAGCTTGATTTGTGCCACTAACTGAATGAAACTCATCCTTGGCAAAAGGTTGGCAAAGGTTTATCCATGTATACACCTCACAGAGAGTAAGTTTTGAGGCTTGAGGTGTTGTGTGGGCTTATTCTGGTCTTCTGCACAGAGTAAATTTCATCCAGTGGAAGGTAGGTAAGTTGGAGGGAGGGATAAGGGAGGAGATTCAAGGATGGAAGGACAAAATTGCAACTGTGACATCAAATTGGTGAACTTCGGTGAACTGTAAGAGATTGCTGAAGGCCAGTTAGGGAGGGAGAGGAGATGGGTCTGCTTGGGAATCATCTGTGGGAGGTGAAAACTGGCTCATAAATGTAAGATGACGTTCGTGGCTTCTCTCAGCTGTACTTACTTTTGCGTATTGATATTTTGGAAAGCTTCAAGCTGGATTAGTAGCCTAGTAGATTGATGGGAAATACTATGTTTAAATACCCAACATGCCTGTTGCTGTGTTTAGATTTTTTTTTTTAATCTATCTGCTTGGCATATGTAAGCTGGGTAATAACAACTGTGTTGCGTTAAAAACACTCGCTTGTTCTGGCACAAGCGGGAAGTCTCTCGTCCCAGTGCGTGTGTACGTCCTTCAGTGCTGTTCGTGGCTCCTGTGTCAGGCGGTTGGTGCTGCTGCCTTTGTGGCTAGATACAGAGTTCTTCAGCAAAATTTTGTGTGGCTTTACTCAGGCAAAACAGGCTAGGGTGGGGTATTTTTAAAGCAGTGACCGGTATGTTTTGTTGTTACTCCCCTGTGGGCTTCTTATAAAGATCTAAAGAGTAAAATCTCACAGAAATCCTGTAGAGCCAAATAAAACAGTAGTAATGATCTCTAGAGTTCATCGCTACAGAAGTATTGTTGCTGGTCTGTCTACAAACTTACATTGTCATAAAAAACCAGAAAAACCAGGCAAATGACATTGGCCTTATTGCCAGGTGCTTCATTGCCCCTGTGAAGTCCCAAGGTGTGATTTTGGGGGTGACCCTTCCTGTGCCTGGTTTCAGAAACATACCCTTGAATGGTCCTAAACCCATGACGGTGATAACATACTCATTATACAGCTCACGATAAAAGAATAAATACTGGTTTATAGATGTGCCAAAAAACCCATGATGGCCTCTATTCAAAGGTAGAATAAGAAGTATATCTGAAAGCAGTCCCAGGACAGGGCACAAGCAGGCACGGCTCAGCACAGGGCAGCCCAGTTTTCACAAAGGCAACGTGGTGATATGGGTGCACCAGGGAGAGAAAACAAAGCTAAGCTAGATGAAGACAAGAGAGAAATGGGGATAAACTTGAACAGAGTGAAATAAGAGGAGAAATGAGAACTAATCCTCTTCCAGATTGCCAAGTTAAATGTCCGTGATGTTGTAAAAAGGAACTAGATGTAGGTGTGGTTTAAAAAAAAGGGGTCCACCCATGTCACCAAGAATGCTCCATCACAGCCAGCATAGTAGGAAAGCATCCGTAATATTCAGAGACCTGCTCTTTATTTGTCCTGTGTGTCTCTCCGCTCCAGGGCACTGCACTTGGAGCAAAAGAGATCTCCGAGAATAATGCAGAGGAGGCAGGGGGAGAGACTGGGGGCCTAGGGAGTGAGTTAGAAATAAACCACATTATTTCAGGACTCCTGGCTGAAGACTTCATGCTGTATGTCTGAGGAAACATTGTGGTAGACCACATATGGTAAACACAGATGCTTGTGTAGTTGGCAGTATGATTAAGTTTAGCTTGGGGGCAATATTTGTCTCTCTTTTTTTCTTTCTTTCTTTCTTTCTGTCTGTCTTTCTGTCTGTCTTTCTGTCTTTCGTTCTGTCTTTCCCCCCCCAAGACTTGGGGAACATTCTTGACTTCCTAACATGTTATTGGGGACAGACACAAAACATGATCTTTCCAGAAGAGCTCATTCAGGATAACAGGTGCAATTTTATTAGCTGGTGTAGTATTATCAGGTGTCATAAAAACCAACAGTAGTAGCAATACTTTCAAGAGCCAAAGTAATTAGAAAAAATAAAGCAGTGTCTCTATACTGTTGCAGCTTTAGTTTGGTGCCTTTTATCACTGAAAAAAACACCTTTTTTCTCTCCTGGGTCTTCTAAATAGCTTTCATGAAAAAGGGACCAGCTGCAGACTGAAGCAAAATTCAGACTAGAGGTGATAAGCTATTCATTCAATCACGTGTCTGACTGCAAACAATTGGAATAAAGCACAGATCAGAGCATTCCCAGACACATCTTTGCTCTTTTATGGTTGAACAAAAAAATGGAGTATGAAAGGTTTGTGTATTGTACAGATTTCGTGGTTTGGACACATTTTTGGAGAAAAACAATCTGAGCCTGTAGCTACCTATCTGGCTGTGATCTTCACCTTTCAGTTTGCTTGGAGACTGCAGAAAAAGTGCTTTGGGTGTTACTTGGTGTGGGAAGATCTGAATTTAAACTCTTTTTTGGAGGGGGAGAAAAATCCTCACCCCAAAATAAAAATTATTAATTTGGAGGGAGGGGTAGAAAAAGGGTAAGCAGATACTCATGTCTATCGTTGTCCAGTTCTACTATGAATGCCATAGGCAGACACATTGCAGATTCTGGCAGCCTCCCGTTGCGAATATTTCAGGTTAGAGGTGCCCCAGAGACAATCTTTGTTTCTTTCCTTGGACAGAGCGCACCAAGGCTTAGTGCCAAGGGAGACCTGCCCAGGCCTCGCCCTGGAGCTGAATGATTTAACTGCAGTTAACCAGCAGCCGTTGCAGGAGGGACTCGTACCAGGACTTAGTGCTGTTTCCCAGGATGGGTTGTAACTCCCAGCGAGGTAGTGCTGTGACACAACTCAGCTGAGTCCTCGCGCAGGTGCTTGCAGGGACTTAGGTTACACGGCAATCGTCAGAGGAACCTGAAGTGCTTTGCTGAGTAAGAGGATGGATGTAGGCATGTGCTTAATTGCTTTGCTGAATAAGAGGCCAAAATGATATAGCAGCTAAGAACTGTTCTCGCGGAGGGGATCGGGTAACTTTTGGTACCCTTGGCTGTTTTATGTAGTTGTTGCCAGCAGAGGTGAGATAGCTAGAGCAGTTTAACTAGTGCCACAATGCATTTAACAGCTTACTTATTACTAATACTGATGTGTAAATGCATTTTTATGGTCAAGAGAATGGAAACACTCATGGACAAACTAGTGAAACATTTTGTCCATCTTTGTACTTCAAGTAGTTTATGCTGTCCTTTTTGCCACTAAAACATCTAAGCTTTGTCTTGACCAATTAGCGTTTGAGGTTCTGGCAAAGGCAAAACAACATTTGAGTTTACAGTTATTTATAACATAAGAAATTACATCTGTCAAAATGTGAAAAGGAAAAGTTTAGAACAACTAACATATGCAATGACCACTATCTCAGGCTTCTTTTTCAGTCTACACAGATCTTTGAACTGTAGACCTTTTCCATGTGTAACACCTAATGAATGTATACCTGTAATGCATGTCAGGCAAAATCTTGTACATCTTGCATGTTCATTTGAACGTTACAGAAAAAGACGTAGTATTTTGGCAGTAAATGTATATATTACTAGTACTTTTTTAAAAACCAAATTTCTTAGATGTAAAAACACAATCTGTGCTGAACTGAAGACAGCTTGAGAAAGGAGATGTGACTGCAAGATTTTAAATTCAGGAAAAAAAAGAGATCACGATAAGAAGTATTAGAACAATTGCCCTATTTTCTAATAATTAGTATTCACAAAGAAAAAGCATGTTCTAACTACCTAGTAATTTCCAAATTGCTGAGACACCTAATGAGTTGTCTTAAATAAATTTACCAAACATATAGAAGGAAATAATTACTGAGCATTTAAGTCTGAAATCACAACTCAATGCAAAATGGTTATGCAGCTGGCTTGTGTGTTTGTCAGTTATTCAGCGAGAAAATGATTTGATTGGGAACTGAACCTTGTCCTGTTTGGACGCTCAATGGCACATTCACATTGTCTCTTAAATGTGAATTTGTGAAAAAGTCCTACTAAAATGCTTTCCTACAGCCCTTCTGGACCTTGTTATTTAACATTACAACAGCTGTAACAGATTTTGTAATTCTAAAGGGATATTAATAATTCTAGAGGATATTAAAAGCAAAACAGGGGCTGTGCTTCCAGTGTAATCTCTGCACCTCATCCTGCACAGCCTTTACACATGGGAATAACCTCTTTGGTTTCATTAGTGCAAAGGGTAGCTCCTCCTGCCTTGAGCTCCCACAGAAGTCTCGCTCCAGTGCTTAGGGTAGGACCTCTCTGCAGTATTTTACTGGGGTGGTTGTTCTAGCACACGCAGATTTTTCTGGCCCTGACTTTGGTTGCAGCACAGTAGTGTTTTCATGCCAAATGAATAGATACCCACTGGTTTGTATTTCCCTCTTAATTACATCACCTGCCCAGTAATTAAATTTAGCTGCCTGCACTGAGTGCTGAGACCAGGTGAGCACCAACTATGGTCAACAGTAGTGGCCACTGTTATTTAAAATATGGGGTTTTTTAAAGCCCACAAGTTTTGGTTCCTGTTTTCATGTAAAAATATGTTAGTATTGTGGTTTAACCCTGCAGGCAGCTAAACACTATATCAGCTACTAGGAAGAAAATTAACTCTATCCCAGCCGAAACCAGGACAAGTACTTATCCTCTATAACACCTATCTTTATGGCATACTTACAGTAGTAATCTCTGTGAGCTAAACCTACATTTTCAGGTGGTGGGAACAATACAGATACTATGGCTAGCTTGTGTAGAGGCTAATCTTGTGCAGAGGGACTGCATGATGCACATGGACCAGTGAGATGGTTTACGTTGGGTCTTGGAGTGAACTGCATCTGCAAGGAATAGGTCTTCTGATGTAAAAAAAAAAAAAAAAGCATCATTCCTTGAACGCACGTGGCATATGGCAGCATATGGCCCTGCAGCCATCACTGTGCCTATTTGTTCTCCTTTTGCTTTGTCAAGAACTTTGACAAGAACTTTGTCAAGTTTCTGGGAACTTGTGAAGGAGGTACATAGCCTCATGCGCGATGCGCACCGACCTCAATTCTCGCTGAAAGTTGCAGAGGGCTGAGGACACTCAGTCTTTTTTCAAGTTGAGGCTCTAGTTCTTGACAAATAAATCTTGTGTAAAAGGGAGATAGAGGATGGCCTAATGTAACGTTCCTGCTAATGAAAGCAGTCTTCCTTCTCCGGGTAGCTACTTAGGTTTTTGGCTGCTTCCACTGTTGGGGTGTGAAGAGACCTCAGCCCCAACTAGGAACAGAGCTATGGTCTAGAGTTAAACAGGCTTTAGGTTATATCTTTTGTTTCTGAGCAGTGCTGATGTCCCAAATCACCCTGAAGTCTAAGCAGGCTGTTGTTGCTCATTATTGAAGATGGGAGCATAAATGATTACATGGGGTTTTATTATTCTTTTTAAGTGAATGAATGAATAGAGCAAGTGACTGCAGTGGAAAAGAAGTGACAAAGTGATGAAGCAAAACAATCTAATAATAGTAATAACAGTAAACAAATCTTGAGTTGCTTAAACCTTGCAATATATGGCAAATAGAGCCACCTCTCTGACGGAGTTATATTGACCTTTGACCTGCATATGCTGTTCTTGTAGTAAAAAAGTCTTCTCTCATTTCCATGCACATACCTGCCAAGTTCAGAAGTATTGTATATAAGTAGTTTTAAAGACCTGTATCACAATTTAACTTGAATAAATAATTCTCTCTAAATACATATCCTGGGAAATAGCAATTTTTGTCGTACGGAAAACATTACTCCTACAGACGAGACGTGGTTGCCAAAGACAGGCTTCAGCTGTGCCCTGCGTAGTTTGGTGCTGCGGGTAAGAGGGGACTGTGGACGGGCAGGGACAGTCGCTCCTGGCTTTGCACAAGGAGCACAGGGTGTTGCTCCGAGCTGAGCTTTGGCCTCCTCTTCTGGCCAGGGCTCAGCACAGAGTGGATTACACCGGGGGTTTTGAGCTTTCTGTTCTGCTTTGGGAGGATGAAATCTTGGGATTTCATCTATGTGGCAGGAAGCATGCTTCCTGCCTGCTTTTGTACAAAATACTGTAACCAACAGATCTACAATCTCACGCAGATAACTTGTTATCATGAGATATACTGAATGCAGCTAGAGCAAAAACGGTACTGGTTTAGAATGGACTCTTCCCTCTTTTGCTCCTCAGGTAAACTGAGTAATCGTGCCTGGTGTGGTTTGGAATGTGGTTTGGCTTCAGAGCAAGGGTTACTTTGCTGTTTTCTGTGTTTCAGCCTAAGACTGAATTTCTTGGGAAGTTAACAAAGTGTCTGGTAGCAGCCTAGCTGTGAGTGATAACCGTGTGGCATCCTAGCACCCCGCCAGTCCCTTCCAGGAGCACTGTATTTCATGTGCAGGTCTCTGATCAGAGGTTTCGGCAGCTGGAGGAACTACAAGTGCTGAAGTGCCCAATTAATCATGAATGGCTCTATTCAGTGGGAAGAAATGCTTTCTGGTTCTTGCAAAGCAAAGATCCTACAACATTCAAGCCCCATGATATAGTATGTATTTAATCCAGCCAAAGTGACTGGTAGTAGCCACTACTACTACAATTCTCCATGATTCCACGTCTTAGCCGAGAAATGAAATTTCAGCTTCTGTGCATGCAAGTTTAGTGTTTCCTGGCAGTGCTGTAACAACAGCTCCAGTCCTAAATGTGGTACTTCCCTGCTTTTGTGGGAATCGCAGGTGTAGAGGAGAGATCCGTAAGTTAAAATGTCCAGCTTTATATAAGGACATTTGAACGAGCTGGATATTAAAGGACACATCAATATTGCACTCAGAAGTCTACTTTTGATGCTTTGATTCTTGGTAACGTGGTTAGTGTGGTGGGTTGACCCTGGCTGGACGCCAGGTGCCCACCAACGCCGCTCTATCACTGCCGTCCTCAGCTGGAGAAAAAAATATGACGAGAGGCTTGTGAGTCGAGATAAGGACAGGGAGATCACTCAGCAATTACCGTCACGGGCAAAACAGACTCGACTTGGGGAAAATGAATTTAATTTATTTCCAATCAAATCAGAGTAGGGTAATGAGAAATAAAACCAAATCTTAAAACACCTTCCCCCCCACCCCTCCCTTCTTCCTGGGCTCAACTTCACTCCCGATTTTCTCTACCGCCTCCCCCTGAGCGGCGCAGGGGGATGGGGAATGGGGGTTGTGGTCAGTTCATCACACGTTGTCTCTGCTGCTGCTTCCTCCTCACACTCTTCCCCTACTCCAGCACAGGGTCCCTCCCACGGGAGACAGTCCTCCACCAACTTCTCCAACGTGGGTCCTTCCCGTGGACTGCAGTTCTTCACGAACTGCTCCAGCGTGGGTCCCTTCCACAGGGTGCAGTCCTTCAGGAACAGACTGCTCCAGCGTGGGTCCCCCACGGGGTCACAACTCCTGCCAGCAAACCTGCTCCGGCGTGGGCTCCTCTCTCCACGGGTCCACAGGTCTTGCCAGGAGCCTGCTCCAGCACGGGCTTCCCACGGGGTCACAGCCTG
>NW_008824309.1:6089157-6112664 GCF_000699105.1 Pygoscelis adeliae | reverse complement strand
GCTTTGCCTTGGCCAGCGGCGGGTCCATCTTGGAACCAGCTGGCATGGGTTCTGTCGAACATGGGGGAAGCTTCTAGCAGCTTCTCACAGAAGCCACCCCTGTAGCCCCCCCACTACCAAAGCCTTGCCACGCAAACCCAATACAGTTAGTTAAAAAGAAAACACAGCAACAAAACCACCACAGAAAGCCAGATCCACTGTATTGTCCCTCTCCTCCAGGGTACGTAGGGAGTCTGCAGTTCCTCCCAACCTGTGCTGTTCTGATTTTGCCATACAGTGTCAACATAATGCACAGAATCAACATGGAACAAAGTGCAACGTAAGACAAGTTTCATATCTGTATATCCATCTGTAAATGTAAACTTTTCTTTTACTAATTTTTACATAAGTTGCAGGCCTCCTGTGCAGCAGGGCTTCTGTGCACTAGCCCTCAGTGGGGATTTTGCTGGCTGTCCCCAACCTCGCAGACAGGAATATGACGACGCAGTCTGAGTGCGAAAAACAGCGTGTAGGAGAAGGTCGCATTGTGCTTTACAAGGCCATGTTTGTCTGTTTTCCAATATAAAACAGCTAAACAATGATGAGCAATCTTGTTTCGTACAGTATTGCTCTCTTAAACCTCTATTGTGCTGTATGTGTGCTCACACACTTGAATGACTGCTAGAAAAGTTTTAATTGAGGTCCCGACTGGTTTAAAAGCATTGGAGTGACCTCTGGTTCAGCTCTTTGGTCTGCTGTGTAACCTCTGCGTTCAGCATCAGGACGGGATCTTTAGGATCTTCAGGGCCTTTGCATACTGTGTCTTGCAGGAGGTGAAACTGCCTTGAGCATCCGAAAACCTGTATGGAAGCTTGAAGGTACCAAGTTGGGATTCCTGTTGCAGGGAGGAACTAAGAGCAGGCTCAGGATGAGAGACAGACGGGTGAGGACAGGATGGGACAGGAGTGGTCTTTTTTTCCCTGAAGTATTTCATGCTGTCCCTAGCTCTGGTATTATTCAAACTCCAGCAAACCATTCAAAATAATTGGCTGCCTCGAGGTGTGCTGCCGCTCCTGATACTTTGTCATTTTAAAGCGCTGTGGATTTTCAAAATGAACTCTCTGTTATTGCAAAGACATTTTTCATGTTCTCAGCTGAAAACAACGTGTGCGTATGAACACAGATACTAGGGCTTTCCTCTTCAGTGGCATGTATGCTTTATTAAGCATAGTGATTGCCATGTGTGCTCAATGTCTGCTTATTCCTGGATAGAGAGTGGTGCTCAAAATGCCCATAGCTAGTCCTTCTGTAGGAGAAGGATGCCTACAATTAGACAATGCTGCCCTGTTGTCTTGCTTAATGGATAAGGCAGAAGCTTTTTCTCTGAGCAGGGTATGTTTTCAGAAATGCTTTCTGGGTTGTGATGGACTCTGCAGCACCCTAAATCTTTTCAAAAGAGACTGCATGTCATCTGGCTTATTGGAGCTCCTAATGGATTGATGCTTTAATTGCACAGGCTATATGAGAGAGCATTACAAGTTATGGCTGGATAGAGAGCAATTCAGATCTGTATATTTATGGCAGTTGGAAAAAAAATTATTTGCAGCCCCACTGAGGTCTTTATTTTTTTTCCCCTTCTGAAACCATAACAGCTAAAGGTTGATATTTTCTTCTGCTCTTTTCTTCAGCGAGCAGGAAGGCTGGACCTGGCTGGCTGTTGTTTGTAGCGTGCAGGAGGAGGATGCATGTGAACTTTTCCTCCCTAAACAGGCTGGGGCACAGAAACACCATGTTCGCTAGGAATATTTTGTTACCTTTTCCAGTCATCTAGCCACCTCAGCATGTATCTTTCAGAAGTCTCAAGTGAGCAAGTCACCAGTCAGTGAGCAAGAGGGACTGATGATTTACCATTATTTTGTAGTTGCTGAATAAACAAATGCACTGTTCTTTCTGCTTTGCCCTTTTTTCCCTAGCATTTTTGGGATTGCTTCAAACCTCAATGTTTTTATCAAAGCTGAATTATACTAATTGCTGAGAGAGGAAAATGAATGAGGGAGAAAATAAATAATAAATTGCGAGAAAAATTAATTCACAGAAGCCCAAAGTAGAAAGGCTCTGAAATATGAAATGAGTCTTTCATTGCCTTGAATAATATAATTATCTAGCAAAGCCTGTTTCCTTGTCAAGTATGGTGTGCACTTGAACTCATTGCATATGCTCCCACTTCACAAAGTTCCTGTGTCTCCCAGGGGGTCGTGAGGTTGAGGTTGGGTAACAGCATGATACTTGGTCCTTGAATATTATGTGCAAATGTGAAACTGTGGACATACATGATATGCCCCAAATTATCAGCTTCCTGCTGTAAACAGTATGAAAATAAAGAAACAAAAGGGTCTTTTTGATAACGTTTCTGTGTACAGGAAAAGACGGGGAATGTCTTCTTTCCTCTTTCTTCTCCTCTCACTTCCCTAAGACTACTAACATAATTTGGGTTTCATTGTGTGGTCAGGCAGTTATACTTCCCCAGCTGCGACAAGAGCATGGATGCATCATAGTATTTAGTATTATCACATCTATTGCAGTTTCAACAAATACGAGCTGTCAGTCCAGAACTTCATTGCACTTGGTGCTGTACAGGCATGAGTGTTTGTGTTAGCTTGTTGCACGATATTGCTGTCAATATTGTGATCTTCAAACAAAAATTTCAAACAACTGAAAATTAAATACAAGAAGTGATGCTTTTGTCTGTGCACAGTTTTAAAAAATAGTCAAAAGCTGGTCTTCTGAGGATAACAAGGGTATTTTTTAACTTATGGACTGCTTGTGTTATAGTAGTTCCCGGAAGCCTTACTCAGGTTCTGAGTCCCATTTTGTGAGTAGACGTCGCTTGCTGCCAGGAGTCCAGTGTAACTAGAAGCGCATCTTGGCTGGTGAACGCAGAGTGCAGAAATCAAGGGTGGTATTAACAGAAGCATGAATTATGACCAGGAAGTCAGCGAGATGGCTTGAAAGGGTAAACGTGCGTACCAGGTAGCACTGTGTAGTCTTGCTCAGTGTGGGGCAGTGATGGAGCTGAGAAAAGTAAACCTTAATCTTGCTTGGTCTTCTGCTCTGACCAAACATGGACACTCGCGTTCCTTGGCCCATGCTTACGGTACGTTACAGAATGCCAATTTTCATTACTTACCTTGGACTGCTTTTTCTGTCCATCTTGCTGCTATTTGCAGAATCGTGCCTTGTTTTCAGTGTGATGCTGCAGTTCAGCATCACATGAGTCACAGTCCTGGGGCTGCATCTTTCAGATAAGCCACTTGCTATTTGGCATAACTTGCAAGAGAAGGGATCATGCGGATGTGATTGTACCAACCCATATCATTTGGCGTACAGGCAGTGATTAGTATTGAAGAGCAGCCTGGGGTAGCCTTGCAGTATCAGCTACTTTGGTTAAGACTACTTTGTTCTGACAGCATTAAATAGGTCAGTGCTCAAACATGTACCACTAAAAGCCAGTATGGGAAACTGTACATCCAGCATAGGTATCTATTTCTATTAAATTCCCTTACAGAGCTACACTGGATCATATCCAGAGGACTTGAATAAATATATAGACGTGAGCCTGTGCACTTTTTGTTCACCATTTCTCCATACAGATAATTTCTGCAATCCACCTACATGCGTGATGCTGGTATCTGTCCTGTCGGTGATGTGTTCTGTGCCTTGTTCTCATACACCTTTCAGTACATAGAAAATTAAGGGGGAAATGACATGGTGAGAGAGCACATGGGTGAGGAACAGTGTCTGCTACTCTGGATGACAGCAGTAGTGGCTTTGTCTCAGGCTTCAGGCATGCCAGGATGTGGTGCATTCCTGTTGCAGTGTCTTATGCCAGGTAGGACTAAAATCTTGGAAAGAAGCCCATTCCTACTGCAGTATATTATTTGTATTTATCGTTATGCCTTTTGATTTATTACTTAGAGAGTGTGATTACTTTTCCTGCTTCCTTTCTGCTGCTATTGAAGCTTTGTTGTCTGTAAGTAAAAAATGTGATGATCAGCAGCTATAAAGCATTTTGTATCTTCAGAGTGTTTAGTGGACAATAAATAATAAGCTGTTCTTCTCTACTACAAAGTTGGTCTGTCTTTGCAACTCCTGTATTTTTTTTCTTCTTTTCTTTTTTTCTTTTTTGTCATTGCTTTGAATGATGCGGGCTCTGGTACGGAGGACAGGCTATAATTTTAGGGCTAGAATATTTGACCATATAAATTCAGTCTCCCACTGATAGACTTCCCCTTCAGTTGCTGAACAGAGATGTAGGTTGGAACAGTAGGTTATGCAGGGGGTGTTCCTGCTACCCATTTCGCCTAGGTGTGATGAGTTGGCATGCTTTGCATTCTCACTTTTGATCAGGGAGGAAATGTTTTTATGCCTCTCTTGGTGATGCATTCGGTAGCTGAAGTTTTAATCTTGCCCTCAGGATGGGCCGAGAGGGATAACTGGCAGCCACTGAGCAGCCCGAGAGGTGTCTTTGGTGCACACCTAGCCAAGTGCTGTGGCTGGTGAGTTCCCTGGTCTCTGCTACATCCCGAAGGAAGCAGAAGGAAGAGCAGCATGTCTAGCTTCCGAGCTAAGAAAAGCTTGTGCTGCTGCCAGCAGCTAATGCTAGTTTTCAGCCTGTTGATGTTAGACTTGTTCCAGCTCAGGATCCCAAACGCGTGTGTCTCTGCAGACACCCCGCTGCTGAGAGGCACGCTGCCCTTTCCAGCTCACCTTGGTGTGTAGGGTGCAGAGTGGCCGGCTGTCCCGGGAAGGAATTTTTCTGGTCTGTTAAGATCATAGCTGTGTGTTAGCTCACGTTAGGCGAATCCTGTTCTTGACGTAGAGGAAATCTGCCCTCCCTAGTGACAGTACCATGCTTATGGCCAAGTTATGAGTATGTAACAAGAAGAGAGCATATGCTCATCAGTGGTTCATTGCCAGACGTCTTCTAATGGATATGTATTCACATCAATATTTAAGAATATGTTAGTTTATATGGAGAGTAAGAATATTGACTTCTATGGTAGATTACATAGAATATGTGTCCCTGTGCTGCAGGATATAAATCAATTTAAGGAAAAAAAATTGAAAGATATAATGCTGTAGAGTGGCTCTTTTGGAACACGTGTAGAGTTACAGATTTTGGAGCTCTATAGAGATATAAATATACAGATAGATACATCTTCAATTTGTTTCTAGAAATGTGACGACTTAGACATTATTTGTTACATTGGTTATATAATACAATACAGCATATGTAGTCCAACACATTACTCCTTTCCCTTATTTAAAAACAGAAACAGTGTCCCTTAGCAGTGGTCATACGTTGCCGTATATTCTTCCTACTGAGTACAGTACTGGGGCCAGGTCCTTTTGCAGCTGTGCGTTATCCTGATCCTTTTGAAGTTCTCTTTTTTTATGATAGTGGGGTTTTTTTGTAGTTATTTTTCCTAAGACATGCAAAATATGTAGGTTAAAAAGTTAGACTACAATGCAAACTATGTGCAGCTCTTTACGCTAAACTTTATATACTGACTTTTGTAGCAGCCATTACCAGTACAGCTGCGTGCTGTGATACAGAACCTGGGGAGCGTGTGATTGCTGCACGTCATCTGCAGCCAGTGCAGAGCGTCGGGCTGGGGAGGGTGAAATGCAGACCTCTCCTGTGCTGGGAGCCGACTAACGACCCAAGCACAAGTTAGTCAAATGCTGTATTGAACAGAACAGGATTCTGCAAGGCTGGACTCTGGCTTAAGCAAAGGCCATAATTCACCAGACAGACATATTAATTTATTAGTAAAAATTCCATTTGCTTGGGAAATGGCTCAATAAGGGACATATATTTCCTGTTCAACATTTACCTTGAGTGGAAAGTTAGACCTAGACTTCAGGATTTTGAGATCTTTGTAGGCGTTTCCTCCTATAGTGAAAATTTACTTCCCCTTTTGTGTGAACGCCCAGTCGTACGCACCTCCATCAGTGGTGCTCCTTGAAGTCTAGGTTCAAGTCCTAGTCCTGCTAGGCTTCTGGGTCGTTAGAATAAAATAGAATAGAATAGACTATTTCAGTTGGAAGGGACCTACAGTGAGTCGAGTGTTTGTCTGAGGTTTTGGAGAGGGGGGGATTGGTATGTCAGATTCATCATGAGTAAACACTCCCTTTAATTTACCTTACCTGTTTTGCAAGATTAAACCCCTGTCTTTCAGTTGGCTCCATGCAAACATAAAGATCAGCTGTGTAGGATGCTGGAGTCAGGTTGCTTTATAAAAGAAGAGAGGAGCCACTTGCACACTTCAAATGTTGCCAGGCATCCTGACTAATGTCCCAGACAAAAAAATCTAACTCTGGCAGTACCTTATTTCCTCCGGGATAGTCTGTTGCATTCTGCTTCTGCTTGTATGTGCTGTTTTCGTTTCCTATCATTGTATAGCTTTTGTGTTGCCCTGTTGAGGAGCTTTTAATAATGTGACTTTTGCTGCTTTTTCTTCCCGCTTGAAGCACAGAATAAAGCTTTGTGTGAGTGGCACCCATGGCAGGGATGAAAGTACTTACACAATGGTACTGTATTTACAGGGAGGGGTGATTCTAACCAAGCTTTATAATACCTTAATTATATTTTATGTGACCTAGCCCATGACAATCTCGAATCTAAGGTTGTCAAACAGGATTTAAATATTATGAAGATTTCTGGACAGTGCCCACAGCTGAGCTGTATTTCACTGTGTCAGTAAGAAAGTAAAGAGATTCTGTAAAAGTGGAGAGAGAGGTTTTTCTTGGGATTTTTGTCTTTGGCTTAGTGCACCTGATCGGTAAAGCCAGATTATTTCTCTGCTAAGTTCTGCAGATTTTTTGTGCTAGCAACAATATGTAAAGCCCACTCAAAGAAATTAAGAAACAAATATTTTAAAAGTATTTTATGAAGCTGACTGGGGAGGGGGTTTCTATTTCTTACATATGTTTTCTTAGTGACATGAATTTAATTTCAGGGCTCAGCAGATTCGTACACAAGCAGACCCTCAGACTCTGATGTCTCTTTGGAAGAAGATAGGGAAGCAATCCGCCAAGAAAGAGAACAACAAGCAGCTATACAACTTGAAAGGGCGAAGGTGTGTTCTTTTCAACTTTAATAATAACTAAGTTATGTGGCATTTATCTTTTGCTTAGTGTTAAAATTCACACTGTTTGTTTTATAACGATGATGCAATCTTTTGAAATAGTTTGGCAATTGAGTCAAATTACCGGCAGACAAGACGTTTGGGGGAATATAGTGTAAATATTCTCACATAAATGGGGATCTTCTCTAGTGACCTGAACTCTGCTGGCTTGTGTGAAATTATTAGCTCTGAATTTTGATGTATTTGACAAATGTCCTCTGCTAGGTTTTTGGTAATTTGATACAACAAATGAATTCTTGATTCAGAAAACTTTCCACTGTTTGTGATGTGTGTTTCTATTTGTAGTCCAAACCAGTAGCATTTGCTGTTAAGACTAATGTGAGTTACTGTGGAGCTCTGGATGAAGATGTTCCTGTCCCAAGCACTGCCATCTCTTTTGATGCCAAGGACTTCCTACACATTAAAGAGGTAAAACCAAGAAGCAATAAAAGGGAATATGAAAGGGAATCTTTTTACATGCCAAGGATCACGATTTGAGCAGTCAGGCTGAGCCATACCGGATTAAAAAGAGAGCCAAGAGCTGAGTGGAGGCAGGAGAGTACAGCACATCGTCTGATTAGTGATGATGTGGTGATACTTCAGCTTTTTTAGAGTTCCGGCACCCTGGGGTGGTTATCTTGCACTTTTTTAACACTTGATGTTACCAACTTGTTGTTGGATTTTCATGTCACAGGAAGGAAATAACATCTTGCTATATTTTAAATACCCTTCAACATGGTAGATTCAGATTCTTTTCATCAAATGAAGTTTGTGATGGATCAGAGATTAAGTGATCTATTGATCAAAAAGTGGAGTAGCACCAAGTTATACCAGGTCTTCGTAAAGCACCAGATAGGCTTGTAAGGGAGGAAATAAGACTTATAATAATACAATAAGAAAAGAAAACATTGAAGAGGACAGATAGAAAAGTAAGGAAAAAGGAATGGGAATAAATGGGCCCTGAATATGGCATTGGTAGAGAAAAATACGTTTTATTGCATGTTGAGCATATTTTCTGCAATTCTTTATCTGAAGTGAGCCCTCCAAATTTGCATAAACCCCTGTTGTTTTGTAGATTTGTACATAGGCTTGCAGTCTGCAAAAACATTTTTTCATCTCTGCGTTCTGGATTCATTTTAGGGTGTTCAGTACTCATTTGTCTCTCTCTTTGGACACGTGTCCGTCATTGCTTCAGAGCACTGATCTCCCATAGGCTGAGCACATTTAGGAGGAAAACACCTGCTTCTGCACCTCTAGAGGCAGAGATTGACGGTAGAACAGGGGGTTTTGCTGTTCTTTCTCCGTGAGAAGGACACAGGAGAGGCAGTTGATTCCCTTGTTCCATTTTCTCTATTTGCTGCAAACAGATGGAAGTTTGATGGGGATTTTTTTTATTTGTTTCTTTTGTGTGTTTCTATTTTTTTAATATTTGTGTGGAACAGTGCTTCAGTCCCTGCTGAGGAAGTGGAGCACTGAATCTGAATCTGCCTATCTCTGCGTGCAGAATTGGTTGCCCCTCCTCTTTGTTCCCCAAGAATGTGTTCTGTTCTGTCTAGCACTGCATCTGAACTCCCTTGATGTACGCCACCTTCCAACCCTGCTTCCAGACAGGAAAAGGTCCTTTGCTAGCACTCAAAGTTGAATGCAGGCAGCTGCATCCATTAGAGCACTCAGATCACTTTCTCAGCTACCTTCCCCGACGTTTTTCCATCCACAGCTGAAATGTACCCTACCTGGCATATTATCTTTCTAGTGTACACTGTCCTGTGGAACCATTCGGGTAACTCAGTGCATCACTATTAAAACAAGTATTTGATCTTGGTTTTCCCAGGATGTGGCTGACTTTATTGTCAGGCCAGCGATTGAATTTAATGTGTTAAGCTCCTATCGTGCTGCCCAGTACATTTTTCCAGAGAAGTGTCCCAAGTCCACGTCTTGGCATTCTGTGAGTTTTCTTCCAAGATCTAAATGGCCAGGATTGCATTGCCACTAAACCGTAAGTCATCTGGCTTACTGGTATTTGTCAGCTCTGCTAAGGGTTTAGCATAGTTTCTTTGTTAATGCTGAAACCTTCAGCTTGGCTGAAGCTGTGGCTGTAACTCCGTAGGATTTCAGGAATGCTTCCCCATGCTGGAGTCTGTAGCTGCATGGAAAAAGGCTTTGCAGAATTTGTTTTTCAATGATCTGGCAGGCTTGCTTGGACTAGAACAAGCATGGTTCCAGATCTTAGAATGATGCTAAACTAGGTAAGCAGTAAGGTCAGCCTGCTGACAGGATGAAACATCAGCAGTAACTGATGAGTTGCTATATTGAGAATGTGTCCTGTATGTCTCATCTGTCTCCTACAAGACTATACATGAAGTGGCAACAATTCCTGACAATGCAGAAGAAATCATGGGCATGGCAACCAATAGGAATGAACTGTAGTCCTCCCACATACTGAATGCAAAGAATAACATATGGGAGGTAATGACCTAGTGCAAATAGCCCCGCGTTCCTTGCTGCATCGTTATCATTTGTATTGTTCAGATAGTCTCAGCATAAGGCTGATTCTGATCTCATGTCTAGAGGCATCACTCAGAGGTCCATGACCTGCTAATGGAAGAAAGATTCCCATGTTTGAGCCGTACATTTAGAACCAAAATAGAATGGGTTATGCTCATGGGACTCAGGTTTTACAGTGGTTTAAATCCATTGATTGATTTCACTGATTTACAACAGCAGAATGCTAGATCCTGAAGTATTTGTCTATTTTAAAGAACGTAAATAGTTCTTTCGACTTAAGCAGAAGAACATATTTAAAAGTAAGCTTTGCTTACTGACATTGTCTGAATCAGGGTCATAACAGGATGAAGAATAGATACTTAAAAAGTTGAAATGATAAAATAATGGAATCTCTTGCATAAATAACAGCTATATAAAGAGGACAGGTTTTCAAGATGAGGGTATAATGATTGCATTTCGCTTAGTTGTGTATGTTAATATTTGTGTGTATGTATGGGTTAATAAAAAGGCTAATTTGTTGTTCAAAGACGTTGAGGCTCTGTATGTTTCAGAGACTTCAGTTAGGCACTGTTGTACCTTTGACAACTAGGACATGGTATTTATATGTTTCTGCAAGAACTTAAGTGCTTGAGAATATGGAGCCAAGAGAACTGATCATTTTTAAGAAGAGATTTCTGTGATAACTTTTTCCTCAAGCCATGCAAACAAGATTGGTACACTCGTGCTGGTCTTAATGACTTGAAAGTCTGTTGTGAAAAGTAATGTTTCTTTTGAACACTGAGATGCCTAATGAAGCATAGCAAAGTATAAGTTTTTCAGGTATTTTTCTTCAAAAGCTCTGCTGGCAGCCAGCTACAACAAATCCTTTTCCACTACGATATCCACTATGATACCGCTTTTAATCTTTCCATCATTAAAGTTAGGCCAGACTTCCAATAATGCAGAAAAACGTATGTTACTAAAGGTTAATGATAAATTTAAATTTTATATTTTCAGGTATATATTAAAGTTTCTTCCTAAAGGTGAATTTCTCTTCAACTGTCATAAATTTAAAAGTGTATGACACTGAAGAGTTTAGCTACTTCTAGGCAGCAGCACTATAAAAGCCTCATTTGTAGAGAGGTGTTAGAGCTCTACCACAGCGTTAACCAGATACGGGTTTGGTTCGTTGTTGGAGCTGATAAGTTTTCCATGTTGTCTTGGATAGGTTGGTCTTTCTTTATTTCGATTTCTAGAATGGTGTTTGTAGATCTTTTCCACCACACAAGGTTTTTGCAAAGGAATAACACATTAATAACATCTGTACAAGTACCTGGAAAGGAGGAGGGAAAAATGGTGGCAGCAGCGGTGGTGATCTTTGGCGCAGACCATTAAATTTTACAAGGAACCAATAACAATGGTTTTGATGGTGATCTGAAGGTGTTATTTTTACGTTTGACTGCTTTATATGGCCGCTGTGAGGTAGTTTGGTGGCCTTGGTTCACTAAAAATTGGTTCGTCTCATTAAATCACTGTCACACTCGGCACCTTAGTTGGTGGCATCAGAGGAAAAGTCACAGCAGGATGCGTTGGGGCAGCTAAGAGATAAGCCAGTACTGCCACAGATAACACCGCTTTCCACTGTCCAGCTGCAGAGAAGACACCAACCTTCCAAATACTGCCTAGCACCTTTCACCAACTTCACTTAAATTCACACGGATTGTCCAGCATTGAGACGTCAGCGTGAGTCTGGTTTCGTTGACCAGTATGGAGTTAAGGATTGCGGATAACAATATAAGGGAGTTTCGGACATGGAACATTTTGTACTGAAGCCAGTAACCTTTCTGTGTTCCAGAAATATAATAATGACTGGTGGATAGGAAGGCTGGTTAAGGAGGGCTGCGAGATTGGCTTTATTCCAAGCCCGCTTAGACTGGAGAATATCCGCATTCAACAGGAGCAGAAGAGAGGACGTTTCCATGGAGGGTAAGAATGCTATAACCTTTTAAAATAATTTAAAATAATTTCTGACACCGGACAATATTTTCAAAGGTCACTTGATTCTTTTTTATTGCACTGCATTTGGAGGAGTGTTTGATTTGGGATTCCAGATGAAAATACATATTTGCAGAGAATAGACGTGCTAGGTATTGACGATGAAAAACAAGAAAAAAATGTGTATTGACTTTAGGAAAGATCAGTATGAGTGGTAATGACAGAAATTTCTGAAGGGCTAGAGAGTTTTATGTCCCCATGGGTTTAAGTCAACTTGGTGCTCAAAGGCTGCCAGATTTTTTTCCCAACTGCTACGTTCTTAAGGTTGTGGTTTTTTTCTTTCTTCTTTTTCTTTCTCTCCATTTTGGCCAAAACCAGACTTTACAAACTTTACAAGGTGAGCTTTGTCATTTGACTTCCTTTATTCTTTGTCTTTCAGCCTGACCATTTTGTGTCTCCACGCTGCTAGAGCTGGAGATTGCAAGTCCCTGGAAAAATATAAACTTGGTCACAGGTCTAGGAAGTAAAACTGATTTCTCATAATCTCAGTTCAGACACCGAAGTCACTCTTCTATTGGCTGAATACACAAAATACTTTTCTTTTTTTTTTTTTTTTAATTACTACTAGCATATTATCCCACTAATTGAAAATGAAATTTAAATATTCACACAGATAACAAGGAGGACAAAACCTTTAGTACTGCAGAGTAAAGAGACATGAGCCAATTGAATCTGGGCCTAATACATAGCAGTAAGAGGAGCATAATTTAGCCTGTATAGTACTGTCAGGGAATTGGCATACTAATATACTTCATCAAGGTCAGGAATCATTTCAAGTATAAACCATCTGGGGAAAAGTTTTTAGAATGATTGAACAGCATTAACTGTGCTTTTTCCAAATTGCTTTTATAATTTTTTTAATACCTTCAGAGGAAGCCAGTATATCTCAATGTACAGAAAGAAGATTATCTAATTCAGAGAGATGGACACTAACAGAATATTTAGGATACTGTTTCAGATACAGCATATTAGGAAAATTCTCTGCTTGTGTGAATGGGCATGACTCCAGCAAATCACCAATTCTTGCAAAGATTTTGTCTAATCTCACCTATGGAGAATATTAGGAATAAAATCAAGTATTAAGGAGACAGAGGAAATATTGTAAAGGATATCTATTAATATTCTAAGTAGTCTGCACTAACACTCCTGGATTTGTATGATAAAATTGGAAGTAATGTATAATGATAAAACAGTTTATTTTTGAGCACCTTTGTTAGATATAGTTATATAGTATCTGTTCCTTAAGATTCCTTTAAAAACTGTGACTAACTGTGATACTAAGGCTCTATGTGATGAAGAAGAATTCTCGTTTTGTCTGAGTAAGGCAGTGAAAAGTCATCTGTTAAAGAGGTTTTCTAGAGTCTAGTATATGTTCGCAAAGGATTTACGAAGTCTGGGAGTAAATAATCCCTGCTCTGGAGAGCATACGGCAAGAAAGCAAGGACAGAATACTGACTGGGACTCCTGTCCTCTTGCTGGTCAGTCTGTATGTAATGAAAAATACTAAATACTGTGCTAAAGACGTGGATTGTACCACAGGACTACGTCACCTGCAGTAACTGATAGCTTAAACAGTCCTTTCTGCCCTGAGCTCTCCTTCCCTCCCATCTCCTCCTCAGCTGGTTGTGCAACGAGCTGAATTAGAGAGCTGATTCACCTGAACATCTTTCCCCTCCCCAAACCAGTTTCCTGTTCCAGTCTGCTGCGGTGTGATGCTGCATCACACGGGGAGAGGAGGGCAGGGCACAGGGGCAGAACTGCATGGCTGGAAGCAGGGAGATACAGCAAATGGAAGAAGGAGCTACTTAAACCACTGTTGCTACACAACAAAAGCTATTTAAACGGCCAGTTAAGACCCCAAACCTCCCAAGAGATGTGTCTGGCTAGTTATGTATGCTGGTAGAGAGACCCAGCAAGACAGAGGAGCGCTGGGTGGGGGATCTTGTGCAGAGCTGGGCTATGCGCTGAGTTTAGCATATGTCTATGACTAGAGCTGCTGTGTTTCCCAGCCTACAGGTAGATCACAGAAAAGCTTTGCTCAGTCTGTAGTGGAACCTGCTTTCCCCTCGTAGCCTGTATGCAGCTTTCCAGACGTGGAGGTCTACTTAATTACAGATGCTTTGGTTTCCCCATGTCCCTGCCTGGTACTCTTCACCTCTCACTTCACCTGCAGCATGAACGTGGGTGAAGACTCTCCTTTACCGTGTGATTTCTCAGGGGGCAATTTCTCATAGCTGCTGCCTGAAACCTCACACGTTTGCATCTCTGGGCACTTGGTGTTAATGGGGCTCTTTCTGATACCATAGAAAATCGAGTGGAAATTCTTCTTCAAGTCTTGGAGAAATGGTTTCTGGCACATTTCGAGCCACACCCACTTCCACAGGTAAGAGAGAATTTTATTTAAGGAAACTCCTGCTATTTCTAATACTTCTATTTTAAAAACCGTACATGAAAAATGCGGGTTTCCCCCCTTCGCTGACTTATTAAGACGTTTTACAGAAAAGTGCTTGCGTGCGGAGGTGGAGGAAGACAGCTATTTCTAGACATGCGGTAGTTGCTAAGGGACTGGGAAAAAATCTCGGGAAGAGTGGCAGCTGCCCCAGAATGGAATGAATGACAGATTTAAACAGGGCTGACCAAAAGGGAGGTGCACTGAGAGAAATCGAAAGTGCATTAATAAAGGGATGTTTGTTTGCAAGTGTTACGGTTGTTATACACAGCGTGTATTTTTTAACCAAGTTCTCATTTGGTCTTTTAGCAAAACAGAAACAAAAAGTGGTAAGTAGTCCTTTCATTTTCATTTTATTTTATTCTAATACATAATTCCCAGGATTTTCTTATGGAACTTCTCTGGTTAATGATCTGAAGGGTTGTTTTCTTCTTCTAGACAGAACATGTTCCCCCATATGATGTAGTACCATCTATGAGACCTGTTGTCTTGGTGGGTCCATCACTGAAGGGCTATGAGGTACGTATTCCAGGTATTTGCAATTAATTAGTATTTTCTTATCTATAATCTTCCTTAGTACATTCAGTGTGTGTGGTCCAGTGCAACTGTTATTAATTAATTAATGGATAATTTAAAGTGATCTTAGCTTAAATAATTGTCAAAAATGCTATATAAGAACTAAGAGCGTAGTTCGCACTTTGCGCCGTTTGGGTGAGGTACCAGCTGAATTTTTTTCTACCCTGCAACAGTGTCTGTTGCTCGTGATGTCTCAGCTGAAGGGTAGGTAACATAAGTACACTGGCGCTCTCTTTGCAGTTTTACTGCTTTAAACACAGCGCGCATCCATTAATTTCAGTACAGTCATTCTTGATTAAATCACATAAGAAAAAGAGAATTTGTGTCTGCTACAAGAAAAAGTTGGAGCAGTCATATTAACTAGCTAGACTTCTGTATACGTGTAAAATTTTAGTCAAACTAGTACATGCTTTGAACTTAATTAGCAAAAATTTTGAAGAAGATTCCCCGTTCTGCTTTTTTCACTTACAAAAACTTTACATCTTGCCACAAAACTCAGTCTTGGCGAATGAAGTAGCTGGACTACTGCAGCATATTCAGTTTTGTTCTCCAGCACCTGCAACTGAATATGGGAACTAATGATTATTATTTCAGCATGTTTTCTTGACATTTATTTGTTTTAAGACTATTAGTATATTGAAATATATATGTAAAGAAACCTTTAACCCTTCTAAATTATTTGCCTCTGTTCAACATGGAAGTAGGTATGATAACATGCAGAACAGGACACCCATTTTTCAAGGCTGCTGCAGATTAAAATGAGCATTTAACACGTGCTAAAGGAGCATGGGCTTTTAGCAGGGCATTTTAGTGAACTTAACCATCTGTTAAGTGTTTTGCTGAATTAGGAACTAAATGAACATGAACATAAAACCAGATACACTTCCTTTAGCTTAATTAATGTTGTTAGTACTTTATAGGGTATTATTAAACATATTGGAGTGATTCTTTTTGGAAGATTACAGCATGGTACCATCATTAGCATAATGCAGTGTTCTTGCATTGTTTTTTTTGTAAGAATGATTGAACGTGTAGTTTAGCAAAGCAGGTACTTAAATGTTTTACTCTCTGCCTTTTAATTTTATGGTGATGTTTCTTGACAGTCATCCATTGACTTCCCTGGTGCTGCACCACAGATTAATTTGCCTAGGGACTTTCAAGTTTGGAGGGGAGAGAGGCTGTTTGTTAATACATACCTCTACAAATATGCTGTCCTGCCTTTGTTTGAGAAAATAATACTAAACATGACATCTTGAACATATAAAGGTATATAAATGGTAACACAGAATATTAATTTCAATTGCAAACAGTGGTCTACATATCAGAAACGCATTGATCTTACTTTGCAACCTACGTGGGAAAATTCTTTTGACTATTTTTTTTCTGACTAAATTCTGAAGGAACCATTTTGAAAGATAAACTAGGAGAAATAAACTGCCAGAGGCCTGGGGGCTTTGATTAAGTTCCTGTCTAGACCGGCAGATAATAGGTGTCAGCCTGAGTTGTCCTGAAAAGGACAAGGAGCTCATTCAATAAAGTAGATCTTGTGTCTGAGGTTTTAAGCCAGTTCTAATAAAGTTACTGTAGGAAAAAAACAAATTATCTATTCAACCCAAATAGTCCCGTATGCTTCTGACACGTTCTGAAGCCTGTTGGGAGTGGTATTGCTATGGAAGGTGCTGAGGTGTGCTATCATGCTTCAGTGCAAGTCAAGACGAGCAGAAAGAGTGACAGCTCTCACATCCTCCGTTCCGCATTTTGGAGAATGAGTCAGAAAACTTGCAAGTATTTATTACAAAGTGTGCTGCCAAGAGCATGAAAATTAAATGATTGCTACCTATAAAAGGTATTGATTGTTGCCAGTATCCTTACCTTCTACTCACCTCTTTTCTTACTTTTGACTTCTTTTTCTCCCTGTCAATCCTCCCTGTTCAATCTTCCTCACCTCTGCAAAGGTGACAGACATGATGCAGAAAGCTCTCTTTGACTTCCTGAAGCACAGGTTTGATGGGAGGTGAGAAATACTGTCCTTTTCATGCTTTTTTTCCCCCATGTGTTACTAGCATTTTAGCGATTTGTTTATTTTTTAATGCAAGGAGGTTGATGCATGTTCAAAACTGATTTACTGGCTTTGTATCAACACTAAAATGCAGCCAGCTGTGGGGTGGCACACAGCTAACGTATTACTAGAAGTGCATGTATCTTCATATCTGCCATGTCTGTGGTAGGAGTTTTTAGGTTTAACAGAATAATTCTGCCTCAGTATCTTACCAGCCTGAAGTTACAGAAGAAATCTAGATGAAGGGTGACTGGGGCACATGGAAAGTGCCAAAATATCTTTAAAGATGGCATTACCAGGCTCAGGTTTTTAATGTTGCCCTGGGAAGCAGGCTGTGCCCCTTGTTGAGCCGGGAAGGGAACGGTGCCATCCAGTGAACAGCCCTTTCGGCAGAGCCCGACTCTGGCTTGCTGCTGGCCCTCTTTCCTCCAGAGCTCCCAAGCCACTGCTCTGCAGCCTGAGCTGACTGCATGTTGGGTAAATTGAACTGAGTGGATTGCTTTTTTTTTTGTCAAAGAGCTGTCCGGTTCCTTTCATGTCATGGAACAGTTGAGAAAACATGACTGCACATAAAAGTACAGTTTTATTCACAGTCGTTTGGGGATATGAAAATTTCTTAACCATTGGATACAAAAGCGCGTACTGCTGGACCAGCTCAGCCAGCCGCTGAAGTGTGCAGACACCAAATAATAAGTGCCTCTTGGTTTTATTTTGAAATTGCTCTATTTGGACTAGGTTCATTCCAGCACCTTTTGTGAAGTTCCAGGCTCCTTTAAAGCAGGATGTTCTTTAAATAAAACTAATCACACCCTAGCCCTGAAATAAGTATCAGAAATGGCAGATTTCAACAGAGTGCAGTAACGGTGCTTCGGATCAACACCTAAGAAAAATCAACTCTTAAATATTCTCGGTAGTCAAAAATCCTTAAAAAGGCAGTTTGAAGAAGGAAATGCTGAGAACTAAAATATAGAAAAAAGTGTGTCAGAACTTAAAAAATTGTAAGGAAGGTTCATCTTGTTCAGCTGGAACACAGAGAACATTTCCTGATGAGCTGTGAGAAGGATAATTTGGATTTCTTTGCTAGGAACATAGGCTTGGTCCATGGCATCTCTTCCTTTCCACTGGAGCTCGTCAGTAGTCGTAGGTGTCTGCTACATCTTTGGGATGTTCCGCCCTTCCTTCATCCTCGTTTGTTCAGTATATTCTAACTGTGAAAAGGAGCTTATACCATGCTAGCTAGTATATAGCAGTAAGTCAGGTTTGAAAATACCTAAAACATTGGCACTAGGGCAGTGAAAATAATAGTGTCTGTTGTTTAGAAGAGGTGGAGCAGGATTTATGGTCAAGGTACCTTTTGGGGTGCAGTGAGGAGATGGCAGTGCTGAACTAACCCATAAACAGCTTAGACAAAATTAATGCTCAACTTCTGTGCAAAATATCTCATCTTCTCCCCTATTTTTAATTGCCCAGCTCAAGTGATTTTAGCAGCTTCTACAAACGTCGTGGTTGATGTAAAACCTGACAGATGAAGCACCGTCCGTGGCAACCTGCAGTTAAATTTGTCGTTTTTCTGAGCTGTTCGTACGTCCTGTCGGTACCTCCTCTCCCCACTCCTGAGCAGTGTGACTGCTCTGGTTCCGCTGCAGCTCACTGCATGAGCGCCGGTGCCCATTTGCGTTAGGTGTAGGTACAGAACCGCAGCGTATGTTCCCTTCCAGCTGTTGGCATATGTCTGTCAACGTTGCATATGCCGGCGGTAACTGAGAGTCATTGTTTTCAGTCGGAAACCATGGCAACGGGAAGTGATAAGTCATCTCCAGTTGCCACGACATGATTGCTATGAATATATCCTTTATGAGGTATATTTTTATACCCTATATGAGAATGTACTCAGCAGAGGCCTCATCCATGAAGATCAGCAGTGCCTAAATACAAAGAAGAAAACGTAAAGCACCCTTAGGTGCACCCATTTAGGCTGCTTAATCCGATGGGAGGCAGGACTGCTCCTTGCCTTGCTCTTCTGTCTTTCCCCGCACCATGCCCTTGGTCTGCACAGAGGGGCAAAAGGGAGGGATTCTGCCTGGAGTGAGGTATTTTTTGGAAATCCTCTTGCCATTAGCAATATTGGCAACTAGATCAGGTAGAAGTGTGAAATTTCAGCATTGAAAAAGTTAAATGCCATAAGCAAGCTGATACAATTGACTTTAGCTCTGAGTAGCTTCAGAAAAATGAATTAAATTCCTTTTCAGGCACCTCCGCTGCTTCTTGGCCCTCCTGCCAACTTTTATGGCTTTGCAGTCTTTTCCTTCCCCCCCTTTTTTTCTTTTTCTCCATCTTTTCTGCAATTTTGTGACAGGTCCACATTACCAAGAAGGAAAATGACTGTCCCAGGAGGAGCTTTTCAAAAGACTTCAGTAAGGCTTGAACTAGCGGGACTCCTTCCTTACCTCTTAATACACTTGGCTTCTGTCAGCTCCTTCTTTTGTAACTGCAACATCCTCTTCTGGCCAGTGAACTAAAGGAAAGGCTCGAGGGCTGTGTTGTGCAGACCTGCTGAAAGGAATCTGCTAAAGCTTGGCTGGCTCAAGGCATTCAGGGAATGGCTGCTGCAGAGGCGCTAACGGCATCGTTTTCTAAATACATTGTGTTTAATCACTGTTGCATAGACCGAGCCTGACTCTGTACACCGTGTAAACAAAACATAGCAAAGGCACATTTTTTTCTTACCATCTTTCAGCAACAGTGATACTTAGGGTTACTTCTTACCCAGGAAGAATGAAATGCTTCTTATATCTGGCACAGTAGGTGAGCATTTGTGGTCCTTTCTCTGTTACGTGTCTCTGATTCCAGCAGTCAGAGATCTAGGAGCTCCCTGAGCCAGAGGTGCCATCTGGACCACCGTGTTTTATCGTCACCTCTAGACCCATGATCCATTAATTTATCCCATTTCTTTTTTAAACTCATTTATGCTTTTGGTCTCTATTTTCTGGCAATAAATTTATTTATGTGTTATGTAGAAAAATACTTGCACTTCTTTTTAACCCTCCATCTGATAATTTCACTTAGAGCTGCATAAATTCTTACGTTCTACGGAATAGCTCCTAGTCATTTCCGGCTTGCTTTCTTTTCATTATTCATGGCTCTTTGGCTCATCACAGTCCTCCTAAATGGACTTTACGTGAAGTGATGATTGTGTGCTCTTTGTTTTATAACCTTTTGTCTCTTGTCAGCTCACTTGACAGATCAAGTAAAAAAATCGCCTTCCTTAAGTTAAAGAGGAGGCTCCAGCAGTACAGATAGCTGTGGCTCCTGTTCAACTGTGAGCCAAGTCATTTAGCCCATCGGCACAGCTCCCTGTCTGGAAGAGGAGAGTGCGTGTTGGAGGACCGGTCTCCCAAAGCAAGCAGCTCTGTTCAGTGACTCACAGGCACTCAGATACGAGTGACGTGGCCTGCTCGGATGTCCAAACATGGCCCTTCCTTACCTCTCAGCAGTGTCGGGTTTAATCAACAGTTTAACTATCTGGGAAGAGAAGTGCTGTTACTGTTATGACTCTGTTGTTCTGTATGCCCTAAGACTCAGATAACTTGTAGTATTTATGGTACTGTGTAAATTCGTGTAGGAGATGAGTGAGTTGAGGAGGAGAAAAGTTAACTAATACATTAAGTAGAAAAGCAGAAACTACATGCCAGAGTCTACAACAGCGTAGGGAATAGAAAATACTTTATAGTTATTCAGCATTTCTCTTTAGTTGTTCTTTAATGATGACGTAACTCAGCTATAAAACATGTCTGAGTGGTGTTTTACTGTATTTGCACTTTGGAATGGAATGTAGCTGTAAATCATGCACAGTGCACTGAAAATTTGACTACTGTGTTTTTGTTCTGTCCTGTGTTCTTACTCATAGGATATCAATAACTAGAGTGACAGCTGACATTTCTCTTGCTAAGAGGTCTGTTCTAAATAATCCAAGCAAGAGGGCAATAATTGAGCGGTCAAATACAAGATCCAGTTTAGGTAAGACATTGACACAGATGTAATTCTGAACATGGTTACATGCTGGAGGAAAGTGACAGGATTTCAGCCTTCGAGATGTCATCAGGTCTGCAATTTTAAATGTGTCTACAGCATTTTAATGTATAATTCTGAATTTCACATACTCAAATGGGAGACATTTGAGTCTGGAGGGGGGGCAACAGAGCACAACGTACTGCGTTAGCCTCGCATTCAGCAATTACCTGGGCTAGAGCAAGCAGTATTATAGCTGCTATTTGCAAAAGATGAGTTAGGGGCCTGCAGGCAGAGTATGGGTTCAGTGCTGTTTCCTCCCAAGGTGAGCTGGCCTCACATCTCCCTCTTCGCAGCCCTGTGCTTTTAATTCCACGTCACAAGGTGCCAAAGAGCTTTCACCTCGTCCAGCCAAGAAGGAAACATGTCGTTCCTGACCCTGGGACCATTTGACTTAATGTTGAACAGCTACAGCTTAATTTTTCTGTCTAGCCACGAGGCTCTGGGTCTTCCCACCCTCTCCTCACAGTGTCATGACTGCTGGGTTACAGTGGCCTGATGAATTTTTATTTCTTTCACAAGGGTGGAAGTTTGTGTGTAGTATATGCATGCCAATAACCTGGTCGCTGGGACAGCATCCTAGGAATTGGTTTTCAGTCTTCTCAGGAAGAAAAGGCTCTTAAACCAAATTCCCTGACATCCCGAGTGACTGTTTGAACTAGAGGCATAGGTCATAGGATGCTTCATTTCTAGTTGGCATTCTAGTACGGGAGTAGGCACCCCAAAATTAAGTGCTGCAAAGGTGAGTACTAAATCTTCTTGTGCCTGTGAACACGCGTTGTTCTGTGGAACAGCTCTTAGGCAAATTAAATGTATGTGAGTTGCTGACATACAGCTCTTTTGTGCTTTGGTGGTATAACTTACAGGCTTCAGTTTGTGCTGAGTTTATCTATTTAAAATTCATCACGTGCATATGAATGATTAAGAAGAGCAGAACAATGAGTATCAGAAATATAATTTACATGGAAATAAATGTCTCCTTTTTCTTCAGACAAAAGCGCTTTGGTGTGAACATTGCCATTAGTGTCTTTTTAAATAATACCCTGTCAATTATTTAACGTAATTTTTTGTGGTTATAGAATTAGGAGGTCACAGTTCTGCTTTTCATACAGACCCTTGTTTAAGTTAAATCAGAATTACAATCTGAGAACAAAAAAAGTTTTAAGAAATATCTATACATCACTTGCTGTTGAAAATAAAAAATGTTACGACTCCTAAGATATTTAGCAGATTTGGAAAATATGCTTAAGTCTATTTTGTGTTAATAGAAACATGCATTTAATTGTACCCAATGTTTAAATACACTGATACTATAAAGGAACATAGTACGTATGTGTTTTCAGGTAACAGAATTGTCTCAAAGGTAATATTTATTGAAATAATTGCCTTGAGTAATAGGTTATTTTATGGAAATTACATTAATTCACATATGGAGTTCATATACTGAATGAAGTATATGGAGTTCATATACAGTCTGTGAAAATAAATGGGTGATGATATTTTTGTCTAAGTAATGCTGGGGTTGAATGGCTTTCACCGGTTTTGTTTTCCTTTACTAGCTGAAGTACAGAGTGAAATTGAAAGAATCTTTGAGCTGGCAAGGTCCTTACAACTGGTTGTCCTAGATGCAGACACCATCAATCACCCTGCGCAACTTATCAAGACATCTTTAGCACCAATTATTGTCCATGTTAAAGTGTCTTCTCCAAAGGTAATGTATCTCACCCTTAAAGTATGTGCATTTGAGAGGGACCTGGAGGGAAGTGTGGGAGTGAGCAGTGTGGTATCTGCACCGGAAGAAATTAAGAGTGAGACGAAGAGGAAAAAAGTGCAATTTTTAGATCAAGGGCTTGACAAAGCAATGTCTGATGCAGTTTCTTTTTTCTGCCCTAAACCTTAACCTAGCCTTAGGCTGAGCCTTAGACGAGGCACCCACCAATTCAGTAGACAAAAAAATTCCTGAGGAGCAAATTCTTTCTGTAGCTCTCCGTTCCCCTTGGCAGTCCCTTCGCAGCCCCCTTATCCCAACACAGTTCTGGGTTCTCTCTCTACAAGCCCTAACCTTAGGCTGAGCTTCAGAGAAGACACCCAGCCCTTTGCCCCATTCCCAGGCAGTTGTTGATGGTTGTCTGTTGATCACAAACAAAGCCCGTCTGCTTTTGTCTGTGGCTTCCGCCTGGGGCGTGTTGATCCACCATCCACAGCTGGGTCTGGACCTGTGTGGCCAGGCTGCTGGCCAGCTCCTGCCATGGAGCATGAATGTGACTATTGCTCAGGAGTGCAGCACGGACCCCACTGCGACCGTGGCTGTTAGTGCAGAAGGGGGCCTGGAGTCACGACAGAGACTCTGCATCTTGTGGAATCAGCACAGCGATGGTGGGATGCTGCCCAATACCTGCTGGAGTGACCACCGTGACACATCAGAGATGTCTGCAGAGAGCCATGTGCCAGTTCTTGGTGCACGTGACCAGCAAGTGATGGTGGAGGTTCTGCTGGACCTGCTACTGGAGGGAAAAAAGAAGAACTGGACAGAGTTGTGAAGGTCCAGGACAGCCTTGGCTGCGCTAACCATGAGATGGTGGAATCCAGATCCAGAGAGAACTGAGCAGTACAAGTAACAGAATTGCAGACCTGGACCCTAGAACTG
>NW_008824309.1:6070074-6089125 GCF_000699105.1 Pygoscelis adeliae | reverse complement strand
TCAGCAGGATCCCATAAAAGATTGTCTTGGATAACAAAGAAGCTCAGGAGAGCTGTGTGATCCTCGTGGACAGCTTCCTCCAAGCACAAGACTGATCTGTTCCTACATGGAACTGGGCAGGAGAGCAGTGTGGATGAACAGGGAACAGCCTGAGCTCAAACACAAAAAGGAGGCACACAGAAGATGGATGTGGGGACAGGCATCCTAGGAGGAATACATGCTGGGGGGAAGTTAAGAAAGCCAGAGTTCAGCTAGAACTAGCAAGAGATCTTAAGGGTAACAAAAAGGGCTTCTGTAAGAACGTGGCAAGCAGAAGGAAAGCTAAGAAAAGTGTGGGCCCACTGCAGTGTGTGGCAGGGACACACAGTAGCAGAAGGCTGATCTACCACCTACCTAACTGGACATATGCAAGACCAAGGGACCAGATGGGATTCATCTGAAGGAGCAGTCTCATGCCATTGCAAAGCTGCTCTCTGTTACCTTTTAAAGCTCATAGTGATCTGGGAAGGTTCCTGATAACTGGGAAAAGGCAGATGTCACATGCATTCTCAAGAAGGGTAAGAAGGAGAATCTGGGGAGCTACAGGCCAGTCAGTCTCACCTGTCCCTGGGAAGGTTATGGAGCAAATCCTCTGGGAAGCTGTTGCCCAGCCACATGCAGGACAAGAAGGGGATTGGGAGCAGCCAGCAGGGATTTACCAAGGCCAAATCATGCCTGACCAACCTGGCTGCCTTTTGTCATGAGATTATGACCCCAGCGGACAAAGGCTGTTGTTAGCCTTTACTTTAGCAAGGATTTGATGTGGTCTCCTTGTAGTATCCTGATGGGCAAATTGTTGAGATACGGTGTGGATAAGTGTGGACTATAGAGACGTGGAAGACTGGATGGACTGCCAGGTTCAGGATGCTGGTCAGAGGTACAAAGCCCGGCTGGCAGCTGGTTACCAGTGGTGTCACTCAGGGATCTGTAATGGGGCCAGTACAGTTCAACATTTTTGTTGATGGCCTTTGTTAATGTACAAGGTTGTGGACAATACCTAATTCTGGGGCAGGTTAGTGTGCCAGAGGGCAGGGCTGTCATTTAGAGGGACCTTGGCAGCCTGGAGAAACGAGCTGACAGGAACCTCTTGGAAGTTCAGCAAAGGCAAATACCAAGTGCTGCCCCTGGCCTGGAGTAGCCCCCTGCCTCAGGCCAGGCTGGGGCCAACTGGCTGGGGAGCAGCTGTGCAGCCCGGGACCTGGGGGTCTTGGTGGATAACAATTTGGACAGGAGTGAACAGTGTGCCCTTGCAGCAGAGAATCAGCTGCATGTTGGGCTGTACGAGCAAAGATGGGTCAATCCTGGCTTAGAGAGGTGGTGGGGTCTCCTTGGAAATGTGCAAAACTCAGCTGGACGAGGACCCGAGCAATCTGATCCAGCTGGCCTTATTTTGAGTGAGGGGTTGGCACAGACTCCTCTAGAGGTCCTTCCGACTTAAAAAATACTCTGTTCTATGCTCCTGTAATTTTCTTTGAAACTTTACAGAGAAATAACTTACGATTCCTAACTTTCCTGCCCCTTAAATTCTAGTAATGAACACAGTGGAAGAAAAAAAAAAAGTAATACGAACTGTGTGTAAAATACCTTCTGTACCCAAAATGCACCTCAGAACAGATTAAGTTACAGCGTTACTGCTACACAACATAACATGCTGCTACTGTTGTGCTGCAGTCAGTCCAGCAATCCAGTATAATTCTGTAAATATGTAATTTTCGTAGTCCTCTAGAAGACTACGTTTGTCAAAAATAACCTATTATTTCAAGTAGAATAAAGCAAAATCACCATTCGCGCTGCATTTGAAATATTTGCAAGGGATCAAACGTGATGCGGAGGGAAACGTGCACAGTGTTCAGGGAGGTTATCAGAAAGGTTTGTGCTTATATTCAAGGACAATATTTTATCCATTTTGTTAAACATAATGGAGAGCTTCTGAACTTGGTAATCCTCAAATGGGATGTCAGTCTGAGCTTTATGGAGATATGCGATTCTTAAACTCACATTTTCCTCTTTTCCTCTGTCAGGTTTTGCAGCGACTGATTAAATCTAGAGGAAAGTCACAAAGTAAACACTTGAATGTTCAGTTGGTGGCAGCTGATAAACTTGCACAATGCCCACCAGTAAGTACAGAAGAAAGGCTAAAGAACTTGTGATACGTGGAGTTTTAAAGATTTCTGCTGTGTTGGTCCTTGATTATAGCTGAGTTCATACGTTATCACTTCACTTTATGGCGATTCAGACAGCCCTGCAATTGCAACCCTCGATCAGCTTTTATTGCTAAGAAGTTGTTTGATACTTTCATCCTGATTATGTCCTATGCTGGGTTTATTGTGATCTTTGGCAAGGTGACAGGTCAAAAATGACGTGTATGGTAAAACTGATCTACTAGCACATGAGCAAATTACATCATTTGTGGAGCAGTGCTATCTTAAGGTTCCGAGGGGCCAAAGTCTCAGACTCCTGGTTTGAGAGGAGGCTGCAGAGGACTTTGCTTCAGCTGCATAGTGAGTTCAGACCCGCCGTCTGTACAGTGTGAGTCGTGTGTCTGCATGCATGTGATCCCTGAGCCTCCTGACACAGCAGCGCCTGCAAGCCACCTCATCGGAGCACAGTCACTGCTCACCGACCATTTTGTCAAAGATACTGATCACCTTCAATAACCTGCTGCTTAAGGAGCAGAGGTCCTGGATAGCTGATCAGGCAGGCAGACGCTGTACGGAAAAGCTGTACAGGTGTTTGGACAGGACAGCTCAAACTTGCTGTCATTTTTGAAAACCACGCCTGGTTTCTGTGACAGAGAAAGCCACTCAGTGGAAACAAACTTGGACGTGGACTTGCTTTTACAGTGTAGTAGCTGTGCGTAACGTTGGTCTGATAGTGCAGAGACTGCTCTTCGTACCAGGGGAATGATCAGGCAGTCCAGCCTATGGCTTGCTGATTGCCCATCTTTCTCATGCCGAAGAACTGTGAGTAGAAATCAGATTAATTCAGAGAAATTCAGAACAGACGCTGGGAAGGTTTCCATGATCATACTTTCTGACTTAAAATAGGCAAAGTGCTGGCAAAAGAAATGTCTTGGAACAATTTAGGAACAAATCTGGGAGTTGAGATCAGCAGAACAAATGCCCGACCCTAATGGTCAGATAATGCTTTTAGAAGACTTTGCCTTGTGTTATGTAGACCTTAAAGAGATTGCCTCCATTTCAGATGGCTTTTATTCTCAATTCAAATGAAAGTAACGAAGTTCAATGGAGTAATGACCCACAAGGATTTATTTCCATGAAACTTAACTTGGTTTTGTATGCTTCTTAAGATACCAAACTTCACAGCCTCTTCCGCTCTTGTCCCCACTCGCCATAAAAAGATGATTTGGGTATTTCTGGACCCTCCTCCTAAATTATAGCAATAGATGTTGCTTTTTAACTGTTCCCATTGGTAGGAATTGAGGCTGAGCCACATCTCCTTTAGGCCAGCGCTTTCATGCTCCTCAGATGTCCCAGAGCTACTGTTGGTGGGAATGGTGGCTCTCCATCCAGCAGAAAGGGAGACCTGGAGAGAGCTTTCTCTTTCTCTCTCCTCTTGCTCACCGGTTGACCTTTTAGGTTAGCTCCTGCCATCAGGTAGACCTTGCCTAATTGCTAGCTAGTGTGTGGAGACTGCCAGTCTCTGCTGCACCGGGGTGCCCGCCTTTGCCCGTCTGGAAGAGACCTCTGTGGCCTCAGGTTTGCCCAATGATTCTGCCTTGGCTTAGCAAGAGAGTGGGGTAATTCTGCATGTATGGATCAGCTTTCTGAAAAATACCGTTTCAAGCTGACTGACCCTGCTAGTGAGTTCAGGTTATGTTGGCTCAGTAGTTTCAGCCAGATACAAAATGAAGAATAATTAATGTGGATCTGTGAAAGCTTTTAATTTTGGTAGGTTTTTGTAGTGTTTTGGTGTATATTCAGGCTAGATTCACACTGAAATTTTAGAAAGCAGAGAAAAAAGGTAATCGGCTTGACTGAAATTTGTCCTCCTTATGTAAAAGCAGAATGGTTTAAGAATGTGTCCAGAATGAGAGATCTGATTCAAATTCCTCCTATGCCTGATACAGGGCAAGAATTTAAACAATCCAGAAAAGTGCTGGTGGTGGTATGTGTATGTGGGGGGGGGTGTGTGTGTCTCGATTTCTCCAGTTAAATACACTTTTTGCAGTGCCCACTATACCCCAGACAGCTTGCTGTTCCCCTGGCAGGCGTGGATTTCGCAGCCACCCTCCTGCTGTCCCTCTTGCCCCATCAGCACTACTTGCAGATGTCCAGCTGTCAAAAGTGGTAGATGGTGACTGCATATACATCCAGCTGGTTGTGTTACTGCAAAGACCTGTAAGCTTCTGGTTACAGTAACTGTAGATCGCTTTGCTCACTGTCTTATCCTTGTTTTCCACTTCGAGCAGCACTGAAAGATGTTCAAGCCATCTTGAGTTCTTCTGGAGAGCTAAGCTACATTATGTTTCTCACATGTAATTTTCTACTGAATTGTTATCTCTTAAAATGACAGAGAATTCCTGTGAGCCATTTGGGTCCCATTAATTAAATGAAAATTGTACACTTTTGTGTAGTACAAAATAATTTCTATAAAAGCATATACCTTCCTAACTCTTCATGGGTGTGAGCCAAGTTAAACGGAGTTGCACCTGCGCCTGTTTGAATACAGCTGGTGGTATTTACACCGAGCTGTCACTGAGCTTACACACAGAACAATCCGCTGCACATTCTTCACATTTGAAAGGTGTATTTATTTTTCCACCTGCACAGAGAAGCCTGTGCATGTTTCACAGCCTTGTTTGCTCTTTATACAGTGATTTCCTCTTACTCCACTTAGGGTTGCTCACATCAGTTGAAATGAGGCAAGTAGCTGCATTGATTGAAATAAACAGCGTGCAGCAGCAGGATGCATGTAGTAGCTTGTTTGTTGTATCATGGCACTTAGATTGGCCGTCCCCAGGATCTAGTAAACTCTGCCTTAACACCCAGTCCTGTAATGGTATTTTGTTGCCTAAGGCAACAAAGTTGAGGCCTCACCTGGATAAGAAAAATATTTCCAAATTTCAGAGTATCCACATTTCAAACATGTAACCGTACTTGCTCAGAGGCTGCCTTCCACTCTGACTTGCACAACAGCCTTCTGCAGAAACCATCTGATCAGTTGTGCACTGTTTCATTTCAAGAAAGTTATTGCTCGCTCAGAGCACTCGAAGGGAGATGAGAGTCTTGGTTAAGTTTAAATTAAAGGACCAAGTTGATCCATGATTTAATTAAGTAAAAGTATACTGCTAAGACCAAAGATGACGCTGTCCGTCTTCTGCACTGTGACCTGTTTCATCTGTTTTGCAGCTCAAATTCCTGCAAGAGGAGTATTTGTTTAAAGTCAAGATACTTGAAAACCATAAAAACCTCATTTTTTTTCATTTGCTGAGAGCCAGCCTGAAGTAATCAGATGGTGCTGTATGTCTAGACATTTTAAAAATAGCTGTCTTTTTTGGCATATTTAAGTTCAGGAACTGCTTTCATTATTAATTCCTTGCTAATCTTTCACTGATGCTGTTCAAGCCAGTGCTAAGTGTGCCTGTCACTGCATGACTCTGTTAAGCAGGAACATTATATGGCTCAAAGAAACATGAACTGTACTAACCGTACAGCTTTGAATACGCTAGCCATATACAGTTCAGTATGATTGTTTTTTTTTTTAACTTTTGGATTCATGCCAATGCTGAGAGAGGGTACATACCCCTCTGGTCTATTTGACGTAACCTGAACTAAAATGCATTGGTATAACTAAAAATAGCCAGCGCACCAGATACATCTACAAGTTCAAATTCCTCCTCCTTCTCAGGTACACCTCTATCCTTGCCGTTCTGTCTGGGGCATCTTTGCCCCCAGAGCCTGACCTCAGAGAGTAAGATGCAATTTGGGATTGTCCTTAGCTGTACTAACTCTGGGCTATGCCTGAGGCTCAGTCCCTCTTACACTCCCTCTCCCGAGCATTCCTGTGGGTGAGGAGGATGCCTCTGTAGTCATGACCATTTTATTTTGTGTTGCTAACAGGGGGTAATGCACCTACAAATTATAGGGTAATGCACCTACACCTACAATGAAGAGTATTCATTGACCTGCTTGCTGCTAAAACCCCATGCAGCTGAAAACATGCCTTGAGACAGAATTACCTCGCAACCTGCAAAGCTGAGTTTTGTACAGTAAACCAAAAGAAATAGCAGAGGACAGTGGCAACTAATTTTATCTTCTCTTCAGGAAAGACCACTGCTTTAATATATATCACTTAAGAAATACTAGTATATGGAAATGCTCATATGATAACTATTTTACGCATGTTGTAAGAAAATACTGCGGTGAATAAAATGCGTTGTAAGGAGAACTGGGAAGAAACTGCTTTACTCCATGACCCTTACAAACAAGGATCTCCTTAAAAGATTCTTTCCTCCCAAACACATAGAAATAGAACAAATGCAGTTTAGCTCTGAGCAGAACTGTTGAATGCAAGAAAAAAACCTGAGTGCTTTCTCTGTAATTTATTTTCCCTGTAAAACGCTGTAGAGCCCTGGCATCGGGATCCTGCCGGTTCTGCAGCTTTTCCAGGTGACCTTCAAATGACAGCCTGAGAGAGGCTCACCATTACCGGTCCTAGTGTTATTTTACAGTTAACTGTTAAAAAGGTGACAGTTGTACTGCAACTGTTAAAAGTTCTTCTTCCCTAAATTCAATTTAATTGAGATCACTGTCAAAAGACCACATGAAGCTACATACCGTCACAGAACTGGGCGGTTTAGGTGTGTTAGCGAGAGTGCTAGCTGTGCCATTTCTTAGAAGTGCACGAAGCTGTTACTCCGTTACGAAAGGAAGCCATAGGCAGCAGTACTGGCGTTCCCATCTCTGATCTCTTTGTCTTGCCTCCACCTTGCAGCACGTTTAGTTATGCCAATACAGCATTTTGTGAGCTCCCTGAATCAACTGATCCAGGTTAAAAAGAGACTTGAGAAACAGTTCCCTAGTTTAGCAGGAGGAGGTTGGAGGGTGTTGGAAGAGTATTCATTGACCTGCTTGCTGCTAAAACCCCATGCAGCTGAAAACAGGCCTTGAGACAGAATTACCTCGCAACCTGCAAAGCTGAGTTTTGTACAGACGGCCAGAGCTGCCCTCAAATTGGTGGCCGGCTGTGCAAAGAATGAACAGCGGAGGAGAGCTGCTTACTGGTCTCAGACCAGAAAATGACAATATTCGTTCTTTATTTAAGAAAACACATTATATTCCAAGTGTAATGTTTTAATTTCAGTATTTTCCAAAGCAAAGTATATGTAAGCAAACCACTCTTTTACTTCCTAACTTAACTATGTTTGAATTACTAACTTCTTCCACAAATGATGATGTGAGTGATATAATGGAATATGTAGTGTATCAACGTGTTTAAATAGCAAAGGAAGGGTGTAAAGGGTACAGATAAATAGAGGAGCAAAACAAGCAGCAATAAACACTGAATTCCGCCGAAGGATGTAGCGTTAGGAGTATTCTTATCAGAAGAAAACTCCATACTTGCTGGCAGAGGAGGAAACATTTCTCTACCATGCTGATAAGAGAGAATAAATTATAAAATAAATAAAACGGCTTTAGTATTAAAGTAAGTTCTGGACCAGACTTTTGGGCAGGTGGATGCACAATCAAGATTTGTGATAAATTAATCATGCAGTTTTATATCTTATTCTAGAGATGTCAGCTCTGTGTATATTGGATAGATGTATAAATATGCATGGAGGAAAAGCAGCCCGTGGTTTGTATCTGTTACTCTTAACACCTTCAACACCTGCACTTAGTTTTCATTTCCTGTGCTATTTTCACAATGTTGTTTTTCCACTAAGGCGCGAGTTAAGATTAAAGATGAGGTACGAAATTTCACTGCTGAAAATATGTTTATATTCCTCTTGAGGGACTCAGTGTATGACGGTTTACTATCAGCTGTTTGTTACCAGCGTGACAACTGTTGTGCTGATAAATAATCTAAAAACATTCTCTGCAGAGCGTCCCTTTGACTTCTTGGGTAGCACAGAAGCCACATGGCTTTGAATTCCTTCCACGTTCACTGGTAAATAGCCTTTCTGTGGATTGCATGGTGAGCAGGTCTGAGGCAAGTACCAGGACTTGTGGCAGGTACTGTCCCCTGGTACACAGATTAGTAGGGAAAAAGGTCGTACCTGCATGGTCTTGCAGATTTGAGAACAGATAGGTAAGACTATCCAGACAGGCATAAATGAAGGTAGTTAAAAAACAGTGCATGGAGAAGGTCTCTGAAGAATTCCCAGCTGCAAGCATCTGAACGGCTGGATGTCATGCAGTAGCCTTGCTGAAGCAGAAATACTGCTGCTAACAGAACTGCCTGCTGCGTTCACTGAAGTGGAAGTGCTTTTAGGGGCATCATCACTCTGGAAGTGTGTTCACAATTAGGATGAGAGAAGTATGCATGAGTCCTTGGGTCCAAAACCAATGCAAAGCACCCCTGTGGTACTCTGACATCTGGCTTCAGTTCCTATCTTAGAGGAAAATAAATTCATTAAAGGAGTCTTGTGCCTTTGAGTGTGGTAGGGCTCACGCAATGTCCAGTGAGCCTCGCTGAAAGCATACAGTGAATTCTGAGAGCTCTGGCTTTTGATCACCTTACAAACCCACTTGTATAATTTTCTGTGGCAATCCCATGCTCTGATTCTTATTTATTGAATTTTAAAGGATTAGCGTGATGAGAATTGTTTAACATCGCTTTCTTTTCATCTGTAACATTGTAATGAACCAAACTTTGTTGTTGTGATCAGGAAATGTTTGATGTAATTTTGGATGAAAATCAGCTTGAAGATGCTTGCGAACACTTGGCAGAATATCTTGAGGCATACTGGCGTGCTACTCACACCACCAGTAGCACACCCATGACTCCTCTCCTTGGGCGAAATTTAGGATCCACTGCACTTTCACCATATCCTGCTGCGATCTCTGGATTACAGGTATGAAAACACATTTCCGCCCCAAACACCAGTGCAGATCAGGTGGGTTTTTTTAATCTATGGGAAAATAGCGTAAGATGTTTTATATAGCATAACTTACATTTGCTTCGTTAGTTATTATTCACTGTTTGGCCACTGCCAGCAGTAAGAAGGCAAGCTAAGGCCCGTAATCAGTGAAGAAGCAGTTGCCGGCTGAGTGCTGAAGCACGGTGGCTGCTCTTGCTTTAAGGGGAAACAAAATGGCCGTAAGTTTTCTGGCAAGGAGTGAGTTCTTGAGGCAGAGTTAAATGGCACTCTGTCCAGTGGTATCGTAGCCCTATTAGAAAGCGGCCTTTTTTTAATCTGGAAAAAATGTCACTGCAAATGAGACCCTGTCAGATTGAGAATAAGCATGTACAGTATGTCACAGCAGTTGAGCTAACAGCTACTGTATTTAAGAATGCAGAACAGTGTCTGTAATGATCCCTTTTATTTCTACCCTCATAACTTCACAAAACATTCACTTTTGGGTGAAAAACTTCCATGCTTGTCTCTTGTATCAGCAAAATGCCTTCACCTTTTTGAGTTCTTTGAGTGTGAATAAAATACATTTTTTTACTCATTGAAAAAAATTCTGACCATCTTTTTCCACAGGGATAGCTCAAAAACGGCTGAACTTTGAAACTTCAAACGTGGCATGTAAATAGTCCTTAATGAGAAGTACGTGCTTTACTAAGTTTGAAAACAGAAAATGTTTTTGGTTAATAGTTACGAATGCTTGAGAAGATCAGGATTGCAGCGAACTTCTAAGTCTGAAAGTTTCAGAAGGAGTTCTGTATGTGTGTGACTTTCTAGGAGTGTGCACTTTCTAATGTATGTCAAAAGTAGAGTTGAGCAAATTACATTTAATGAATAACTCACCTGACAGATTTAACCTCTGTTCTGCTTGTAGAGTATCTGGAAGCAGGTAACAATTTTGAAGGAAATGATGCATTGTTCAGTGTTTTCAACTAACATAAAGCTGTTTTTTCTGTGAGTGAATTGCACTTCACTGAAGGTGCATGGTACTTGACACTCACATTTCTAATGCTGTGCTTGATTTTATTAGGGTCAGTAAGTCACTGTTTCCTGACTGGCTGAATGCACAAGCACTGTTCTATTAATAATAACATGCACATGTAAACTGTTGTTTCCATTTTCACTTGCCTTAAAATTTCAGTTTTCCATCCCTTCATGACAATAAAATACCATCTGCAGAACATTCACCTCTTCAGTTTCATTTTGAAAACTGGGTGTATCCACAGAATTTTTTTCAGGCATTTATTTCTCTCTGATCAATGGACACCAGCAGTAACTGTGAAATGTTGCTCCATTTACTTAGGGAAAACTCACACTGAAGATGAAAATCACCCCTGTGCAGTGGGCTGGCTGAAGGTATGCATCACTTAATCCCCACTTCACCCTAATTGTGAAGGCTTAGGTGGGACTTGAATGGTGCTAGTTCTCTGCAGAGGGGTAAATTTCTCCCTGAGTGAATGACGCCCAACTAGAGACTGCAGGATTTGGCTTTCAGTGCCGCTTAAGTGGTCAGGCCCATTTAAGGAGTTCTGATGTTTCACGTGGTTATCTCGCAGTAAAGATTTCCATCATCTGAAGTGCTTGTCCACCTAGAGGTGTTATACTAATGCAAGCCTTTGGAAGGATTTGCATCAGTTTTAACTGTAATGAATGGGGTATGGTAATTAGAAAGCACTCACACAAATCCTGGGAATTAAACTAGCTTAGGTGCTTATGATACATTAAGAATTTATACTTCTTATGACCTTGTGATTCCTTCTTGCCCGATACCTTGGGGAACTGAACACCAAAAGCCCAGAGCCTCGTGTAACAGTCACACCTGAGAATGATACAGATTTGCTGGGACAATCTGTACATACTTCACCTAATCAAGCTTTAGGAGTATCCCTTCTTTACTTGATTGTGGCTTGGACTTTAGTTTACTGAGAATTGAAACTTCTGATTTAACTTAAGTCTTTGGGCTTCGTGAAGGTTATCAGGGTGAAGTTAAATGGCATAGATACCGAAGAGTCAGAGTAAAAGAGAGGGTATATGCGACAGCGTGCTCTGGCTGTGTCCCGTCGCACCGTGGGTGGTACACCTGCCAAAGCCGGTGGTCATTTGGTCCTTGGTCATCATGACCTTGCCTAAAGGGGAAGATGTCGAGGTTGAGCTGTGTGTGTTTGCAGTCCTCAATAGGAAGAGTAAATTTTATCATTGCTAACTCCTAGGGGCCAGTCGTTTGCCTTTGTGGCTGATCCCTGGTTAGCTCTAAACCCACACGGTTTAGTCTAATTTCAGCGAATGGACTTAAATCCTATAGTTCAAGTTTTGGGGATATGTGTTTCTTAGGCTCCAGAGGATTTGCATTTTAAGTCCATTACTGCAGAAAACGTAATGCAGTTTATCTTTCCAACTGTGCTGCAGGATCAAAAGTTATTTGGGGAATAAGACCAGCATGTAACCACACCAGTGTTGTGCCACGCTTACACCTCTCAGGAGGTAAAGAGCGGGGTCAGAATGACTGCACAATCGAGGCAGGGAAACAGGAAGGTTCCTAGAAGGGAGCAGGTTGCGGCCAGAAAGGTAAATTACTACAGGGAAGATAGAGGGTGTGAGCGCAGAAAGTTGAAGTTGCAATTGATTAGGTGATTACGTATCCAAATTGCATGCCTAGGTCAAGTAAATATGAGAAGCATAATTTGCGAAGAAAATATGTGGACTTTGACATGTAATCGCTGCTAAAACATGAGGCTGTAAGGAAAACTTGGGGATAATGTGGTAGAAGTTGCTACCCACTAGCTGAGTGTGTGAATTTGCAGAAGGGCACCTTTCTGTGCCAGCTCGTTACGTGGAATCTCTCAGTGAGTAACCGTGGTAGCATCAGTCCGCAGAAAGAGATGCGACATCGTATCTGCTGTGCTGTAAATGTATACCTATCTGCACAGTTACTTCCCCCATGCAGACAAGCCTTCTGTTATAAATTATGCAGCTAAACAGTTGCCATACAGAGAGGGCGTAGCAACAGGAGGAAGGTTTTGTAGCACAGAGAGCATCGGCCAGAATTTCAGAGCTGAGAGGAGCCGGTGATGCTGTCTGTGCACAGGAACCTGAGGGCACAAGAGTGCAACCATCGCGGCAGCGTTCTCTTGGCAATTACAGGATCAGAAGAACAACACTGGGTGTGTAATCTAGAGAAAGAAAAGTACTGACCGAGTTCGTTCTGAGAGTACGGATGGCTGTACTCTTGAGAGGTTTAATGGGTGGTGACAGCAAACAAAAAAATTTTTTAGGCTATTTCTTCATTGTGCCGGTTTACTGCCAGACAAAAATACGAACTAATTTTGTTCATGTCACAAATGTCGCACATTATCATTATGGGAACGTGAGGATAGCAGAGGCTAAACCTTTTAGTTAACAAGTTATCTTAAAAAAGGATTTTCTGGCAACATATTTAAAATATTTATTATGTTTTAGTTGAGAGAATTTGTTAATGTCTAATGATTTTAGCCACCCCTTAGCTGCCTGGTTAGCAGTCCATCATTTGTTTGGTCATATGAAGGTTTTTAAGCAGGGCTCAGAGCTGCACCTTGTAAAAAAACCCAACCCAAACCAAACCAACAAACGCTTTCAGATGTTTTCTAAAACCACATAAATCAATGCTTGAAATTTTCTAAGCAGAATAGAAGCATGAATGTTATGTTCATGATCAGAGAAAAGTGATAAATGCTGAATACATCAGCTCACTTTTCATGCTAAATGGCCTGTAATATTTAACAAGGTGAATACCATAAGGTACGCATCGTAATACTGCGTTTGGTCTGCTTTCAGCTCTAGGAACCAGACTATTCTTGTAACCCGTTCCTGTAGCATACAGACTTTAATATAAAATGAGTAACACAAAAGTGGATGGATTCTGAAAGACCTCAGAATAAGTCTGAAAACAAACTAAAAAACGTCAAATACTCTTTGTCTGTATTAATGCTTGGATTCTTTGCAACTCGTAGAGCCAGCGTATGAGGCACAGCAGCCATTCTGCAGAGAACTCTCCAATTGAGCGACGAAGTCTAATGACCTCAGATGAAAATTATCACAACGAAAGGGCTCGGAAGAGCAGGACCCGCTTGTCTTCCAGTTCCCAACACAGCCGAGATCACTATCCTCTAGTGGAAGAAGAATACTCTGACTCATACCAGGACACTTACAAACCCCATAGGAACCGAGGATCCCCTGGAGGATACAGCCATGATTCACGACACAGGCTTTGAGTTCAAGAACCTGGGGAAAAACAGTATTCATCAGTTGATAACTTGCCATAACGTAGCTAGGAAAAAAGAAAAAAATCATCTTAATTTGGCAGAGGTAACGCGGTTATACTGAAGTTGCACTCTGCTGTCATTTGATGTTAAGTAGGGGGCAAAAAAAAGTTACCACGCCCTTACATTTATGCCCGATCATATAGGTTGTTTTTTGGATTTTTATTTTAGTA
Source organism: Pygoscelis adeliae (assembly GCF_000699105.1). Lineage (NCBI taxonomy): Eukaryota > Metazoa > Chordata > Aves > Sphenisciformes > Spheniscidae > Pygoscelis > Pygoscelis adeliae. The sequence goes on along the minus strand of NW_008824309.1, from coordinate 6,075,524 downwards.
GAGCGTTTGCATTTATAGCCATACTTTTTCATGTCGTTAGATATTAGACACATCCGTTTGTAATTTAGGGTAATTATCAAGGCACTTATAAAATAATTTCCTGTGCTGGAAATTCCAAATGACCAGTTCCAGTTGGAACCAATTTATAAACCAATTCCTGTTGGAATTTGGGTGAATTGACTGGAAAGTCGACTTGATCATGTTGCAATCAATCGAAGAAAAAAAAAAAAAAGAAATGAAACATCTGAAAATTACAAACCACTAGAAGCCAGAAAGTCAGCTACAGTATTTGTTTGCTGGGAGCTCAATTTACATTTAAAGTTAGAATAAAAGGGTTTATTCTAACTACTTATTTCCAGAATGGCTTTTTCAGACAAACCAAATGTAAACTATTGAGAGTGCCAAATATCACAAATTATTGCAGCAGTTACAAAATACTTTCCAGTTTGAAATTATTTTTAGACCTGGCATGAATGTTGCAGCAAAATGATTTCTTTAGTTTAGCCAGTACTGACATTTTTGTTGCGGTCAGCAGTGATGAACTATGACAGGATAAGGGGAAATAGAAACAGGAAAACGAACAAACTTACGAATAGTTTGTATGGTTAGAAGTTGAGAATAGTCTTTTGTTTTTCCCCTCTCGTTTACCTGAATACAGCTAGTAGTCCCAAAATGGAACATTAGTGTATAGATACGTAATATTTTTTCTCCCATTTTTAGTATTCTGCCTTTTTAATGGAAAACAATACACTCTTCTTACCCAGTATGTAGAGTACCTACATTCCAGTACATCTGAGTACCTTCCTATGTGTTACATCTTTCAAAATCCAGCTTTGAATGTCTGAAAACTCCAGCATCGCGCAAGAACTCTCCAGATGGGTTTAAATTTCAGTAGTGATATCTGAGGGAAGGGGGCAGGGTTAAATACTCGTAAACGATGAACATTTAAAATAACATATCGGCCGGAATTAGCTTGCAATAAAAATGGGAGTATCAGAAAAAAAGCTGCTCTCAGTAGAGCTGACATTTTTGATTCAAAGAACTACGATGAATCTTCGGAGATATTGCTGCCTTACTTCCCAACAACCGCTTCTTTTCACCTACCGAGTCTTCAGTTTCTTTAAATAGATAAATTTATGTGATTGGACCTTATGTCTTACATGATCAGTGAAGCCTTAGATCCAGTGTGATTGAAAAATTTACCATAATTGACCGTTTTGTACAGCCCACTAATGTCTTTAAGCAGAGACTCCTGAAATTCCCCACTGCATGCATTTTCTAAAATTGACAGAACTATGCTGAACGTGCATTTTTTTAATGCAAGTTCATGTCAAAACTATTTTTTCAAAAATGAGGATCATTAACTTTTGTATTTGCTTATTTTCTTCCCAAACCCTGCTAAAAGGAGGCTTTAAAAGCATGTAGCACTAAATGAATTTCCTGAATATTACGGTTTCTTCTACTTTCTGGACCAGCTGGCCAAGATCGCTGGTATTTTCCACCACCGTTGAGTCTGGTTATCTTCTTGATGTTAACGATGAGAAAAGTGATTTGTCTCATATCTGGTACAACCAAAAATGATGTACATCTCTAGCAGCATTAAAAGATTGCAGATGCATGATTAAGTTTTTAAGCAACCTCACTGCCTAAAAGGCAGCCTTCAACGCCACTAGATGATTCGAATGGGCCAGTTACCAAGGAAAAAATGAAAATATCTGCATCCATTGGAGTAACGGAGTTAAGAATGGATATGACAGGCCTGATCCTGTTCGATTTTCTCAGGCTGAATGCCTGCAGATTGCATTCCAGAGCATTTAGGCTGAGAAAGCACTGCAGGATCTGGTCTGGGAATGGTAGCTTCAGCTGCCTTCTCTTAACGTTTTCTGCTATAGCACAGTGGAGCATACTCCAGTAATTTTTACAAACCTTTGTTACGTGTACAGCACACATACCTGCATGAGAAAGAAGGCATTAGGCGAAACATTTTTTCTATAAGCTTTAATAAGTTTCTTGTTTGTGTGCATTAAAGTATTAATTGCAAAGGATGCACTGAGATGTATAAACCTAGATTAGACAGCTGTTTATCTTTATTCTGTGGTAGCATTAGGTATCAGATCATTTAACTGCTTGAAGATATTTGCATTTTAATGGCAGGTAGCTGCGAAGCACCTACATATATTTTCTAGTAAACAAGGTTACTGCTTTATCATTTCCTAGACAAAAGTGTCATTTATTTCTAGAGCCTTTTGGAGCCTTGGTTTTAAGTCTTCCATGTCATGCTAGTAAAGGGAAAGATCGACACAACATGTATGCACAAATTCCATCACCTGCAGCATCTGAAGTGCCAAAACTACTTTGTTTGTTCTAATAAAAACAAGCTTGTGAGGGAAGTCGTGTCTTGTCTTGAACGAACACATCGAGTTCCTTTATTACGTGGGTTTAAGTTTACTATTGTATGTAAGTAGTTTACCCTCTCCTCTCCCACTGCCCGTTCCATTTTAATGTAAGAAATCAGTTATAAGTGGTCCAGCAGGTCTCCTTGCTTGCTGGTTTTTTTCTTCTTTGAAGATAGATACATCTTTAAGTACAAATATACCGAACGTGCTGATAGATTATTAATTTATTCTAGATACAAGCTATGGGAACTCTTTATTTTAAAAAGTAAATTATTTTTAGGAAACAACGGTAATCAGTAAAAGCTGCAATGTTGATCAGGACATATTAACTCATAGTATTTGTATTAGAACTTCAGCAATGCTAGCCAGCTGTATTGTGATTTATTATGCAATGGCGCTATATAAAATTGTGAAGTTCATGTATTCCTGAATGAATACGAGTAAGACTAATTTTCCAGTCCTCATACCATTTCTTCTTGTTATTAAAATATTATTAAAGATCAGAGTTCTGTTCCTAAGCTCTGGCTTATACAGAGGATTTTTAGAAATGTTTATAAAAGCTTTGTTGTTGTTGTTGTTGTTATCCACGTTTTTCCATTAGGACACTTTTGGATTAATGATAATTTAGCCAATACAGGTGATAACAACAATCTTAATAGCTAAAGACAATATATGTCAGTGCATTCATAAGTTTGTGAATGAATTAACAAGGTATTTTAAAAATCTTGAAGCCACTATGAAGACAATTAATTGTTAAACTTTTAATTTAAAATACTTTGGCAAATTGTATTTAACAGATGTACGGGTTCTTTTACTGGTTCCGTAGATTAACATTTAGCCCATGGGATGTGCAACTCGCAACTGATTATGTTTTCTGAGTATATTATGAAATTAAGTTTAAAGGGATGCAACTAAAGCTGTTCTAGATCAGATTTTAGTTTATAAACAGTGGGCCAAATTAGATGATCATTTTCTAAACAGGTCGGCCTGGCAAAAATCAGTTCCTCTGCTTGAGAATGGATAGCGCAGTCTGGCCCGACACCTAGATTTTATCCTGAAAAAATCATCGTGCCATGGAAATCAGGTGGCGCCCCTGATTTTGTACTTGATAAGCAAGAGCAGTTTCTGAAGCAAGTGCTGTTGTCTCTTGCCGGTCACCCTACTTTTCAGCTACGGGGCACTCAGCCTGCTCCTGACACCATGTCTTTTTGACTTAACTCTGATGGACCCAGATAAATTAAGCGTGCTTGGGATTGGAGGTGGCTCTGTGACTCGGCAGACACAGTTGCCAGCGATCGTACTTGGAGCGTTAGTGTTGGGTTTGCTGCAAATAGGAAAACATTTCACTGTGTTTTCTCCAGGTTTGAAATATCTGAAGTTGATATTTGGGGGTTTAATCTCTTGTGCTCCTTGCTTTTAAAATAACGTTTAATACGTACTTAAGAAAGTGAAAATTACAAAAAGGAGGAAAGGGAGCTGTAGGAATAACAAGATGACGGTAGTTCCTCTGGATGTGCGTAGGCCCGTAACTTCCAGTGCCGCTTGACTGCAAATCTTCTGAATTCAGTTTGGTCTCAATACCGTAGACTTCTCTGAAACGTCCCAAAGTGTCGTATCTTCACTGAATTACCATTCTCAAAATAATATTGCTAATACTGTTACTTTATAGCATACTGATTTGGGTAAGTTAAGGCTTTCGTGAGTCATTTTTTCTTTAAGAATGTATTAAATGCGTCCTCCGCTATATTTTGTTTTCCAAGTTCAGTGCCTATGAAGCCTGTCCTTGATTCCATGGTCGTCTCTTTTTTCTGGAGCCAAAGCAATTGGACACCACAAAAGAAAAAAAAATCAAACACATATTTTGTAAAATACCATTTATACAAATCTGTTCCCACTCCTAAAGATCTGTATTTTAAAATTGGGTTGTATTACCCCAATCGGTATTAATACAAGTTTGGGTACGTGGGGTTCTGCTATCATGTATTTTGTTGCAGTTACCCCTCGGTCCTTCAAATAGTGGTTCTACAGAGAGTAACAAGACTGCAGGATACTGTAACGTAGCCAATTTTAACTCTGGGGAATCAAGTTCCCGCTATCTTTAAAATGATGCCAAAAGAGAGTGTATTATTTGAAAAGTCATCATTTGAATAACCTTTTTTAGATTGTTATTCAAGTCCAATTTATTTTATATAGAAAAATAAAGGTATGTCTTTAAAAATAAAGGGATGTTTTAATAATGTTGTAAAATGTATGTAAGGAATTAACTCGGAGAAAGAGCTGAAAATGCTACTTAGTACTGAAATTTGTGTTAAGATCTCTTTCGTGATTTGTGGAATCCATTTAAGAAGTCAAGAGAAATATTGTAATTGAATCCATATAGAGAACCTTGGGAGAAGGTAGAAATCATTTTAAAATGTCAGCAAGAGTGTGTCACTCCTTTATTCCTTCGAAAGCGGTGAAACTGGGAGTAGCAGTGGCTTGGTCTCGGTGACGTTTAGTAGACCTGCCTTTTCCCCTCAAATTTCTTGGCAGTGACTTACTATCTGGACTAGATCTTACAGGTACTACTACTGGGCACAGTGTTTGGTACCGTCTTCTCCGAGGGTCAGTATTTGCGAGGTCTGACCATAAATGTCACATACTGATTATCATATGCCTTACCAATACTTCCTGAAAAACAAAATGCAATTAAATTTAACACCACAGTCCCCTTCGATATTAATTCTACTCTGTATAAGCAGTAGAAAAATCCATATAGTGAGACAATATATTGTACAGTACAGAATAATATATTTTGCCAATGATATAAAAACAGAGCAAGGAAAAAGAAGCACACTTGTAATAGCACAATTTTACAATAATTCCACTATTGCATTTGGCATTGTTTTGGAAAAAAAGGGGTAGATATTTTGATCCCGCGTCAATGGATTTATTGCATTTTTCATCAGTTTAACTTGCTGCCTGACACGTCATCAGTTTATTTCTAAGCCTTGCATTTTGCATATGTGATTCATTTTTCAGTAACTTTTATTCCTTCCATACTATTTAATGAAG
>NW_008824309.1:6064914-6070024 GCF_000699105.1 Pygoscelis adeliae | reverse complement strand
TAATTTCCTCCTCAAAGCTGAAATGACATGAATAACTTCAAATTTCGGCCAACGTATAGATTTTGGCATACGACTGATGACGATACCACGAATACACTAGTAGCCCAAGGTCTGGAATGAGATACTCCCAGGAAATAAGTTCTTGGGGCTACAGAGCTACTTGCTTTCGTGTATGGGGACGGGGAGGGGGGGGGAAGAGAAGAACGTTACACCGTAAGAGCCGTGGACGAGCCCACCCAAAACTTCCGCTGGTATTGCTGAGAATTTAAAACGTGAAGTAAGCCGAAGGAATGCATGCTTAGGCCCAAGGTGCGCGTACACGTGAACCACGCCCGATTCTCTTCTCACGCAGAGAGAGAGAAAGTCGGCGACGCTGTACAAGAGCAGCGTAGGAAGAGAAGCAAGCAAAATGCAAATTGTATGAATGCATGAGAAATAGAGGGGTGAAGAAAGAACGTGAAAACGGTCCTTCAAACTGCAAACTGTGGACCTTGGGCTTCTCAGATCCCAGAAAATCTCTGTTTCTCACCCAAACTGGTTCCCAGTGATAGCTTGGCAGGGTTACCTCCAGCCTCACTGGGAGCCAGTTCAGAGTCACGCTGGTAAAGGCAGTAATGCCTTTACCAAAAGAAAATAAATTGCCCACAAATTTGTGTTTTCTGCCGATTTGCCCCTTTCTGGTTTTACTTCTATAGATACTGTATGTGTAGCATTCTACAAGGCATGCTGGGTAAAATATACTATGCAAATGTGTACAGTGTTGCATGCTTTGCTCTCCCTCTGCTTTTAGTGGCTTTCAAAGAAAAAGAGAAAAAAGTGTTGTTATTTTTGTGATCAGAATCATTTAAAAAAGAAAATGCAGACTGCATGCTGATAGTATCCTCATTTCTATGGATTTGTTTTATGGAATTTAGATGTACAAAAATGAACTGCATTACAATAACTTTTCTACAATAAATGAAAAAACTACAAACCGTTTAAAAGTCTTTTGAGTCTCTTTGTATTCTGCACTCAAGATTGGAAAACAGCTCAGAAGAGTCACTTGAAAAAACCGTTCGGAGTGTTGCGGTATTTTTATTGTTGGCCGATGGCCTTTGGCAGCAGCTTCACGTGTTGGCATTTTTAGGAAAAATTAATGAGGTTCTGAAGAAGGAGACGCATCTGGTCTGTGAAATGAATGATGTTTATTTTTAAATCTATCTGCTCTTAAATAGCTGCAACTCAGAAGTACATAAATACATATATCTCACTATTCCATCGAGAGGTAAAATACTTTCAGCCAACTGCTCGGTTGAAGGGCTCTCGTGAACGTTAATCGTCTTTGGATCTGGCCCTCGGTACGATCTCGTATTAATTTAAAATTGGTTCCTAGACAGGAACAAGTATCGGAACGATGTGAGGTATTAAGGATTGAATGAATAATCAAAAGAAGATGAAATACTGTTTTGTAGTATCTTGAAAACAAGAAAGCACTGAAAGATACTACTTCTAGCAGAGAGTTCCATGCTACCTCTTCCAAAGAGTGAATAACAGGAACCAGCAACGTAGCAGAGATGCTGTGATCATCAAAAAACCCTGGAAGTCCAGCGCTTTCAAACTCGGTACGGCAGCGGGGCACAAAGCCAGCTGCACGGCAGCATGGGGTTGGACTGAGCCCCACCAGACCAGTAAGGGCACCGTGCTGCTGGGTTCCCCGCGCTACTGCCCCTCTCTTCGGGTTGGGCGCGAACCCAAAGGTTCGTGCCGCTGCCGGAGGGAGAGCGGTGGTGCCTGTCGGCAGGGCTCGGGCACATTTCACCCGTTGGGGCGTTCCTCTCGCATCTCTCCGGGCCTGTTGGCGCCTGCGATAACCAGTTGCGCAGTGTGCTTGCTTCCTCAGCGTTTCTGTCGGGAGCCTGCCCTCGAAGGACACAAATACATTTACCAGGTAAGGTGCGTGTTGGATGTGAATTAACGCGGGCTTTTACACATCTAATGCATGTGCAGGGCTTTTAAAATTCTGCTTAATTGAATTATCTTGTCTAAGTGTTCAAAATCAGATACAAGCACGAGAGTTTTAATCTAAGCTGTTAATAAAGAGCTTAAGGTCTTTCAAATAAATATAACAGAGGAGAAACATATTCTTTTGTGTGTTTTCACATGATCCTAGAAGTTAAAAGTTCCTAAGCCACGTTACCTTGTCTGTCTTCTCTACATGTTCAGGTTTCTTCTGTGTAGAAGCATTTTCCCTCCACTGGTGAAATCCTCCCTGTAGGCAGGTGACACGCTTCTGCAGCACGGAAATGCCCCGACGACCCACTGTCTGCCTTACGGTTGCTCGGAACAAAACATACGCAACCTAAAAAAGGCTTTTCAAATTTCCAGGAGGAAACTCTGTAGCTGTATTCACGATAAGCCATGCCGATTTGAGCGCTTCTTAGAAAGCTCCCACCAGCAATGGGAAGCCCAACGTTAGCACGTAAAAAAGCAACGGTACAATACAGGTTAAACCGGGCTGCCATGCAGATGTCTTAAACGATGGTTCAGCTACCAGAGGGGCCAGACGTGAAACCTCAGCAATAGCTTCCTAGTCCTAAAATACACCATATATTCATTCACCTTGTAAAAATGTCACTCCGTTTTTGCAGCTGTTGGGCACGGGCAAGCCGTTGGTGGTCAGGGGCGTTGGGGGGCAGGACCAAGGGGCGCTGGCTGCAGGACTGTACTAGCCAGCACAGCCTGATGTGGCTCCAACAAGTGCTGGCTGCAGCTTTGTGGAAGTTGCTTCAATAAGTCACTGGGTCTAGCAAAAAAAACTACACGGGGGAAAAAAACCCGCAGTGCTCGTCTATTTAAAGAATCAAAAGAAACGGTTTAATTGAATTTTGCTACCCTCTCATGTAGTTGTGCAGCCTACCTAACCCTGGAACGAGCCCACGGGTTTCAGGCTCACTATGTGTTTACACCAGGAGAACCGAGAATAGAAACGAACCGTATGCATCTCAAATTCTCAGCTGAGGTATGGCAGAAAGGGGGATAATTGTCAGCTAATGAATAATTAATTCCATCGCAGGCGGAATGCTGAACTTGTGGAAAGTGTATCACATTGCAGGAGCTGCTTTATTTACCTGCCAGTCACACGCCGTCCCAGTGACTGCAGCTCTAACGCGGGGACTGACGGTTCCTGCTGCATACTTTGATTTCCCTTTCGCCTTCCCCCATCAGCTTCTCCAAAGCCACTGCAGGCAGCTGGCAGACTTCCTTGCTTGTCCTAAGAGGAATACACCAATCTTGGTAACTCCGGCAGCTGAACAGTATGGAAGGATATTCGGGCATTGCACTTACACATGATAACGCATCGCTACTTTTTGTCATGCTGATTGTCGTATTTGTGGTTAAAAGTTAACAATGTAATTCTAAAACAGCGAACCAAAACCATAAAGGGTGAAGAGCCTTCATATTAAGAGAGACGCTTTTTTTTCCACAGACTGCTGGTGGCTGTTTCGCAAACGAAGGTTTCACAGAGTAGCCGGAAGGTGTCTGGCCTAACTCTGTGTTGCCCCTGCCATATTAGGTAGCTGACACTGCATCGCTATTGTTAATGCTGAAAAAGGTGTAAAGCATGAACACCACGGACAGTAATACGTTATATCTAGTTAAATTTTAAACCTGGATGACTCCAGATCCATTACCAGTGCAGTGCACGACTTACTTTTTATCCTATTAAAGTTGTAACATGCCAGTTTATTGTCGGGATATTTATTTTCCTCAGCTGTTAAGGACCATGTATTCCCCTTCACTGCAACAGAAAGCATGGAAGCTTGCAGACACAGACAGAAACTCAGAGATTGCTACTGGCCTTGCTACTTCGACTATGGGCCAATATTGCAGCAGGGAAAATAAAAGCAAGAAGCCACTGTCAGAATAAAAGCTGCTAGAAGGAAAGAAGCAAAAAAATGAAATAAGAAAGGAGCGTATCATATGGGAAGGGGGCCAGATACCACGTGGAAAGATGAAAGCAGCACACCGGGCAGCAAGTGAGGAAAGCAGAGGTGGAACTGAGCGAGTAGGTGTGTCAGCCTGCAAAAGAACAGGGGAAAACCAGAGCCAGTGTAAGTGCCTATGTGGACAGGAAAAAGGGAGGCCGTGATGCAGGTGAGAGAACAATACGGAACGAGGAGCAAAGCCAGTAACACGTACTATCAATGACAGAAAGTTATCCTGCGTAACACTGACAGTTCTGAGGGACGTTAAGCATGTCCAGAGGACTTAAGGACTTCAAGGAGAGAGAGGCTTCTCCGTCCCAAGGCATCCCGTCTCACGAGGAGCTTCTCCATCTCAAGATGGAGGCTTCTGCATCCCATGTGGGGACAGAGCACGGCTCCGAGGCTGGCTCAGCCGCCACCCGGCCAAGCTTTCAAACGAAAAGGAACTCAAGTCGGATTGCTGTGGCGATAACTAGAGGAGAACCTTTTGAACTTAAAAAACAGACTTCCCACCAGTTTCGCTCTTTCACACTCTCTCCCCCAAAATTATCTTTACTTTTTCAGAGAACTGCAAGTGTGGGTTTTCTTTACCATGCCCACCAGTGGTCTTTAAAATGCAGACGTGTCCAACAGCTGCGCAACCCACCTGCGGCTCCCTAGACACCACTTTTAAGTTACAAATCCTAGCGCTGAAAACACCCATGGCTTAAACCTGCATCCCGCCACCGGTGTCACGACAAGACGCAACATGACTGACCCACGTTACGACTAAGCAGTTAGTAAAGGCCTTGAGGCCGAAACGTAGGTGGTGCTGGGCATGAACCCCGCTAGACAGCTTGCAGGTAACCAAAGGGAGACGCCGCGGCGTTCCTCTGTTAAATAAAGCAGTATTTCGGCCAGGGAAAAGACAAACGAGGGCAAACATCCCACGTCTGGTCTCTAGCCTGTCACGCAGAGGTGTGTATAGCCTATTTATTACCTGGTTTGTTTTTTTTAAAGAAATCCCTGAGGTTTTCAACGCCGTGGCAGGTTTGGCCAGAGAAAGTGGTCTTTAGGGGGCCTGGATGCTTTAAAAATAAACAAATAAATAAGGTGACTGTCGAGTTTCCTCAGCCGCAGCTGCTGAGGAACGACTTTCCGAGAAC
>NW_008824309.1:6022735-6064011 GCF_000699105.1 Pygoscelis adeliae | reverse complement strand
GTCGGCGCGGGGCTGGGTGCCCGCCCTTGCAAACCGGCACAGCTTTGGCCACCGGGGCTAAAGGGCGAGGCGGCGGTGCTCCCGCAGCCCCGGCCGGGGGGGGTGGCCCCGGGGGGCGAGCTGCCGCCAGAGAAGTTGAGGGGGGGGTTTAAACCTTTTTTTCCCCTCCTCTAAGTCACTGGAAAGCTCATTTCCTGGAAGGTGGATGTTAAATTATTAACGCGTGCCGAAAGAATACAGCTGTGTGGCGTTGTAGCGTGTAGTCTCATCTTGTCATCTGCAGAGTGTGCTTCGTTAATGGTCTTAAGCGATCAACCCCGATATCTGGCAAAGTTGCTCATTTGTGGAGTAAATGTTACTTGTAACTTCAGATTTGTAACGCCTGTCTCCTTACAGTAAGGTTTTAATGAGAGTTGTGACTGTAAAACGCATGCTGTCGCTCATATCCGTGTTTATAAGGTCTTTTAAATTTGACTTTGAGTGGACTTAAATACGCTCACACGTGCATGTTGAACGTCCCAATGATATGCCCATTAACACTTAGTGCAAAGCCAACAAAATATTTTTGTCTTGTAGCATCCAGCCCCACCTCAGATCTTCTGTTCCAGCTGATTTCCTAACATCTACTATGCTGGCAACATCACACCAGAAACAAAAGTTCCTAGTTATGTGGGGTCAGGTAAGCAGATTTTTTTACAATATTGTGTAGTTATGCAAAGTTACTAAAACTGGAGTTTATATTTGATGGTATATAAGACAACTCTGCAAAACCACACAATATTGATAAAATCAAAACCAAGGAACCCCACTTACCTGACCCCTGTCCCCTCCCTCTCTCCTCTGTGATAAATCAATGCGAGTGTACTTTGCTAACAGAAGGAATTGATCTCTGGTTGTCTGAAGCTTGGGCAGACTTGTAATGGCTTTTTGTTGCCCTTGTGGACCACTGGGGAGGGGGGGGGGAGAAAGCCCCTTCTCACAAAGCTTTTATTTGCACGAATAGTCCCGTTGAAGCCAAGGTTATTTGTGCAAGTAAAAGTTGTGCAATATAGCTGAGAGCAGGCAGCGCTTACTCGTCCTGGAAATCAGAAACTTGAATGTGCTTGACAACACCAGCTGTAGAATTCAAATTCAATTTTGTGATGTATAGGAAAGAAGGTGCTAAATAGAAACAATAATTGATTCTGGCATTGCGCTCCAAAATGTGTTCGCATATGTGTCAGAGCAGTTTTGTGTAGTACTCGTTGGTTCATCTAAATCTAAGTTGGGTGAATGCATACTGTAAAATATTTGTAGGCAGTTCTGTTCTCCAGGTTCCAAACCTGCTGAAAGGAGAAGAGAACACTGAGGGAGACAGGTGGATCACCCTGCTCACAGTGCAAATCGGTGTTGTTGTGGCTTTTAACAACTCCTTGCAAAGAGATTAAGATGTTGCAGGCCATAAAAAAAGTACGGCCTTGGAAATGAAGATTTAACACGTGTAAGCATGTGTTCTGGAGAACTGCTGTAGTTGAGGGGAATAAGAGAGTACAGTCTGCTACAATCTGCAAATGTGTGTAGAAGCTTGGGAAGGGATTCCAGTGTGAGGTTGCTCTAGCGGTTTAGAGAAGGAAAAAAATCCCCAGGTAATCTCGCAGAAATTATTCCTGTAGATGTGCAGATGGGGAAAAATCGACAGTCGCTTACCTACTCAGAACAGTACACGGGTTTGTACGCCTCCACAGACAAATGAACTTTTAGGTATGGCCCGTGGTATGTGGCAGCTGAAGTTTGGCAGTGTTCGCTTACAAGATCGGTCAAAAATGCAACACTAACCTTCTTTCATAACACTGTTGTTATCGTGATAGCAGAGTTAACTGTGTGATTTACTAGTGATGTTTCTGTTTCAGAGCACAAAGTAATCATTGTTGGTCTGGATAATGCAGGAAAAACGACCATTCTTTATCAATTGTAAGTATGAACTGCGGATGACGTTTCATGTACTTCAAGGTGTGCATTGTATATGTTACTCTGACTTCTTGTTGCTGCTTCCCCTGTTAGTTTTTACTTTGAGAGCTTTACGCTGAAGGTTACTGAACAGTATAGGTGGCAGTGGGTCAAAGCGGGTGTTTAGAGTTTGGAAAGGTCTGAATTTTCCCTGGTATATGAATAAGGTTTTGTTTAGAGCTTTTATTTATCAGATTACATTGCTATTACCACTTAATCACAACTGCCTTTGGCGTCACTGTGTAGGCTGTTTGCCAACTCCATAAAATATGATTATATTGAGGGTTAGCCACAGGACAATGCTGCTAAACTGATCCATGCCGCAGTATGTAAATACTAAACAAATTGTTCTGTGAGTAGCAAAGCAGTGAAGCCTGACCTCTCCCTGCCGTGATTTGTGTCCTGCGTACCAAGATGTACTTTCATGTCGTTTGTGGTACGGGATGGAAGAGGAAGGCTGAGCGCTGGCTGAACCCAGGACAGCGCAGCTCTGCAGCTGGTGGCAGCCTGGGCTGCCTGGCCAGGGCTTTATTTGAGCCACCGGCGTTGGTAGCCGTCGTGCAGCTTCTGCCCTTAATAGTGGCATTGCCTTGTGTTTGTCTTGCGTTAGCCTTGCTACTGGTTTACATGAAACTTGTATGAGCTTCATATCTCTGGTCCTCAACTGCATTTTGATAAAAGGGTAGAAATTTGTCCACAGACTCAGAAGCTTCTAGGTGGGACGGGCGACGCAAGGTCTGTTTATAATAGAAACAGATTTGCGATTTCTCACGTGAAGCAGTCTGGTATTAGGAAGTGTTCCTGAGTCAGTATCAGAAATAATTCCTGTTAAGTGATATGGCCCTACTGGTCCAATCCTACACTTAAAGTACGCTTTCTTAAAATGCTTGGGTTTTGTCAAATTATGATCTGCTTTTGCCTTTCTGAAACGTGAAACTCGTGCAGCATTTCCAGCCACTTATGCCCTAGCACACTCTGCAGAGAAAGTGAAGAGATGAGGGTGGTTGTCGTTACTTAAATCGGGAGTGAGAGATTTTAAAAGCGTAAATAGAATGAAGAATATTTTTAAGACTAGTAACTACTGCAGCTGAGGGCTGTCCTTGGTGCATTTTAATGCTGCCTGTGTCTTTCAACTTCCTCCACAAATGTCTCATGAGTCTTCGTCTCATCTTCTTACTTCTGCAGTCTCAGTGTTTTCTTTTCCCTTTTGTACAGTGGATCTCTATATGCCGCCTTGTCCTTTATACCCATTTTAGCTCCACAGGACTTCCCCTTCTCTCTTCTTGTATTCCCCTTCCCCTGTTTGCTGCTTTGACAGAGCTCTGTATTCGTACTGTCCTCTGTTCCTCCTGCTTGACTCCTCCTTAAACCCCACCTCCATCTTTGCATATCCTATTTTTTTCTCTTACCTTTTCTTCGTGGCAGATGAGTGAGAGATGGGCAGAGATAAGTAGCAGGACAACTAGTGTTGGTTAGTGCACTGGCTGTTACTTTGATGTCGTGGAAGGTCACAGCAGAGGTTGGAGTGGTGATTCTTCTAACAGATTGCGGCAGCTCCACAGACACTTCATTTCTTCCCATTCTTGTATTCAGATCTCCTCCCTCCCCTCAGGTAGCAGTAGGATTTTGTGATCAGGTGTCTAGAAATGCCATTAAGCTTCATGCTCACCTTGTTTCAGTGGGGAGGAGGGAAAAATCCACCTATCGTATTGCAAACTGAGAGACGCCAACAGCTTGAAGGTGAAAGGCTGCAGGTTCAGCCAAGGCAAGGGGATTCACGATACGTCTCTTACAAGCATTAAAAGAACGCTGCTAAAACCTGTTTTTTAAATATGATCAGCCACAGGCATCTTCTTATGTCATTGTTATCCTTAATTTGATTTTATGGTTCTTCCTGCTAATCCTTCTCTTCCCCTTATATAGTCGCCTTCAAATGTGTGTGGTGAGAAGGTTTCTTGTCATATGCTGCTAAGACACTGGGTAACTGGGATTCCTTTTCAGAACACCAGACCATCCCTTTATCTCCTCAGTTCTCTGTTACAAGTCTCAAATTGCTGTCACTATAACTAACAGCTCTGCTAAAGCTTCAAAAAAAGGTTCATATAAAATGAAAAAATATATCAAGATTATCGGAAGAAAAAATAATTAAGTTCTCTGAAAACAATTGACGTTTTCCTTGAAGCTACTTTTAATTTTTTTGCATGTCCCATAGAGTAGAGTTTAAATAATTTGAACTCTAGGGGTATCCAGAGTGCACATTTGGTTATCACTATTGGTGTGAAACTGGTGGTCTTAATGACAAAGTTGCACTTGGCATCTCTAAAACGATATATTTGAAATATTTAATGTCTCCATTTGTCTCCAAAAAGTAGTGTTATTGGACTGTGCTGAAGGGAGAAGAGAAGGAAATTTGGACATAAAGTAACTGAATTGTGAAGAAAGTACGCTCTTCGTGGCCTGTACTGAAATGAGAGCGAGATGTAGTATGTTTGGCAGAGCTGGATGATGAGTTGTTGTTTTTCTGCAACCTTGGAAATCTTGTGGCTTAACCACATTCTTGAAGAAAAACAACTGCTGTCTCTCATGCATGCCAAAATCAGCCTGGAAAAAGAAAAGCTGACTGCTTAAAACAGCTTTTGAAGCAAATATTCTCTCAGCTTTATGATTTAATTAATTATAATATAGTTTTGTTCATGAATGCTCTCTCAGCTTTATAACTCAATTATATAGGTCACTGAGTCCTTTTTTATTGCTATTTTTATTTATTTATTTTTTTTATTCACCCTCCACCGTCAAACCTTGTCTCTCTTTGCTGCATAAGAAGCGTTTGCAAAAATTCCCCCACTAAGCTTTCTACCTCGCAATTACCATCGAGTTTAGTTTTTATAGAAGCAGGTCGGTTTGGAGGCCTAAGATGCTCGATAATGCAGGTAACTTGCCAGTTCCTGCAGTTTCTCACCGAGTCGCGCTCTTCCCTCTGCAGCTCCATGAATGAAGTGGTGCACACCTCACCCACCATAGGGAGTAACGTGGAAGAGATCGTGGTTAACAACACACGCTTTCTGATGTGGGATATCGGAGGGCAGGAGTCGCTTCGGTCTTCGTGGAACACCTACTATACAAACACTGAGGTGAGAACGAACGCCTTGCTGGAAGACTTAGTGTAACTATTGCTGGTGAAGGGAATGCAGCGGACCTCAGATCTGTACCAGAAGGGAATGCAGCGGACCTCAGATCTGTACCAGACACGCTTCCAGAGGGCTGCATTAACTGTGCTTTGAATGTTACCGTAGCTACTTCAGGGTACTCCTGTTTTGGTTTTTGAAGTCTCCCTCTTAGCAAGCTGTTGTACGACGCGCTTTTATATTTCTTATGTAAGATGCATAATATGGAGTTGCAATTATAAACCAACTTGTTTGTAAGGATTCTGTTTCTGGGGATCTGCGGCCTTAGGGCAGGTGCTCAGTTTGTCTTGGTATTGCAGATCCCATGTTTACAGGTCCCCTCTTGCGGACCATGACTGCTCTGTCTCTGTAGCAGGTACTCAGAAACCTGTGTAACCCCTCAGGAGTAAGACTGAAAGCCCAAAAGTTTTCCTCCAAGGCTGTGGGAGCTCTGTCTTGCGAGCTCCCATGATCAATTTACTTAAGGACCCTCAAGAATTTTAAGAACTCGTTAGCGATGAAGTTGCAGCACATATACTGAACTTGCTTAAAATAACGATTTAAGTCAAGGTTTCCTCTGTGTTATCAATTGTGGCTTTTAAAAAAAGTTATTTTTTTATAATAATTAACTTTGTTCTCCTGTGCTTTCCTGTAAGATCTGTGACGTGTATCTGCATGTACGCTCTTGAAGTATGGAGTTTATGGGTTTTTTTAGATCCCTTGCAAATATCTATTTGCATGTTAGTATTTGAAGTAGAGGGAGAAAGCTGATACAGTTTACCTTTTTAAGGCTGCAACGAATTATCTGAGGGATCTGTGTGCTATCTCAGTTATGCTAAGCAAAGAACAAAAACAGATCTGGGATTACAGAGAAACACCTGCTTTCAATATAAATTTTTCACTTGGAAATGGAAAACGGAAAGTCAAGAGATGTGTCACAGCTACTTTTGTATACAAACCACGGCATAAGTTGTAAATGATACCAATGCTGCGGGTAATCGCACTCTGGCTGGGAGAAGTCTATCTGGAGTATGATGCTAATTGATAATCCATCTGACTGTCTGGATAATCTGATGGGCACAGTAATCTGTTCTGCTGACAAGTGTGTGACCAGAAGGATAGAGTTTGTTCTCTGACTAATAACTTTTCACTTTTTAAAGTTTGTGATAGTTGTTGTGGACAGCACAGACAGAGAGAGAATTTCTGTGACTAAAGAAGAACTGTATAAAATGTTAGCACATGAGGTGAGTAAACCCTATCTTCTCTTTGTTTTAATATTTATTGTGGGTAAGATCTGGATGATACATGTTAAGGGAAGCAGATTCGCATGCTCTTTGTGAAAGCTCTCACTTACGCCGACTAGCTGGAGACAGACCAGAATGGAGAGAGGCCTCTCCAGTGAAGTCCAAGGCAAACGTTTAACAGTCACGTTCTCCCAGCTGCAGGTAGGACTGTATCAGAGCTGTCTCGTTCCTGCTAGAGGCTCTGTCTTTTCTGAAGCTCCTAATAAAGCTGTAAATTAATACCAAATTACTGAAGAGAACTCCCGCAAAAGTAGCTTTTCAGCTTGAGTGCTTCAGTGAAACAGAAGTTAGGACCTATAAATGACTTTTGTGGTTTTTATACTTCAATCCACGTTAATGCTGAATGAGATTGTTTTTAAAAACATTGTTTCCTCCAACAACTTAGTTACTCTTTTTGATTGCTTCATGGTTCCTTGACGTTTTCTGTTTTTGCAGTGAGACAGATACAACCTTAATAATATATCTTACAGCAACGAGCTATAAAACTGAAGAAATGGGCTGCCTACGGCTATAGTAGCCGTCATTCTATTTGTACTTGGAATTACAGAATGAGAGTATAATTTGCTAACTTGTAAAGACCCTCTTTAAAATTGAGCCCTGTGTCAGGTCTAAAGCTGAGCTATCTGGGTCTGATTCAGAAATACTGGACTGCCGTATAAGCCAAGGAGCACCTATTGCATGACCTGAATGTCCCAAAGACTTTAATCTATCCATGCGGTGCGGGACTGGAGCCCTGATTTTTACTAAAAATGTGTCTGCGTAAGCTTGACTACTGCTGGGACTCATAAGACAAGTTTAATGCAAACTGGATCAGTTTGTATGAGATGACACTGAGGACACGGAGCTTCCAAATTTAAGTGTCAGAATACAAAGATGTGCATAAAATCGATGGCATTATATCCCAAAATATTACATCTATATTTAAACTATAGCCACTGTTTAGTACTCTTCAGCCTGTTGCAGTCGCTAAACAAAATTGCATCTTCTGTTTTGTAATCTATAAAGGAAGATGCAGAAGTTGTTAACGAACTGAATTTGAAATGAGGAAGGTCTGGAACTCCAAGCAGCATGAATGCCCTTGCTTCATGTCGGGAGACTATTTCTGTGCTCCAAAAGCACCCATCTAACAGTAAATGTGCCCATTGTTTTCCAACAGGATGTTTTCAGTATATTCTGCTAACTCTCCAGATGCTATGACGTTTGAAGAGAACAACAATACATATACGCTGAAATGAAAGTCAAATATTTATTTACAATAGCTTTTCCTTGCAGTCCTTGAAAATCTTTTATTTCTGCTAACCAGTTCAATTGAATTTCTGTTAAGGCAGAATTGAGTTGTCCAGGTCAGTTCCAACTGTTTTCTGGACCGATAGGTCGTTTGGGAATTAATTTTACTGCTTGTAAAAATTAGTCTGCCTGATAGGCATTTAAGTGAATGAGTTGGCTTGGCTTCCTGGGAAGACCTTTTTACTTTCGGAGGGACAGATTTTCAATAATACGTGCCTGTACTAGTGTAATTCCAAGCAGCTTGAGATAAAATAAGCTTGCCCCTAGAGTCGCTGTTCTCTAAATTGTTAGTACTGATATTTTAAATATTGCGTGGCCCTGATAAAGAAGTTTATTGCAATGTGCTTGTTCACGTAGATGTCCATCCTTTGATTCTAAAGCAGTGTAAATGATGATTTTCTACAAATTCTGTGTATCCTCAAAATAAAATATTACTGCAGCTTGCTTTACACTGTCGGTGGCAGTCTTAGTGCTTCTTAATGGGTGGGATTTCCCTCGCAGAGGGCTGCTGTGCAGGCAGAACGTACTTCTGGCTCCGGTGAGCCACGGTGCCGGTCTGGGTGCCAGCACACACGCTGCTGGCTCTTACTGCAGTCAGGCTTGGCAAGGTTTTAGCAGTGCTTAAAAAGTTCTGGTGGGGTAACCCACTGTTGCCCCATGTAAGAACTGCTGCACAGTCTACTCATTTGGTACTAAAGTCAATCTTAGCAGCATGGTAATACGTAAAAGCGTGGTGTGTATATTCAAAAGCCAGGCTCAGGAGAATGCAGTGGTTGGTTGGGATACACAGGTAGGAATGACCTGCAAGGTCAGGGTTAAACGGGAGGCCTTGACTGTTAGAGGTGTGTGACGTTATTGCAGCTGCACACACACACAGAGATACAGGGTGCCTCTGATACTCACGGAGCACAACAAGAGATTGTACGTGGTTTTACAGATCATCCTAGGCAAAAATTGGACGTTTGATCTGCCGGATCAAAGGATTTTCTGAAGTTGCATGTCAATCAGCCTGCAGCGTTCTATAGTTCAGGTTTTTTTTTTCGCTAGGGCTTAAGGTTCTCTACTTCGGTATCACATCTTTTGCCTCTGAGGGCTGATTTGTAATCATCATCTTTTTTTCTTCTTTCTCCCTAGGACTTAAAAAAAGCAGGTTTGCTGATCTTTGCTAATAAGCAAGATGTTAAAGAGTGTATGACAGTAGCTGAAATATCTCAGTTTCTGAAACTGACTTCAATTAAGGATCACCAATGGCACATTCAGGCGTGCTGTGCTCTAACTGGAGAGGGGTAAGAGTCATTCTTGTCTGTAGGAGGGGAATCTTGAATTATTTTGGTATTTTTATTGTGGTGTTTGGTTTTAACACACATTCCTTCCCTGTCAATAATAATCTTACACTTCACGATTTTGGGGCTCAGAACATACTAACTTAGGATCAGTGTGATCTGAAAACCAACTTTCACATCAAATCTGCAGTCTCACCTCACAGTGATAAAACTTTATGTGATTTGGGCCTAATGAGGGCAGGGATGGGAACGACCTAAAATCTCTTCTGGTTTATTAAGAATAATCGTAATTAGAGAAAACCTCAGAGTGTGTCTTGAAGTGCTGGGACCTGAAGTCTCTCACCTGTAGATTGCATAATAAGATCTGGGAAATACTGGGCTCAGAGTGAATTGTTTCTGGAAATGATTCCTTCAGTCAGAATTACAGAGTTCTTAGGAAGAATTTAAATTGGTGCCAGGGAATTATTTTTGAAGTTATCCTGAGAAGTGCACGTATTCCTTAAAAAATTATCTCTTCTGTTTACAGACTGTGCCAAGGACTCGAATGGATGATGTCAAGACTTAAGATCAGATGATTTTTAATGACCTCTTTGCACAGACATTGCTTGAAAAGAGCTGTACCCATGATTACCTTCACAGTGGCAGAATTAATGGGTTAGACGTATTTATACTGAACTGATTTCAACTTCATTTTCTACATAGATGCACACACACGTTCGTGTATATAAATTAAGACCATTCAGCAAAAAGAAAGATGCAGTTGATGGCTCCACTTTGGTTTCCTGTTTGTTTTCCTCTGAGGATGTGTTTAAAAGCTGTGATCAACCTTCTTTTCAAGATACAGCCACTCAGAACAGTCCAATGTTGAGCGTGGTGAAGACGAAGTGAGAGGAAGGAGCCTTTAATTTTGAGTTTTATTATTCCATTGTAGTCCTCTCTAGCTGAAGATGTTGGCTTCATTGTTCCAGTAAACAAATCAATGGCATAGATATCAACTTTCCAGTATTTTTAAGGTTACCAATGTTACAAATGCAAAAATATTTTCCTGTATGTGTACTGTACATATTTGTGCATATTTATACCTCAATTTTAGGTTAATTGCAATCTGTTCAGACCAGTGTGTAAAGCGGAATCAGGATGTTGACAGTAGTACTAATATTTGACACCGCCAACATGTCACAACTTCTTTTCCTTTGTTATCTGTATGGCTGTAACGTCCATCAGACAGTTGGCTCACCACAACTTCATAAAGCAAACTCTCTCGTAAGACCATTGCTCGTTTCCCACATGATTTTTCAGTTAGGGAGGATGCCATAATGGATGGGGGCGTATGGGTTGAGCTTCAAATTACAGTGTCGGCAAACAGTAAAAATTTGCCAAAGAGCTTAAAATGAAATGGATTTTCTTTCTTTATTGTAGTCATCGTTGGATTAGGTGATTCCAGAAGTGCATGTCATGCTGTCCTATGGTACTGCTTTTCTTTTTTCGCAGTACTGTTCATTTATGATTCAAGTCTAGTAGAAGTACCTTTAGCTGCCATAAAGGGAAAAATGTCACCTTTTTTTTTTTTTCTTAACCAAAGAAGAGGCACAAAAGTATGTTTAAAAGTCCCACTGGAATCTTACAAAACAAGTCATACTCTGTATTAAGTGTTTTTCAGAGGAAGGCACACTTCTCTTTGATAGCGTAAAATGTATATATGTATCTATATGCAGTGGATGGAACTGGGATGGGGAAGGGGAACAAACCAGATTACACTACTTGAAAAGCTGTAAGTGACCCCTTGATCATCTTCCCACAGAAGTTCCAGGGCAGCAGTACTTGAAAATATAACTCCCTTGCATGGTCCCCAGGTGAGTTATAAAGAAGCATCAGAACACTATGTGATTATCTTTTCTCACTATAGTACCTAACGGGACGGATGTCCCATACGGCAGTTGTTCAGTTGTTCCCTTTCAAAGGACACAGGCTTTTCGGTGGGATGACAGCTGGATGGCTTGAAATGTTGTCAGTATTGTGAAAGCGTACGTAGCCTTCATCGTAGGCTTTTATGTTGGAGACGTATGTTTGGGGAGTATAGCAAAATGAAATAAAACTTTGTTTAAAATGTCCTTCCCTTTCTCAGCTCATACCTCTGATAAGGATGGAAAAGGCATTTTAAAGAAAAAGCTTAGTTTGATCTTTTTAAGGTGCTTATCTTTGGTATGGCATAATCCAGTCAGCGCACCTGCCTTCCCATTTGCCTGCTTCTCTGGGGATCATGTTGTGAATTTGTGGGGAAAAGAAGGGAGGCAATTTCAAAAGTCTGTATTTAACAAAGGCAGGTAAAGAATTTAACTTTTTAATATATTTTTGGTATCTCTTTATGATGCTCACCGGCTAAGGAATCTGCTGTCTTTGTTAAACATTTTAATGTGTACATGCATATATTTATAGTGCATGCACATAGATATTGGTATTTAACTGGTGTATTGCAAAATGTATAAATGTTTGGAGAAATAACAATTTAATGCAAAGACTTTCTCAGTTTATCTGATAGCATCTTCAAGAAACGAGCTCTGTGCACACTTGCATATGAAATGGAATTGTACGTTTTCTAGTCTTAAAAAAGAAAAAGCAGACTTGCTTATAAACCGAAGTGTTTGGTTTTCGAGTCTTATGTCTTCCCTTTCATCCCTTTAAAATAATTTGCTTTGCTGTTGTTAAACACTGCATACTTTTGCCTGAATCTGCACAGGTTGTGTGTGTTGGTTTTTTGTTTGTTTTTAAGAAAATTAGTTGTTAATGAAAGAAAAATCATGGGAGAGTATTTTAATACCTGCTTCTTATTGAAATTTGCCGTTTACTCCTTCGCTGAAATTTGTAGGACTTAGTACGTCCATGTAATGAAAGTGTGGTGTTTTTTTCCAGGTATGGCTTGTGTTGCAACCAGACACCGTATGTTTACACATAAGTAAACTTAGGTTTACTCTTTCTCCCTCTCGGTATCCTGGACACTTCCACTCTCTGTGGCCTCTAAGATGCTGCGTGGTTCGCTTCATCTTTGTTTCACAAGTGGCAACAGACCCTGGTAGGGAGTTGGGAATAACAGCACACATGAAGACTGCCTGTTAAAACGATGTCTTCTGTGCCCTAAAGAGTTCGTAATCCAAAAAGTAAATCCTCGTCTGTGCGTTGGGCGGTGAGCAATCCAGCCTTAACCCGACTACAAAAGGTGTGTGTCATGTCACGTATAACGATCGGTCGTCTTTTCGATCTGTCTTGTGATCCCATAGTATTTTAGAGGGCAGATTTGCTCTTCAGTAGCAAGATTTCAGTGGTGGCCAACGCTTACTGACGCGTCGCGTGCCTCTAGCGTTCTTGACTGGGGCTTAGGAATCAAAGGAAGACGCATCTCCGTTTTAAGTTCTGGGTTTGCGGTCTCTGAGGATGGCGGGTTTTGTCTGTAGTAGCTGGGAAACTCTCTGTCCCCCCATTGTAAACAGAGGTGACGATTCCAAATTCTCTCCTTGCGTGGTTGGTGTGATCGTGCTTTAAGGGCGGCAAAGCGTAGCGGAAGCGGAATAGTGTCATCCAGACGTTGCAGTGGAAGTTTTTGTAGGAAAGTGTGTCTGCCTGAGGGTTCTCCATGAGAACAAGCGTGTTTGCTCAGATACTAATGAGGTGAACATGAGAAGAATATGCAAGTATACACCCTCACGGTAGCGGTGTGGCTGTGACGGTCCTTTCCTGCACACCTTGCCTTTGGTGTAATGTTAGAAATGTTTTTAGATTTAGTCGCCTAGTAGAGCTGGAGAAGAGCAGACCAACTTTGGAACGCAAAAGCCCTTTTTCTATGTTCGTCTTGTTTACAACTTTTTTGTTTTTTTTTCTTTTCCCTGTAGGACAATTCACATTTTTCTCACAACTCTGCCCATAGAAAAGCAAGTTTAACTTTGCATCGATGCTGCTTTCAACTTCACTTAGTTATTGTTTGGAAGTGATTGTCTTAACATGAGTCATGACCTTGATTTGTATTGCTTTTGTGTTTTCATCCTCTGTGTGTTGTGTTGCCTTGGCTTTCAGCTAAAGCTTAAGATTACTTTGCCTTTGTTCTTCATGAAATTTATTCTTAGGATATTATACAGAAAAGGGGGAGGGGTTTTAAAAACAGTTATTTAAGTTTATACTGCAGAATGCCATTTTACTAGCAAAAAAATAGAGCAGTAACTCATATTTCAATAATCTAATACTTAAAATATTTCTTTTGGTTTAGCAAATAATGAACTTGGTAAATCAGCTCTACGATACGCTGCCTCTGTGATCTGGCAATTACGCGGGTTTTTAATTGTGAGGAAAGGTGGGATATAGAACTTGGAAAATGTGAAGAGGGATCTACCTAGCTTCATTTTTTTTTAATGTTTTTGTTGCAGGGAGGCTTAATAGCAGTTTTCCTCTGCATGGTTTAGTGTGTTCCTAGGCGTACGTGTGCATGTGTGAACGTTAAACGTATTTGATGGGCACCCACTACAGTCTATGCAGCTCAAGTGCCTAAAACTAATTCAGTAATGGCGTTTTTTTTCTTCCTATGCTATAATTTCCATTTTCCTTAAAATAGATATATTTCTGTGAAAGCACCTAAATGTGTGTAAATGAATGTTTTTTCCCCTCCCTACAAACTGGCTTTAACATGAGCTATGACAAAGTTATTTTTTACAGTTCTTTCTGTCCTCTACATGCCAAGCACTTTTCCAGGTATGAGACATCACATAGCTTCCTTGTGAGAGGAAATACTAAATTTGTCCTTGTATCAGATTGGTTAGCTGGGATTCTTTTCAAGGAACTCTGTTTAAATAACTCAATCCAAGAATACTTGGCCTTGTAAGCATCCTCATGTAAGTAGTTCCTTTTTAATTGGCTAGTAAAACATGAACTTTGCTACTGTCAGGTTAATTATGTCTGAAAAACAGTTTTTCAGCCAATTCAAATGAAGGTAATATTAAGCCTTTAAATGGTGCACCGTCGAGCATTACGGGACAGGAATGATTTGATGTCACAAGAACGGCACTAAGAAAGAAAAACGTCTTTGCATATAGTTGTGATACGTATTATAAACACAAATGTGACTTGAATATAATTGTTGCAGTGAATATATTAAATGTACAAAAATGAGAAATTATAAGTGGTTGCCACTGTAACTTTTTTACAACGTGCTTTAGAATCATAAGCAGAAATTATATTCTTGCCTTACTAGGATTTTACTGGTTGATTTTTATATTGTACAGAAACTTTTTTTGAAAATGTTCCTCACATCAGGTGGTAGTCTTTTTTTCATACTCGTGTACCACCCTTAGCCTTTTAAGCCAGGTTCCTTGTGAGCAAGGACACAAGTTGGGTGAGGTTTTTTTAAGCTTTTCCTATTTGTAAATTTAGAAAACTTAGCCGATACGGAATTAAATTAGAAAATGCTGCTTTACCTAGAAGGCTATAAATCGTTCTTTGTAAATCATCAGCTCAGTGTTACTCTTGGCTAAGTAATTCCTGCATCAAACACTGCGGAGGGTAGAAGAGGTGGCTGAGAAAAGACATATTCTCCTGCAGAGAGATTCAAAGAGTAAAAAACGAAAAAAAGAGAGCATCAGATTGGAAAGCCTGAGCACTTCTATGGCTAATAAATTGAAGAATTGGTAGTACATGATAGAGGAATGGTAACCGATCCAGTTTAAACTGTGTCTAGATTATGTTTTCATGAATGTTTTCAACATGTCCTCAACTTTCTTACTAGACTTGTTTTCAAAACCTTTAATCCTGTAGCCCAGTCCTGCACTCGGCCTGTGCGTGCTGCTCTAGATCCAAGTCTGCCCCTCTGGCTCTCCGGGGAGCGGTGAGCAGGTGTCGGAGGGAACCGAGCTCTTCGTCCTTAGGCTCTACCAAATACCGGGTTATAATACTAACCTCTAACACTACACCTGCAATTCCTGGAGTATAAAGTAAACTTCTCAGATTAGCATACTAATGATGTAGTTACGTTATAGTATATTATCTGTCTGTCTTTTACAAATGCACAGTCCGTATCTACACGCATTAATCACATGACCAGGGTCATACTACTTTTGATCACTTGTATTTTGTACTTGTCTTTGTAAAAAGTTTGTCTTCTTTCTGAAAGAAATGCATAAAGTACGTGGCTAACACTGATGCTGCAATAAAAGGTCATTCCAGAACGTACGGAATTATTGCTTCAAATTAATACCAAGACTTGCGAGGGCTGCGTTTCCTGGCTTGAGCTCTTCTGTGTCGGAAACTTAGGCACGTTTGTGACAGTAATTTAGCTAAAACTTTTTACAAAGCTATTTATTATAACGATGTTCGATTATGATTCTATGAAGTAACTTTTCCTGAAATTTTATCAGAACATTCCTTGAACTGTTTCCCCCTTACCTCTTTCTGTCTTTCCTGGCTTTTAAATTCTGATTTTCATTTAGTTGACGGGAACTCATTCGATTCTTGTAATTCTTGTTTGAAGAAGTGAAACAAACACAAATTTGGTCCAGAATTGCTGGGGGGGGAGCTGTCTACAAGCATACATACGCGTTTATGGATAATGTCAGAATTGCTAATTCTTGAAAACCCACCAATATTTATTATTTCAAGATGAAAGCACTTGTCAAAATTTTACTGTTTGCATTAAACCTTTTGTGTGTATGTGTTGCGGTGAAACTTTCCAAGCAAAGATACGGTTTCTGAGCTCGTACATGGGGTTGTCTAGGCGCTATTGGGGTGAAACGCGCTGCTCTGCCGAGCCTGTGATGACGGGGTTTGTACTGGGAGATTGTTTGGTAAGAAGTATGCGTTGGCTGGTTTCAGATAGAATGGAAATTAAAATTAATGGCGAAATGCCCTTCTCCTGTAGAAAATGCTGAATCCCGGCGGTGTACCCCTCCTGCGTATTCGCGTATCGCACGCTGGTATTTGCAGCCTTGGGAGTTGGGGGGGGGGTTACAGGTAACTTCTTAGAAAAGCAAAAGAGATGAAACCAAAGCTGGGTTAAAAAATAAAATTGCCGTGTTACTGTGCTGAAGGTATGTTGCTGGTCAGCTCTGCAACCCCAACAGTCTTGTTCCACGTGTGTTAACTTTGGACTTCTCGCTGTGTTTCTAACTGCGCGACATTTGTATCCGTGTGGCAATCTTGAAGAATAACTTTCCCGTTGAGTAATGCGTAGGCAGGTGATGTTGTTAACGGAGGTTTCGGGGGTAAGTAAATGCATCAGCCCCTCTGCTGCGACGGTGTAATAGATGGCAAAATGCTTTTCCGCGCTCCTTATCCTTCTGCCTCGGATTTTAGCTGTCTGTCTAGCTGAAGTCGTCTTCCTTTGTGACGCCCTTTTCCCGTTTGGGTGGGCTTTGTCTCCAGCTCCTCCCTGAGGCTGGCCGCTGTGTCCGTGTTGTACGCTGCTGCGCTCCTCCTCCGTGCGTTTTCTGCTGGGGGGTGAAGGAACGGTGAGCTGCCTTCAAAGCCGTGCCCGCTCTCGGGCTGCGTCCGGCCCGTTTCTTTTCCTCTTAACTCGGTTGTTCCTTGACTTCGCTGCAACTTTTCTGAAAACTGCTCCTGTTTTTCTTTTGAATCCAACTAAATAGAAGGTGATTAAAAAAAAAAAAAAAAAAGACTGTTCGCCCATACTTATTTTTGTCTGTTCTAGTACGGGGTTCCTCTGAACTGTTCGTTCCTCGGGCCATGGGCCTGTTGCCTGCCTCGCGTGCCCTTGGTGCTGTCTAATCTTAGTCTATAGATCGTCACATTGGTTCATAAAAAATACCTACAAACGAAGTATTTCCGAAGGTTTTTATTCCGGGATGGTTTTCGCATGAAGTACCTGTGTTCTTTTTTAAGCACGCACAAGAAAAACGTTTACCAGGGCTAAACTCCGGCCTTTTTACTTCTGCATCCAACAACTGAGTGTCTCGTGTAGAGCAGACCTGCTGAAATGAGCCTCGGCTTAGTCATTCACGTCTGGTATATGCAACTGTAAATAGACTCTTTAACAGAAAATGCTGTTACTTTTTGGCTTTTTTCCCTTGACTGTATAAAAGTTAGACTGCTGGGTTCTCTTTAATTGTTTTTGTTTGGTTTTTTTTTAAATTAAAACATAATACAGTACTTTTTTGATCCTATTGCCACTTTTAAAATTACAGGTCGTGTCATTACTCTTTTGTTGCACAGTCTACATTGATTTATTCTCTCTGAATATGGCTCTTTAATTTGAGGTTGAATTAGATGCAAAACTACCGAATAGGTAACGTCTCCGGAGTAAATTCTTGTTATTAACTTTTTTTGTTCTGTCTTGCTTTTTGCCCCCGATTCTTCAGAATTGGAAGGCTTCCCCCCCCCGTATGTACGCGCGTGTATATATATGTTGGCAAACTATTGGGGTCATGCAAAGAGATGCAGATCATGGAATAGTAACAATGAAAATTGTCTAAATTTTTTGTACATAAATAAAGATTTAGTATAAACGCCGGTACTGTTGAAGACTTGCTTCTGAGGTCCTTGTACTGTTGAATCCTAACAGACACCCCGTTATTACCTGTATGTATCGCTTTGAAACATGAATTAATGGATGCATATTAGAGCTGTGTAAACAACTAATAAACCTAACTGTTTGTATTAAGTTGGCCAGATAAATTCTTCACTTTAGACTCACCGTACCATTTTCAGAGTAAGCTTGACAACTTTTTTTCAAGGCGATGTATATATTATAACAACTTTGTAATTTGTTTAGCAGAATACCTTTTGCCAGTGTAGCTGCTGCTTGTTCGCAGCAGTCCACGAGCGTTGTTTTGAAGCCCGTGGGTAATGACGGCCCGGGCGTGTGTTTGGTCTCCTCCTGGTGCGGTGGTGGCCGGTCAGCCGGGGGGATGCCGGCCTCGGTAGTGTTGAGCTTGCACCACGTGAGGCTGTGCAAGTCAGTAAGTCTTGCTTTCCTGTCGCGATACGGATCGCCTCGTGCTTTTAGAAAACACTCAGTTGTATACAGTGTACTGAGCAACAAATAGGCCAGTTGCTTTGTCGGTTGAGAAGTGTTTATTTTCTCTGAAAGGCTTTAAATTTATTTGACAACATATTTGAGTGCGGGTTGCCGTTGGTGGTGGCATGTTCCTGTAAGCGGTATGCTTGTAGTTAATGGCCCAGGTGTCGAATCTGTTTTGCCTTGCCCCGAGATGCCAAAGGTGCCGCGCTGTTCACGCTGCAGTGAACAGGCTGGCTGATAAACGAAGGGAAGTCTCGAACTTTTCTTGACAGACAAATCTTCATAAGGACTTTCAATATCTCATTTTTCATCCAGACTTCCGTAAAACATGTCTCAAGAAACAAAGTGAGGAGAACGATTAGTTTCTTAAGAGCATGTTAACATAATAAGGGAAAGCTGCTTTCCAAAGCACATTTTTTTAGCAGTAAATTTTCTCTCTCCACAGAGCAGCTTTTGTGCGCATCAGCCAGGTGCGTAAGAGAGAAATCAAAACTGCTGTGAGTTAATAAAGTAATAAATAGTCACCGATCCTT
The DNA here is from genome assembly GCF_000699105.1 of Pygoscelis adeliae. Lineage (NCBI taxonomy): Eukaryota > Metazoa > Chordata > Aves > Sphenisciformes > Spheniscidae > Pygoscelis > Pygoscelis adeliae. The sequence goes on along the minus strand of NW_008824309.1, from coordinate 6,045,444 downwards.
GTATCGTGCCCGTACTTGTTCACGACTAGCGGTGGGCAAGATCCCAGGAAGGAGCCTGTAGCACGGTTCCTCCACGCGTTGCTCGGTCACGGGGGCTCTTTGCTGCGCTGGGTGAGGTTTCTCGTTGGCAACCGTTTGCCTGCTGCGTGGTGGGGGTTGATAACAATAGCTCATTAAGACCAACGAGGCCCTCTTTTACAGGACCTCAGAAATCCATGTGCCTTCCTCCTCCACACACCTACGCTACTGATCGCCTCTGGACCTCGGCGTAGAATATGAACCCGTGCTACCTGTGCAAGAGTCGAAGTGGCTGCTTAGAACAGCTGGGTTTACACAAAATGCATTAGCCACTAGCCCTGAAGCTTTTCATCTGCTGCAGACAGAAACTTTGAAGTGCACAGTTTCAGAGTATCTGTGATTTTTGAAGTTACCCCTTTTGTATTCCTTTTTTTAATGTAGGTAATATGTGGAGATGAAGTGGCCTTCAGGTGGTCTGATAGGGACATTTTTGACAGGAGATCTGTTTGGGTTTTTTTCTGGCAGCAGCAACCCCCGTCCAGCTGCGGACGGCGACTCCCAGCATCACTTGCCCTCTGGATGTCCTGTACGGAGAATCTTTTAATGACCTGTGTGCTGATAAACTGCCGTAGCCAAACCCTGTTTTTATCAGTTGGGTGGAGTACTCCTCACAACCTCATATATTACCTCATCGCTCTCTACCACCACCTGCAAGGAGGTTGTAGCGAGGGGGCGGTCGGTCTCTTCTCCCAAGTAACTGGCGATAGGACGAGAGGAAATGGCCTCAAGTTGCGCCAGGGGAGGTTTAGATTGGACGTGAGGAAAAATGTCTTTACTGAAAGAGTGGTTAAACATTGGACCAGGCTGCCCAGGGAAGTGGTTGAGTCACCATCCCTGGAGGTATTTAAAAGACGGGTAGATGAGGCGCTTAGGGACATGGTTTAGTGGGCATGGGGGTGTTGGGTTGACGGTTGGACTCGATGATCTCAGAGGTCTCTTCCAACCTTAATGAGTCTATGATTCTATGATTCCCTAAAGGTAAACTGCAGAGGAACAAGCCCCTCTTCGCCATCCTACTGACAAGAGCAGCCCGAACCCAGGCAGAACAGTTTTTCCACCGTGTGTTTAGACCATTAATTCTTACCTTTCCTGGTGCGTGTAAGGAGAATCCTGGGATAATGCAAAAAATGTGCGTATCGGTAAGTCAGGTAGCTCTTAACTGAGATAAGGTGGGAAAATCCCATTCTTACAGAGGGTTTTTGCTGCCAGCCGGCAGCGACAGCCGCTATTTTGTGCTGAGCCCAGCAAAGGAGTGAGAGGTCCAGGACAGAGAGCGGCTGGGGCAGGGATGGGGGGAAGGCATTTATTTGGATGGGCTTCGGCTAATTGGAGATTTAAAATTAAACCTTGTTTCTGTTTTTCTGAAAGCAAGAGGTCCCTCTGGATTTTGACCAACGGGTTTCTCCTCCCCCTTCCTCCTCGGGGAGAGACGGCTCGGCTTTGCAGGCCAAGTAATTTTTTTCAAAAACCGTTCCTGCCTGGAAGGGCAATACAGAATATGCGATGTGGTAGAGATTTATAGAGGCAAAGCGGATAAAACTATTGTTTTTCTGGTTTTCGGCGGCGGGCACGGGTTTACTGAGGGGACTATGGATCCCTTCCCACATTGGCAGCAGATGGTGAGGCCTATATATTCCTGTTCGCACGGCACAGTTGGACCCATCTGCACCCCACAAACAAACGATAGCATGACTGGAGCTGCTCCAGAAAGGTTATAATTATCTCCGCTTTTCTGCCAGTCAGACCTTGATCCAAACCCTGAATTATTACCCGTTTCTGAGCACGGAGAGCGGCTCGGGAGCCAGCGTTCGCACCCTGCCCAGCGCTTCCCCTTTTGAAGCTGCTGCAAAGGATTTCTTGCTCCGGCTCCACCTTGGGCTGCTTCCTTCCAGGGAGGCCAGATGGGGGCAGGATCTTCCTTTTTATTAGCAAATACTTCAGACTAAAAGCTTTTTTTTTTTTTTTTTTAAGGGAAGTTTGCTATATCCAAGGTGATCAAACACTTCGAGCCTGCGCTGCCACCAAAAGAAACCCCTTTCCCCGCTCCCTCCCTCGCAGCACCACGAACGCTTGCGTGGCGCTTGGGGACCTGGTTGCGATAAAACTACTTTTATTTGTATCCTTCTGAAGAATTTCTAGCTAAATCAGTGTGGTTCAGGCTGCTCAAACAGCTTTTTTTGGCACTGGCAAGGGGTGGGAATAGGTGGTGAGGTGCAGAAAGGTGGCAGGACAGTAGTGGGGCTGAAAGAGCTGGAGATCTTGGGAGGGTCAGTGTTCCTTTGTGGCACTAGTGCTGCTTTAGCACCCGAGCCTGCTTTCATATGCAGTATAATTTAAATTCATTTAGATGATGCCTACGCCCAGATAGCGGCTTGCTGCTGAACTGAGACATGGGCTGAGTGGCCCCACTCCAGCGTAGCGTTGCGCTCAGCATTTTGTTTCGGGCAAACAAGGAAAAGCTTGGTATGCGGAGCCAGGAGTGTGTTAGCCTAATGTTTTAATGTCTAACCGCAGTACAACCGTCCAGTTACCCTGATGAGACCAGACAAGCTCTGAGACTGAGACCCTGTGCTGGCGGGTGGATAGAAAGCCTGTGGCCTTTTTTACGGCAGTAAAAGTGTCCTATTTGCTATGGACAATGTCCTACCTATGCCTACAACAGGTAATGTTAACAGCTGAAACCAGCAGCGGCAAACTGGGGACCCGGCAGAGGCTGTCACTGATGTAAGGAGGTTACTGGGCAAAGAGCGAGGGCTGAAGTGGTTGGCACGATACAGATCATCGGAGACTTCAATAGAAACAAGATCTGAATACTTGCATTAATTCACCCACCAGTAGTGAGGAACGCAAAGCACGAAGCTGCACGGCGTATTAGGAGGGGAAGGAAATCCTATGCAGGTGTGAAATTTCAAAACCCTGTTTTTATTTTAAAAACGCGAGGTGGCCTTTCCTTCGCCCAGCAAAATACCTGCATTTGCTTCAGGTCTCTCTTTCTCAGGGTTCATACGCATAATAAACCATTCATGTGAATTTGGTAGAATGAAGGAAAAAGTCTTGGGACAAGCCCTGTTGTTGAGGTGAGGTTTGCAGTGACTATTTTGGGGATGGTGGGGAGGGACAGAGGACTCCCGAGAAGCCGTGGAAATGGGGCGGGGTGACTCGTGGCTGCTGCTTGTCCTGCTGTGTGTGGAGCCATGCTGCAGCAGGGAGCTGACCCGGAGACTCGGGGAGCTGCACTGCATGCCTTGCCCGGGGGGGGACCCTGCGGCGAGAGCAGACCCCCTCCCCAGCGCTGCCAGGGCCTGCGCGCGTTCCCGAGCTGCCGGGTTGTCACTCTGTGTCCTTGTGTGCGGGGCCTGTCTGAACAGATCCCCCCTTACGCAGAAGAGAATGGGGGAAAAATAGGACCAGATTACAGGAGGTGCAGGTTTGAGTCATACCATCTGTGTGGGTAGGATGTGTCATATAAACTGCCTTATTTCCCAAACCGTGGCACGTATAAACTTGCTTTCCTTTGCACTTAACGGTTACTAAGCCTCGCCTGGGCAAATGCTTTTCGTTTCCTTAGTAACTAGGTCCTTCAGAGCGAAAAGCAGAACGTGTCTGGGGTGCGTTGCAAGCGGTACAACAAAGTGTGCCGAGTCCCGTCCTGCCGTCAGTAAGTCCGGAGCGGCTGGTCCCCAAGGTGGAGACCGGGCGATGCTGGGAGGAAAACTCACTCGTGCTCGGCTCGGGAGGGCTGCGCCTGTCCGTGTCCCTAGGAAAGCCCTGGTCCCCCCGGGTTAGGCTGGGGGTGGTGTTTAAGGCGGTGGTGTAGTTGCAGGTGATGGGCATCCGTGTCTTAAATGGTTCGGTCAGTTCTCACTGTGCAAACCCACACTAATAAAATGTCCCTAAACTGCGGTTTCGTTCTTGTGACCAAACCAGGGGCAGAGTCTGAGAATTGTCTCAAAAACGGGAACCCAAATACAGTGTTTTGACTAAATCCACTGTAAAGCCTTGGTGTTTAATTCTGTATTTAAACCAAATCCAGACTCGTCCCAGAGCCCTCCCTGACCGCCTCCTGACAAACCACCCCTTGCACCGTGCACGAGGCTTCTCCCAGCAGCAGCCTGTGTGTCACTGTGCCCCGGCACACGCTCCTCGGCGCTGCCCTCGAGCAGGAGCCGGCGGGGCCTCGTCCTGTCCCAGCCCCGTGGATCAGGACTAGGTCCGATGGGGATTTAATGCCATTTTTTTAATGGCTGTGGCCATGTGTCATTAAGCATGAGGGTGGCCTCTGTCATAAGGGTTAATACCTTTAACCCTTATTATTACCTAAGGGTTAATACCTCAGTATCTTTGCAGCAGTAAGTTTCTTGTACCGCTGCATTGTTCAGAGGATTTAGGTTTTAGCAAAGTCTTATTGCTAAAGTCTGTTGCAAATTGCAATCAAGTAGAAAGCAAAAACACCGACGGAGCCGAGCGTCGCTGCAGGTTTTCTCGCGAGGTGCTGCTGTGCGTGAGGTGCATGTACAGGCTGACGGCTCTGGAGCTGGAGTCAAAGGCCACGTTCTCCATTAAATGCGAGACGAGCTCACGAGACAAAAGCTGTAACACAACTGTGTCACAGCTAACGCGGTGGCCGCCTGTGTGCCACGGGTGCTCTGCCCTAGCATCGACGGGAGAGCCCGCTGCCACGGGCAGCTGCTGCCCCGGCCCCACCTTCTGCGGGACACCAGCCTCAGAAATTTTCTCTGTAGGCAGCACAGCATGAAAACAAACAAGGAACACTGGATTAGGAGTCTTAAAATTCTACCTTTTAAAATAACATTTGTCTTAACGTGCCTGTCACCTGCATTAGAAAAGTCTCGCTAACTTTAAGCCATGCAACAAATCCATAAATCTAGGTCTTTGCTGCAGTCATTGGTAATAGGCTGGATCTTATTTTTTGAGTCAAACTGATGGCTAAGCTGAATCATCAGTCCAGTATATTAAAAGGAAAAGTGATGCATAAACTCAATATATCAAAGATATCACGGAGGGAACAGCAGATTGCAAGGACCTGGCCGGGGGGGGAAGCACTTGCAGCTGCCCTAGAAGAGCAACAACTGGAAGCATCAATTATTAAACATGGGAAAATGTTAAAAATAATAGATGTTTTAATTTGATATTTATAGCTTACCAATGGCTTCTGAGGGAGAACACTGCGGACCCCTTTTTGCAAGCAGAGTCAGAGGGGCTCAGCAGTCCTGCGGCAGCGAGTGAAGAGGCTCCTGGCAGCTCCGTGCTGCATTCGTTCCCTCCATCAAGTGGTAGGTAAGGAACACTTTCATGCTCGCTGTGTGCCTTAATTTATTAACTTACGTAATGAGGGAAGCGCTGCAGCAGTTTGGGAAAGGAGGTGACCGCTTCTGTTGAGCAAATACTTTATTTGCTGTGCAATTTATTGCTCCCCGAGGGTCCTCCGAAGGAACCGACCCCAATGCTGGTACTGCAGGGTCATGCCGGTTCCTGCAGCTCTTCCTGCTGCCGTTGCACAATGGCACAGTTTTTCCTGCTTCTGAATCTGAAAAACTTGAAATTTCAGCCGCTCAGGCTGCCGCTGCAGGATGCGGCCCCTGCCCTCCGCCGGATGGAGGGAGGCGCAGGTCTCTTGCTAGTCCTCACCCCGGGGCATTGCCCCATGCCCCAGCCCAGCTCGGTGTCTCTGCCGCTGCACCACCCCGGGCAGGACATCGTGTTTGCCTCCGTTAAACTTGGTGAGGTTCCTGCCAGCCCCTCGCTGTAGGAGCAGCTCTGTCCTACAGCGCGGCAGCTGCTCCCCCGCGCAGATATTGCCCGTGAACTTGGGCTGTGTGGTGCTCAACTTCATCTCCACCTAAAAGAAGAGTTGCTTTGAACCTCTGCCAGGATTTGAGCCTGTGTTTTCACAGAAATAGGGTGTTTCTATGACTGGAATACTTTTAAGACCATAAAGTCACTGCTACGGGTCTTCCCTTAGAAAATGATGCTTTTAGAGCTGTTGTGTTAGGGAAGCAGCTGCAGCAGCCTATATTTTTATCATCTGGAGTGAAGATTATAACGTATACTGAATTTCAAATTTACTCAGCTTGACATTAAACAAAACTAGTTTTTTAGTCCTTCGGGTATTCATGTATAAAACCAATTTATTCTGATTTTATATCAGTGAAAGTTAAAGGACAATTAACTTCCCCAAACTCCTATCTTAATCTGTTAAAACTTAAGCTTTGAGTTGCATGGGCTTGCTCTTCAGTTCAGCTGCATTTTCAGATTTTTGTCCTTCTGTTAAGCATTCGGGGTGGAGGTCCTGCTCATGCTGGAGTTCTTGTAACTGCTTTTAAAAGCTCCTGGGTTTTGGTCTAGAGCTGGAGCCTAAGGGATTTCAGCTGGCTCTGTATTACAAAAACAGAGTCATCCCTGTCTGGTCTCTACTGCGCCAATCGTGTTTTTGTCGACTATCATCTTTCCTCTAAATCATCAGTTGAATGTGCTGCTAAAAACTTGGTCACCTCTTAGCCTAAATAAATGCTGATAATGTCACAGAGTAATTTAATGATCTGTTTCAAAGACCAGTAACCCCTCACTCAATTTAGTTTTTATATCTTAGGATGAGCTTTTATCGAAGACAGTCACACAGCAATTTCATGGGGATTTCGCTGGCCTCCTGCCGTGCCTGTGACGCTTCCTCTGCACCCGCCTGCTCTCCGCCTGTGCCCCTGCCCTCGGTTATCACCCGGGAACCTCTTCGGTCTCACTCAGCTCACTGCAGCATCCATCACCTGAATCATTTTAGTGGCCAATATTTAGCATCTAGCACATGAACCCGCAGGCAGCTGTGCTGGCACACGGAGAGAACGGGGAATCGCCTTCGGTGTCTGCAATAAGCAGCCCAGGAGAGAAACACTTTAAATCATCGTCACCGCCGAAGGGTAAAGATTATAGTGCTAAAATAAGTTGCCAATGTGGCAGTTAGGCTTTTGGGGCCCAGGTCCCTAATGATAAGTAGCTGCTTAACCCCAGTGGATTTCACTGGCAATTAGATCAACAGCTTTCAAAACTAGGGCTAATAACAGAGGCCTCACTGGAAGATGTACGTCACTGTCTGATAGAGATCCTGAAGGCACTTCGCTTATGAAAGCCTACCTTTACTCTTGCTTTAGTCTCTCTTGTTTCTGCTTTTTTAAAAAAGACTTTCTTTAGTAAATTTGAAATCGACATGTTTTCTGGTGTTTTTAAATGGTGAAGGAGATGGGTTGTTTTTAAACCAACGGGTTTTTCAACAGACAGTTTCATTGTAGGAGGGACTCCGTTCAAACCTGAAAATTATTTACTTTCTTTTTGTAGAATCATAGAATCATTGAGGTTGGAAAAGACCTCTAAGATCATTGAGTCCAACTGTCAACCCACCACCACCATGCCCACTAAACCATGTCCCTTTTCAGTGTCAAAGCCAAAAAAATTCAACAAACTAAACAAACAAAAATATTTGTTCCATGTTTGTTGATCAGAAATCTGTGGATTAAAACCACTTCTGCAAGAGTTAGGTCGCCTTTGAATCTTTACTGTACATTTCAGCAAGATATTCTTGCCAGTGTATTTCCAACACTCTCGACATGCTGTGGTCTGAATCCAGCCCAAGACTGGCTGCAAGTCTCCGGACAGGCAGGAGGGGGCTGCAGAGCTGCCGCGCCCCGCTGACCGAACAGCAATTATTGTCCCAGAGTTGTCTGATTTCCAGTGACTTGATATTTAGGCTTTTATTCATGTCCTTTGCAATCCGATGAGAGAGGAGCATGAACCAGCTAAATCCAAAGATGATGTACCGTAATGGAAGCGTTTGAACTTGGTGTAACCCCATGCCTGTGTTAGATCATTACGCTTAATTTTCAGATTGTGAAGTGAATGACTGCATTAAACCATCCCATCCTTCAATAACCCTAATGAGAATACGTGAGAACGTGCTCAAGTATAGCAAGATCCGTCACAAGACATTCCCAAATTCAAGGAAAGCTGTCTCCTTCCCTGAAAACCAGCGGGTCCCATGCAGCGCCGATGCTAACGTGCCCTGCCCTGCGGCGACAAGCACCCACTTTGCATCTCGTCACTGCTGGTTACAAGGCAGCAGCCCGGCCGCCGCGGGGTACGGTTGACTTGCTGAAGGCCGCCGTGCTCAGGGCATCTTTGCCATAGCCAGGGTAATTCTGCAGCTGTTTCTGTCCATCCACCGTCATTATGTTGCTTTATAAAAAGACCCGTGAAGTCATCAGTAGTTTAGCCTCCCATGGAATAATTTTCAAGGAAATGAGCTGAAAGTCTGCCAGACTCATTGAAATGAAAACTATTTAGCGAATGAAGTTTTCCTCCCCCTTGCTCCCTTATTGTAGAGAAAAAAACACATCAAGAAGCCTGAGTCATTTTTGACAGATGAACGAGACAACATGAAAAGATCCGTACACGAGACTAAGTGAGACCGTACTCCACACGTGTGCGTGGGGAGGGACCGGGGGGCTCAGAGGGCAGCTGCGGCCCTTTTGGCCTGGGGGTGAGCGGAAGGACCGTGGCTTACCTCAACATAAGACGAGTTAAGGGCTTGTAGTTTTTACCCTGATGGCGTGATGCCCAGTGCTGAAAATACTGTGTAATATAAGGGTGAAGAAAAGAAATAATTTCCCAGGGGCTGAATTTCAGTTTTATAATTGGTACTTTCCTGGTTGTTTCTCTTTGTTCTGTCCTTGGGGTGAGTTATTCAGGTAGGATCCCCATTTATGTCACCGAGGGAGCACCAATGGGGGGACTTCAGTTTGCAGAAGTTTATGTTAGCTCATGAGCTCCTGCAAATTATACCACCGAGGAGTCTGTTCTTAGGACAGAATGGCATAATGCCAAATGAGTTAGAGGATATTGTTTGTGATGGTATTGTTCCTTATTGCAATTAAATGTCACTTTATTGACTTCAGTAATGAAGCGGTTATCTTATTGTCTAGTGCCACTGCAGAGCCGAGCAGTAAGAGCAACGGCAGATTCCTCATGGCTGGTTAGCACTGCTAATAATAGTGCAGAGAAGAATTTCTCATGGTGGCTGTTGTGTTAATGACCTTTGTGTTGTGTTGATGACCTTTCACAGAGCATTCTGCCACTGGGAACTGCTTCTGCAAAGTATTACTGGCCACAGCTAGTGAGTAGTCTTAATATTTTATGGACTACTGCAGACTGTATTTCTGGTTATGAGATACCATTTCAGCAATGTAAGTTAGGAATGCTAAGCATGTTGCAATCTTTCCCCCTCATTTTACAGTTACAGGTGTTAGTAACCTTTCACATAAATGTGTACCATTTAAATGAGCAGAGTAAAAGAGAGGAATTCCAAAAAATGGCTCTCAGACACAGATTACAGTTTGCTAAAATCTGTAACGTTGAAATTTAGATGTGTACTTTATCCCGTTACTTAGTCAGCATCCTTCAGGTCAAGAAGACTACAGACACATGAATTGTATATTGATGGAGAGATTTAGTTATTACGGTATTTCTCGAGTACACTCATTGAGCTTTGATCTAGATCTTGACCTTCTTTTATAGCAGCTTTTGTGATCTTGGCCTTGGACGATTCCTTCAGAAGCCCTTGTCTCTTCTGAATTGCATGTTTGCTTTTCCATTTACTGATGGAACTAGTTCGCCACACAGGAGAGTCAGAGGGGCTCGGAGGGAGAGGGATCAAGTGGCAGTGCATGATGCCATTTTACTAGAAGCTTTACAAATGAACCCTGCACAAATTTGAAAAACCCTTGGAATGGCGAGATGCCATAAGGAAGACTGGGAGTAGCACTTTTCTTCTTTTGCCCAAGAAAAAAAAAGTTAAAAGGACTGTTATCAATCACACCTTTCTATTTGTCGTTTGTTCCCTTTTCAGAAGAAAGCATGTCCTTGGTGAAAAAAAGGTATGGGGGCCTATGCAGTAAATATTTGATTTATTCCCTCTGTTCTCACATAGGGCATGAACATCTTTCAGTAATATCAGTGCAATTGTTGTTGAACTGAAAAAGGCAGCAGAGGTGATTTCAGAATTAAGGGACTGATCATGGTTTTTGTAGAGGGCAAAGGGTGTGTTCAGCCCCATCCCTTCATCCCAAGTGATTTACGACAGGGGATGCCTTTATGTTATAGCTGTGTTTATCCATCCATTTATTGGTAGCTGTTGGGGTGATGGAAAGTTGACAATGCTGTTCAAAGCCACATGAAACTTCCCTGCTGCTGAGCTTTGTTAGAAATAATAGACTTAGTGTGAAGACTTACTAAATGATCTGAATGTGGACTGGGGTATAAATGAACCTGGACTGGCTTATGATTTCTCAATAAATTGTTTCAGCTCGGTTCCATAAGAAACCACAACAACTGTGCCTCTAAATTCACTGTAAGGCTCTGCTGAGTTCAGTGAGAAACTGGGGGAATAATGCATGTAAACAAATAGATAGGTTTGAACAGTCGAGGCAAAATTTAATTGGCATGTTGTGAGAAAACCGGACCATGTCATAAGGGCCAGCAGCATTTTGACTACTGAGGTGGGACAATTCTTGTACGTGCACTTGAAGTGGACCACCGAGAAGAAATTACATTTCTTCCTTCAGCGTAAGTGCAACAATAACCCACCTTAGGGAGTGAAAGGAAAAAAGGCCACCAATGCCAAGAAGCAGTAGGCACCAAAAAGGTGTGATGTAGTGTAGTCCTCATCCCACCATTTTCATACCAAGTGCTTTAAAGGGGATAGGCATTACTCGCTGATCGTGCACCTGCGTGACTCCAGAGGATCTCTGTCCCTGCAGAGTAGACCTGTCTGCCACGGCACCGCTTTCCCTCTGCAACTGTTTACTGCGCGTCTGCGGCTGTAAATTATAGATCAATCTGCTTATAAGATAACATCTGCAACTCTCACCGTAGTTGCTGTAAGCTAATGATTTGCAACGATGGTAATAATAATGAAAAAGGTTGTCAAAAGATAAAAGATCTGTTATCTTTACTGCATAGTAGTAAGGCAGAGGCTTGCCCAAAGGGACAAGTGTTGGAGACAGGATAAGAACTGAAATTCTGGCTGCCAGTCATGGCTTTTCACCGGCATTTACAGCTGATATTTGTACCTCTGTTCTAAAAAAATATAAAAGTTTATTCATCTTATATATAGAAGGAAGAAGAAAAGATTTGAAAAGAACCTCCCCTTCCTTTCCTAGTTTATACTAACTTAAATTAATATCCTGAAAACTAGAAATTTGGAGTTAGAGATGAAAGAGTTGTGTGCTGTATCTAAGCTTACCCCATAAGCTCATGCTAGGCAATCTGATCAATATAGCCAGAGCTGGTTTGTATTCTTGAAGAAATCTTCCTTCAGTCTATCTTCTTTCTGCTCGGTGCCTATGTGAAGAACCCTATTGCTGTCTTGGGAACATTAGTCGGAGAGATAAATTCGGCTGTTTGACGTCATCTTGTTGATAAATGTTTTCTTTTAAGACTCTCAAAGGACCTAAGTAAAGAACAGTGGAGGCTGTGACAGATGCTGTCACGTGAGGAGAACTACCCTTCATGCCAATGACCAGATTCAGCTGGGGGAAAAAAAAACCCAAACCAAAACAAAGCTACTGCTGACTGTTAATTATGTGTAAATATCTTGTGGCAATACATGGTATCTTTTACACTGTGATTTTATATCTTCAGTGTTGGTTTTTTTAAAATCTTATACTAATTTTTGAGTTTCTACAACTAGTTGGAGAGTTAGGTTGAGATGCATTTGTTCATCTGATTTCTCTTCGCTTCATGATATCTCATTATGAAAAAAATTAACAAATATTTGGCATCTTGTTCATATTCTTTTCAGTTTGGGTTTGTTCGGGGGTTTTTTCCCCCTTTGAATCCTCTCTAGATTCAATGTTTGAAATATCCTGGTTGGACACTAACAGAGGTGACCATGTGAGATTTGCATGAATGGACAAAGAAAGCAAATATTCTGTGTGAGAATAGTAGTTGGTATATGGTTTTTGAGGAGATATACCTGCAGCAAGCAAACAGCACGTCAGTGTATATGTGTTTCCCTGTGAGTTCAAATAATATTCTAGCTGAAGAAGTACGGGACGGTGATTTTGAATGCTGCTTGAATGTGTGTTACCTGGGTGTAAGATGAGGAGGGAAGTGAAACACTTTGTTGATTTTTTTTCCTAATGCTGTTCCATGCTAAAAACTTCAGTCCTATATCCAAAGACCGTCAAGCACTGGGTTAACGCTTATTTGGATTTTATTTTGCAGCTTGGGCCTGTCAGAAAAAAGCAGTGATTGCAATTTCACTAAGGGGTGGGGGGGCACGGAGGGGCGTAGTAAACAGAAGCTTGTCATGTAGACAGATTTCAGTGAGATGACAGTTCCTTCTCTGTCCAGGAACATCAGGAAGCGTGAAATGAATTTTTGGTTTCATACCAATATTCCTTTCTTTCCCCCTCTTCCAACAAAGTCTTTTGGACTCATGGCAATAGACTAAGTGGTTGGTTTACGTACCATACAGCTAGCAGCTTGTGCCGCGACTCATCCTGTAGTAACCTGTCAGTATCAAAAAATAAACATGAAAATAAGATACTGTAGATCATTTACTCATAGCATTTTGATTGCATTACCTCTAAGTATATTATTTATTGTGATCTAATATTTTCTATTAATACTTTAAGAAAGACGATAAGGAGCGCCAAAGTAAACAGTGAAGTTCATCTTGTTAGAACATGTATCCTTTCCTAAAAAACCACATTTGCTTGGTACTTCCACTTAAAAAAATAATGTTGGCAAATATTTGTCTCAGTTGGCTGGATAACCTAACAGGAATAAGAAAACGTATCTGTGGTACAAAAAAATGACCTTATTACTTTTACAAATACATAGGCATTGATTCTAGCATTTCTGATTCCAGAGAACAGGATCAAGGGAAGGTGCTTTTTTCCTGCTTGTATTTTTTTAGTTTTACAGTGAGTTAATTCGTCAGCTGTTAATGAACTAGGAAACCCTTCATCATTAGACACTGACTTGCCTCCTTCTGTGTTCAGGAATCATCACAAAACAGTGAGTCTATGACACTGTCATATTCAGGCTCTCAAATGCCTCAAAGCTTTGGGATACTGGGACACGGACATGGTGGTTCAGGCTCGGCCGATCACTGCAGCTGTAGGTGGCTTTATAGCCTGTGTGCGGTAACTCAGTGCTAATGGTTCACTGTCTTGGGGCTAGAGGTCTACCATGCACAGACGGTGAGTGTTATCCTCAGTGCTACACAACTTGTCAGTTCCAAGGATTATCCGTAGTTTAAACAGTTAAATTTTCTGTCGGGTGGAAATTTTCATTCCTAAGCCAAGACACAATCACTGACAATGCATGTGCTCCTGGCCTGTTTCATGCGGAAGAAAAAAGGTTGGCTTAATGTACTGCCAGCTGTCATATTGTAAAGGGAGGTCTCAGAGAAATGTACATACATATATATATAATTCTAAGGCAATCACCTGCATTTGTCTAACCAAGCCCTTCACTTCATATTTTTCGGTAAAAAATTTTCCCCCGCTTCCCACAATATTTCTATACCTCAGACCAAAATTTGGCTACCCCCACTGCAGAGGTCCTGGGCAGCGGATCCTCGCAGTTAAACCATCCTGTAGGCAAGCTGTTCCAACAGGTCAGCCTGGCTGACTGCTGCTGTGGATGCTGACTCTGCACCAGATAAGGTACTTCTAGAACAGCCTCTCTTCTCATAGCCACCTCTGTCAACAACACATCAAATTCCTACTCATTTTGGAGGCCTTTACCAGATTTTGAACAGTCAGGCTTCCACTCATGCCTCACATGCCTCAGTTTCATATGCTAATAAATCTTCTCAGTAGTTTCAAAACAATTACAAGAGAGAGATGTTTGCACGTGTGTCTGCAGTATGGACTGTACCTGAATTTTTTAAAAAGAGAACACATTGTTACATTTCATATCCTCATCTGTCAATTTTGCACCTGCAGCTTATAAAGAGAGAGCTTAGTTAGGCCATTCAAGAGGCACAAGTTCACCTTACTTGTGTAAGCTTTTCTTTCCCTGAATATAGCTGAAGTTCTTATGATGTGACTTTTGCATACTTCTAAAATGATATGCCACTTTTACCGCATGATAATTAGTAGGAAGAAAAAATAAGGCAAATACCGACAAATAAAGATTTTTAGTCCTAGGAGAACATGCCTTTTCCTTTGCTTGTACACTTAACACCATGTCTTAGTTACTAGGCTGCATGACAGTTACAGACATTGCAGAGATGTATGGCATGTATTCAAAGTGCAGATATTTCTCTGCTCAATCAACACTACGCTGCCAACTGAAGTGACATATAGACTCAGTATTGAGTTCCTGAAAATGCTTTCCTCAGATGCTTCTAATGTTGTAGCAAGACAAATCCACTGAGGTTCCCTAAATTGGGAGGATGCCCCCTTAGCTATTTCAGTCCTGGTATCAGCCAGTACCTTTGCACCTGCCTTCATCATCAAGTCCACTTGGGATCTAGAAACCATGTACAGGCTTGACTGTACATGGTCTCAATATGATAACTGTTCTTTGGGAAAAAATACAAGATAATGGTCTACTACAACGTTCATGCAGGCATTAGCATCTTTAAATTGTGCTGGCACTGGTAGCACATGTTCTTGTGTCTTGATGTGATTACTGCAGCTTGTAATAGGTCATGGTTCATTCCCCACCTACGTAGGAAGGTGCAATAAATACTGAGTAAGAGCAAGCCCTTGTGAGAACAGCACGGTGAGGGAAAACCCTTACCTAACTCCCTTTTTCACTCCCTTTTTCATTGTTAGTGGAGTTTCTATGACTCGCATTTTCTACACCTGTTTCCTCTATCGTTTGGATCCCCGGAGTGCAAATACAACTATACCTTGCGGGCCTCCTGGCAGAGGCTGGTAACAGCTTATCTAACAAGAATTACTTTATTTTTAGGGCTCTGAAGCTTATGTTGTGCTCTTTGGTTAACGCTTTCCTCCCAGACTAAATGGCTTTCATGTTTAAGGCTTTTTGATTGTTACAGCATTTTTCAGGTTGAATATTAGTGTCTTGCAGATTGTGTATCATAAGCAACATACATGTCACGTCTTATAGTCTCCAGTGCATTTTTTAGATTTTTGGTGGAGACCAAAAGGTCTCCAAAGGAGACCTTTGCACTCTAAAGGAAAATTTTGGACACGTGATTAGCCTAAGTGAGAGCCCTGTAAATGCTGAAGTACAAGATTATTTTGTTTTCCAGCTTTCCTGTGCAAAATCTGGTGGGCAGAAAGGAATGGTGAAAAGAATGAAAAGTAACTTAATGATGGTAGTTAAAAAATAGACACAATGACACAAATATGTATTAAAATATGTCCTTTTTCAATGATACAATGCTTGCTAAGTCCGAGTGGTCTACTAACTACCTCAGGAGGTTAAATATAGTACCCATGATGTCAGTAAGTTTTTCCACACAAAGGGCAAGACACAGAGAAGCCGGTGTAATCTCTGGCACAAGAGATTTCCTGTGTGATTTTCAGTCAAACAGATGCAAGGATGGATAGAAAGTCTCTTGAATCTTGAAGTCGTCGTCTTCAAGAAGTAATTGCAGGCTTGCAGTTCGATGTATGTGCTGCCTGGGTGTCATGATGTGGGATCTGGCCTTGGCTTATTAAAATTCTTCCAAACTCTACCCTGGAATCTAAAGAGCGATGCACTATAAAATAAATATGAGGGAATGAATGATCAAGACAATACACAAATGTCACTAACCATCGGGGAGGTTGTAGAAAAATAGAATTTCTGTAACAGTTGTGTCTTTTGGGGCTGAAGGGGTTATAGTGTGGCTGCCCTGTGGTCCTTACGTACGGACCCTCTATATTGATCAGGCTCCAGATTAGCTTACGTATTTTTCATAGGTGGAAGACTGCCTCCCAAAAAGAACTAAATGCAGTTCTAGAAAAAAGCAGTGAGTTTTTGTATGTGAATGCTGTGTGGGTTAGGGGAGTGAGTATATGTACTGCTATTTCATAGTTCTTATATACCTTCTAAATAAATCTAGAGAAGGTCACACGTTATTTCCTTCCTTTCCCCCTGCCCCGAGTGGTTACGGTTTGATAAATATCATTTTTAAAAGTTAAGTACAGGAAAATATTTTCTGCTTTAAAATTTTGGGCCATTTAAATGCAAAACATCTTCCTCTACCTTAGTCATCTTGCACCGTTCTGCCTTTTTACTTCAAAACTGCTGAGCATATGCGTATTTATGTACTGTGGATAAAACAGTTTGGCCTGGTGTGCTAACCTGTGTCAGAACTGCCAGGGTGTCACCTACAGCAGAATTTTCCTAATGCCTTTGAAATGTAAGTCCCCCAGCAAACAGTGACTTGAAATCCGAGTCACAGACACAAATTTTCACAGTAAAGCAATTAAAAAAAAAATTAAAGGAATATTGACCATTAGTATTCCATTTACCTCATGCGTGTTCTACTTCAGCATGCAGTACTTGCTGATATTTTGATATGAATATGTATCATTGACATTTTAACGGTCCTGAGAAGTGAATGATATGAAATGTAACAATAAGCATAGTAGTTTATTTCCACAGTGAAGACCAATGTATAGACATATGTGAAGATATGTGTGCATGTGTTTAGGTATTATATATAAATATACAAAGAACAACTTATGTATATATAGGCAGGTGTGTAAAGATCCATTTATTGGTATGTGTTGTATGTAGATAAAAGCACTTAAGCAAGTGAACACTAAATTTTCACCAATAAAAGCCAATTGTGGACTTGAGTAGAAATCACAGAAAATGTAGTGGGAGTTTTTTCAGTTTTAAACAAAAATGAAGCTAGCAGTGATAGTTTTGTGAGAGTTGTTCCCTGAGACTTGGAGCTGAAGGAGCAAAGCAGCAAATGTAAGAATCGAAAGATTTGCTGGCAGCCGTAGGTGACCTAAGAGCACTCCCCTCCCCTCTTCATGTTCTGATGTCGGAACATAAATCTTATGTTCTGTCCAACTTTTCGTTTCAGCAGTAACACTTTTGCTTCTTAAAACCCCTTCTGTAATTTTTTGGGTTATTCCATGCTTCGTTTCCAGCCCTGAACGGTCTGCTGCTAAAGATCTGCCATGTTACACACCAAAGACAGCTGCATTTCAGTAGCAGAAAAAGTGGTACTTGCATCCTGCATGTGATTTTGGCCTTGTTTAGTGTCTTTCTAAATAAGATATGTTGAAGAGCACTGTAATGCAATCTGAAGGTGATGTTCCAGTAAGCTAGGAGTTGCAGAGTATATTGCTAAGGGAGAGATTGTTTGCAGGAACTTGCAAGAGAACTGCACAGAAAATTGCATCCCGTTTGAAAATGCTTGCTAATTTTGTCAGAGTAACCATCAGGACAGAGGAATACAAGCTTCTGTTGATCTAGTAAACCTGATTTAAATCAGGTGATTGGAATGAGGCATAATAATATCCAATACTGTAGCAGTGACTATGGGGGAATGCCATTTACAAGAAGAGCAATGTAAAGTACAACTTGCTGAAAAGAACCAAGAAGGGGGATGGTGAGTCACCAGCCATGGCGCTGATTTTGGCATCAACAGAGATTTGAGCTGGAAACAACAACAATGAATTACATATTTAATTAAAAAAATTGGCCCTTCACTACATAAAGGTTTGTCATCACTTATGTAGGTGTCACATTATGCATCCAATCAACTGAAAAGCAGTACTTCGGAGAGAAAAAAATGACTCTGTGAGTTATTTCTGGAATGCACGCACACAGGATCTGGATTGGAGAGCAGAAAGTTAAGCTGACATTGCTCTCGTGAGACTCCATCAACATGCTATATTCATTTCTGGACATCTTCAAAAGCTGTTAAGAAACCGAAGGACTTTTAAATAAACAGAAATAAGATTAAAAGGGGAAGGATTGCCTAGTAAAGCAAAATGCTAAATAATTGAAATCATATGGCTTGCCTAAAGGAGAAAGGGACAGATCTACAGCTCTGTGCAGAGTATAAAATACTTGGCAGTAGTGAATGAGATATGATATTTCATCTGGATATAAATATTAACTTCTGGAAAGTGTTAAGGAACAAGAAAGTGTCTCTCAAGGGCTCCTGACAATCATTTTTTTGAATTATGTGGTATAGTATATGAAAAGAGATCATTGTTGGTATTGGCTTGTAAATGCACCTCCTTGAAGAACTAAAGCAATCCTATTATGTGAGTCAACTAGATGACCTAAGAGGTCAGTTCTGCTATCATCACCATGATTCTACTCCATACATCATATAATTCTTGACCTTCCAAAATACTTTGTACATTAGAATTGCTCCTCTGTCACTTAATCTGTTTATCATGTATTCTTAGTCTTTCTTCATCACACATATTGGCTGTTAATCGGGTTCCTTGCAAGTAGTCAGTTTTTACATGTTTCCAGGTCCATGTGTTCAGCTATGTAACGTTTCATAAGAAGTGATAAAATTACTGACACGTGATTTGCATCAAGTTATGTTGATAAAGCACTTCAGGTATACTTAAGGGAGGAAATTAAAGACAGACTTATACTAAAAATTTAGTTTGAAGTCCAGACTCCTCTCTCTTTTCTCTGAAGTTCAGAGATTCTTGAATTTGGATAGTTTTGATTGAAGTACGATATAGGAATGAAATTGTAAATTCAAATTAATCACTATTATAAATTCTGAAAGAAGAAAATGTGCATGGTTTTTATCCATTTGAGTGCTCCCTTGGATTTGCCTAGGGATCCATTTCAGCAGAGACCTGGTGAAGTTCAGTCAAGCTCTGGTGTGTTTTGGGTTTCCTCGGGAGCACAGAAGTGCCCAGCTCCCTTTTCCTTCATGTTGCTGAGAACAGGTGGCCTCCTCCGGGGTCACCAATTATATTTAGGGCTGAAACTCGAGCAGGCTGGAGCCAGATTGGCTGTGCTAGCCACATGAGTAATTAGGAGCTGATGCACCAGGCTTGCTCTCACCCAGTGCTGCTCAGGAGGGAAGACTGGAGAGGCTTTGCTCCTAAGGATATTTACTAGATGTTGCTGGTAAGAACATTTTAATCACATTTGACTTCTTCTCCTTAGAATAGGATCTTGAGCTGTTTCCTGATTCTGTAGTTTTTTGGGAGTAGTTGTTGTGCCTTGCCCACGGAAGTCAGATTTTCTGTCTGGATGACTAGTTGCAAATTGCAGTAAGAGGAAAGGACCTGGAACTGTGTTTTGGAAGTGTAACTGAAGATTATAATAGTCACAGGTTGTATAGATTGTATCCTTACATGCAATCCCTACCTCTTGGGTTTGTTCATAAATTTTGGCCTACTTTTTGACATGACGTGTCACTTATTAATTGAGTTATTCTTCACTTATTTTAATAGTTAACATTCTGGTTTAACAAATTGATTGGTTTTTTGGTAATTTTTCTCAACATGTTGGAACTAAAAAGGGACAGTATTCAATGTTCCTATATTTAACCTGCATTACTAGACTTCACTTGCCTCAGAAGGAATTGCAGTTTAGCCAGCTAAACAAAACCACCCCGTCATTTGGTAGTATTAGCTTACACGGCAAATATCTCTGGACTCAGGAACAGCTGTTCCAAAGCCTCATCCCCTACCAACATTAGAAACAGGGCTCTGGTCTCTGGTGGAGAATTGTAGCTTTGCCTCATAGCAAAATCATTGTGTTAATTAATTCGTTTAAAGGTTTTGACAGTAATCTGTACTTTGTAATTCAGCCAACTGTATGGATTTTCATATTTTCCAGGTCTGAAGAAAAGAGAGAAAAAAGCCACAAGAACTGAAAAAAAAAAAAACCCAAACCCAGAGCATCTGTATAGGCTAATGCTGGGAAGACAGAAATTGCCTCCTTAACCTAAGGTCACTTAAAAAAAAAAATTTACAATCTTCTTCTACATTATGCTTTTACTTGTGAATGAATATAGCCGAATATACAGATAAAGCTCCCATTCAAACAGGAGCTTGAATAACGTAATGAAATGGTATAGAATACTCACAGAGAAAAGAAAAATTCTTCAAATGATTTTGTTGTAATGAAAAAAATCAAATCATACTTCAAGAAATCTCTTCCTCTAATTTTTTTTATTTTCATTGAATTCCAATATTGATGTTACAGCTACTAGAATAAAGTATTTGTCCAAAACTGTAATTTATATCAGTATGTTTGAAACTTAATCCAATGCTTTCCCATAGTAGTGAGAAACAAAGTAACGCCAGATCCCAACTTTTGTTCTCTCTGTTGTTGAAGTTCTTTCACTGATTAGCCAACAATGTTGTAATAATCTGACTAGTTACTAACTGTGACTCAGGCGTTTTATGAACTTGACTAGTAGCTTTTCATAGTACTTTCAGTCTTGGGCTAATACTGTATATTCACACTTTCATTTGCTGCGTGACCAGTGAGTGGGGGAGAGACAGAATACCACCCTCAAAATGGAGGAAGAAGAATATGAAGAAGTTGTGGAGGTAAGAAGAAAATCTGAGAGTAGAAATATTTGTTTCCTGCCTTGTGAATGAATATATTGATCACTTTAATGAGACGTTGCTCATGAGCATAAACGGTTGCTTGCTATTTGCTCTCTGAAAATTAGGGTATGATTAGATATCTATTAAATGGTTTGATCAGTAAAAAACAACAACAAAGTTGCTGTCGGTGGAGCAAAGTCTCCCTGGTTCCTGTCATAGTTTCTCTGTTTAAATAAGGATTGTAATCATCCCACACCTGCATCGCGTCGTTTTGTGATTACTCTTCTGCATAATTATAGATGCAGTGGGCCACCTCTTCTCCCTGCCGGCTGCCCTCTGTCATCCAATCCGTGCTAGAGAGGGTGACTTTGGAAGCCGCTTTCTAGCCTCGCCTCTGTGCCCACTGCAATGCAGAAATGCAGCAGTTTTGTGCCGCCACGGTACCATTAACCAATTTAGCCTTGAAGTTGCAGAGATGGAGCTAGATTTAAACCTGTACATGTCCGTGGAGTTGCATCAGCAATTAACTTGCTCATAGGTCATTTAAGCTCACAGTTATATGCCTAATTATTTAGTCTCAGCAATTTGATTAAAAGAATCCCCAGGAACTGGGGAACCCACAGCTTACTATTATGAGCGAGTGCTATTGGAATAATGGCTTTGCTTATTGAAACAGTATGCGAGGTTAAAAAACAGTGTGGTCTTACCTGTTGCATTATTACTGTTCTGAAATGAAATTATGTGTTATGAAATACATAAGGGGTTATAACAAATTGCTCAGTGTTTGAGGAAAAGAAGATAGTACAAATGTAGACAATCCCCAACTCTCTATCTCCACACTATAGTCAATGGACCGTTGATTTCAGGCAGTGTTACAGCATTGAGCCCTGACTGCTGTGTTTATAAATTTCAAACAGTGAATGAAGTAAAGTCAAATGGTTTGCCAGTTGAATTAGTTAAATGTGTTTTGGAAAATAAGCATTACTGTTCAGAAAGTCCGTTTTAAAGACGTACCACCTAGTTACAAAGACACCAATCCTTCATTAAGTTTCCTATTACCATGTTACTTGTAACTGCCTTTATGCTTCCTGAGCATTATGTGCTCTCTGTAACAAAATGCTTATTTATTTGCTGTCAATGTTTATTTGTTGCTGCTGGAATTACGGTATGTTGGGTTTTTTGTCTACACAGCTCTGTTATTCTTTGTTTTTAATTTTCACCGACTGCCTTCCTGTAGCTGCATCCCTAGGACAGACCAAGATGGTGCTGCTTTAGTAGCTTCCCTCCAGATATTCATAGTGAGAAGTTAAATAAAACAGGAACAATAGCATCTGGTACAATTTTAAGGCAGCTTAAGTCTTTCCAGAGTTTTCTTAATTAGAATTCCACTTCTGTATGAATCACCTATTTTAAACCTATAAGAGTTCTATCAGAAATTCATCTTCCGAAAGAGTAGAAAACTATTGCTGAATAATGAGTGGCTGAGAAAATGTTGAGGATTTTAAGATACTATTTTTAATTTCTCTGGAGTTATTAGCCTGCACTGGACATTGTAGCCATTTGTGATGTGCAAAAAACCACAGTGAATGACACAACCTTTGCTGCTGAGCTACTCGAGGCTTTGTGGAAGGTGGGTCAAACACGGTATAGGGCCAGCGAGCAGAAATTGCCTCAAAAGAGCCCAATATGAGACAGCTTGAAAAGTATGGGCTAGTTACGTGAACCTAACTTTGAGGAACAACTCGGGGAAAAGGACTTAAATTTTAATGAGAGTTTTTTTAGGGCTTGATTCAAAGGGCTTTCTGTTCCCACAGTTTTGGCATGTGACCCTGAGCAAATCATTGCTGAGGAGATTTTCAAAGATAAAAACGACATTATACATTTTCTCCTTTCTGGAAGTCATAGAATCATAGAATAGAATCATAGAATCATTCAGGTTGGAAAAGACCTCTAAGATCATTGAGTCCAACCATCAACCCAACAGCCCCATGCCCACTAAACTATGTTCCTCAGCGCCTCATCTACACGTCTTTTAAATACTTCCAGGGATGGGGACTCAACCGCTTCCCTGGGCAGCCTCTTCCAACG
>NW_008824309.1:6017051-6021194 GCF_000699105.1 Pygoscelis adeliae | reverse complement strand
GGCTCCGGTCCGAGCTGGCTCCGGCGCCTCCGGCTCCCGGCCGCTGTGGGGAAAGCGAAGCTGCCAGCGGGGGAGCAAAGCCCACAGAGCGCTGCAGGCAGGGACATAGCCCTTGTTGCCTCTCCAGTGGGAGCTGTGTTCTGGTCAGGTCACTCGGTTGCACTGCAGGTTGCTGAAGGAAGAGGTGAGCAGGCTTTGCGCCATCGTGGAAGATGAAGAAGAGGCTGACAGCGCCTTCATGAAAAGCAAGAGGCAGAGCCACACATGGCAAGAAGGAGTGCCAGTTGGAGACCCTGGTTAAATGGGTGATGGAAGGTGGCCGTCAGGATGGAGAAGGCAGGAAGCTCATGGTTTCCAGCAACAGGAGGAAGGTTTGTGCTCCACCTGCAGATCTGCCACTTCAGAGTAGAAGTTCTTTAGGCAGGTGGAGACAGCCTCACAGGCAGAGCCCCTGTTCTTATGGATGGCTTTGACCACCCCGGTATCTGCTGGAAGGGCCTATGGCTGGGCACAAGCAACCTAGGAAATTTCTGGAAAGTACTGAAGATAAATTTCTTGGTGCAGTCGATTGATGAACTAACTAGGAGAGATGCTCTGCTGGACATGCTACTCACAAACAAGAAAGAACCAGTGGAAGATGCAAAGGTCAAGGGCAGCTATGGGTGCAGTGACCACGAGACTGTGGAGTAGAAGATTCAGAGAGGAGTGAGCAAGATAAACAGAATTACAATCCCAGACTTCAGAAGAGCAGATTTGGGCCTGTTCAGGGACCTGCTTGGGAAGATCCCATGGGAAACAGCCCTGGAGGGCAAAGGGGCCCAGGGGAGCTCGGTGATCCTCAAGAACAATTTTCTCAGAGCACAAGAATGGTTCAGTCCAATGTGCAGAAGTTGAACACAGCAGAAGGCTGGTATGGATGAACAGGGAGCTCCTGACTGAGCTCAAACACAAAAAAAGAAGTATACTGATAGTGGAAGCAGGAGCAGGCCACTTGGGAGGAACATAAAGACATAAGACATTATAAACTCCATTCCTACATGCATGGGCAAAGGTCAGCTGGAGTTGAAGCCAGCAAGGGAAGTGAAGAACAGCAAGAAAGTTTTCTGCAAGTGCCATCAGCAGCAAAAGGAAAGCTAAGAGAGTGTGGGACCATAGTACAGTGGGCAGGGAAGCTAGTGACAAGGAACAGGCAAAATGC
This sequence comes from Pygoscelis adeliae, assembly GCF_000699105.1. Lineage (NCBI taxonomy): Eukaryota > Metazoa > Chordata > Aves > Sphenisciformes > Spheniscidae > Pygoscelis > Pygoscelis adeliae. The sequence goes on along the minus strand of NW_008824309.1, from coordinate 6,019,996 downwards.
TGAGGTACATGAAGCCTTTTTTGCCTCAGGTTTGATAAGGCTTGTCCTATGGTCTTCGACATCTCTGAGCTTCCTAGCAGAGATGTGGGAGTGAAGTAGTAGCCACAGCAGAGGAAGACAGAGTTAGGGATGACTTTTACCCACTGGGATGTACATAGTTCTGTGGGACCAGAGGGGATTGATCCAGGGGTGCTGAGGGAACAGGCTGATGACATTGCAAGGCTGCTGTCATCTTTGAAAGCTCATAGTGATGCAAGGATGTTCCTGGCGACTGGAGAAAGACAGATGTCATACCCATCTTCAAGAAAGGCAAGCAGGAAAATCCAGGGAACTACAGGCTGGTCAACCTCACTTCAGTCCTGGGGAAGGCTATGGAGCAAATTGTTTTAGAAGCTATTTCTAAACATGTGAAAGACATGAAGGTCATGGGGAGCAGTGAACATTGATTTATCAAGGGCAAATCATGGCTGACCAAACTCATTGCTTTTTATAATGAGTTCATCGCTGCTATGGACAAGGGGGAGACCAGTCAATGTTGCATACGATACCAGTGAATGTTGCATACCTTGACTACTTTAGGAAGACCTCTGAAACAGTCTCCCATAGTTTTCTTATCACCAAATTAATGAGATGTGGGATGGATAAGTGGACAATAAAGTGGGTAGAAAATTGACTGGGCTGCTGAGCTCAGAATTGTGATCAGTAGTACAAAGTCTAGCTGGCAGCCAGTAATTATTGGTGTCCTTTAAGGATCTGTAGGTAGGAACAACTCCGAGGGCAGCCTTGGAGAAAGAAACACTACAGTCCTCTCAGCCTATTACCAAACACTTGGAAAATCCTGGTTTTTGGAATGCTGATTCTTTCTTTTAGTGTGGTCATCATTGTCTTCCCTTTTGTGGGTAAAATTAGATAACGATCCTTCACTAATTACTTGGGAGGATGAGTAATTGAGGACGGTATTAAAAAAATCCAGTCATTAATGCAAAAAATGAACAGGTGTTCAGAATTACCAAGGATGCACATGTGACTACATAGGTGCCTATGAACTACAGTCCTATTTCTCCAGAAGTGTGTTTTTAAAACAGCTCAGCAGAAGCTACAATTTGCTATTCTGTATGATCTGGCCTAACAATTATTTTTTTTCTCTTTTTTTAATAGTACTACATTGAAGAGACAATCATTGAGGAGGGTGAACCACATGAGGTAAAGGTCCCTGTGACATTGCATGTGGTGTATATATGCATGTAATTAATGCATAATGCTAAATTAGTGGCCTTTTGTATTCTGAGGACTAATTTTTCATATTAAACACACAAATATCAGTGAGCAGTTGCTTCTTAATACTTTATTTCCTCTGCAAGACCCCGTTGTGGGATGATCTAAAGGACTCCTACCTTGTTCTGAGTATCCTATCTGCCATTCTTTGGTTTCCATTAGAAGGGATTGTGGATGTGTCCATCAGAAATGGACTGTGCTAATTTCTGTCTTGCCCTGTGTCTTGCTGATAGTCTTCCATTTGCTCTTGCCCAGCAGCTGTTTGCACCGGAGCTGACAAAGTGAAGCAACAGGTTACGTTAATAACAAGAAACACAGGCAGGAAGATTACTTGGGTAACATGTTGACAGAAGCCAGTCATTAGTGTTAAAGATGAACAGAATTATCAAGGATGTGAATGTGACTAGATACATACATATGAACAACAGGCAGATACATGCATTATACTTAAGCTTGTTAGGAAGAGAAATATAAAAAGATTCTGCCTGAAACCAGTTTACATGTATCAGTTCTGTTCCCTTCACCTTGTGTAATTTCACCAAAAAGTGGTGGTTTGCAGATTTTTTTTTTTAATGTCATTGGTAACAAATATTTGAGTCACCAAGGAGTTATTACCATAATTTGAAATTCTACTTATAATACAGATATAACCCAACTCTCTGCTATGTTACCATGAAATATTCTTTATGGCATAGGCTTATGCGGAAACAAAAACTTAATGTTTCACTTTGTGAGTGTGTTTCCTTCCAAAGAAAGGATCTGTTCCCAAAGTCTTCCTGTATTTTTAATTTAATAAATACGATTTGATTAATACTGTTTGAGTGAGTAATCTAGGACTACACTTTTGAAGGAAGTGCCATCTTATTATTTTACGATTAATTCATCCACTGCGTTCATCAAATGTTCTAAAATCTGTAGCCAGACTGGATTTAAAGGGAGCAATAGCATGACTGATTATTTCTGTATCTGATTTGCATCAGTTTTTGAAAACAGTGTTGTGGAATGAAGAATTACATACGAGTATGAATGTCTTTCTAGCTAATGTGTTTAGACCTTTAGTCTAACGCTTTAGTGTCATGTGGTCCTACGAGTTATATGAAAATAAAAGCATTATTTTGCACAAAATGCCGTATTTTCAGAATCAAGCCTCTCCAAGTTTTAGAAATACATTACAACTTTTTATAAAAGCACATAGCTTCACTGTTTTGTTATAAAGCTAACAGCAGGTAGTGCTGTTCACAGTGTTCGCCTAGACAGGTTTCAAACTCTCCAGTGCTTTCAGTGCCAAAACTTAGATGAATACTTGTATGTTTGAAAAGGGTTGTGAGAGACACTTGTGGCGGTGCTGAAGTAACTAATAACACCTTGGGACAGCATTAGTGAAATGCAATTAATGTTCACGTAAATTACAAAAGGTTTGTTTACTAAGTTTTGTATACTTCTCAATTTAGTGATTAATGCTTGGTGCATTTTCTGGTCTGCCTCATACTAATGCAAATAGCTATCAGAAATCTCAGCTTCATGCGTTCCCTTTTAAAGGTGCTTTTTTTTTGAAGCTAATTCATATGAAATAAAACTTGGCACTTATTCAGGTGATTTTGGAGCACATTTTTAAGTTGTAATAATTATTTTTAAAAGCTTTTAGTTAGAATCTTAGTATTAAAATTATT
>NW_008824309.1:5993518-6017025 GCF_000699105.1 Pygoscelis adeliae | reverse complement strand
AAGTACATAAACCATTTAAATTAATTAAGGGCTTATTTCCAATGGATGCCATATCAATTGATTATGTAAGTATCTCAGCTATGTCTCTGCCACGATTGTGATCTGGCTATGAGAAAATGTAGTTTAGTAGACAGTGGATTCTAGGTATTTGTTCAGTCAGCTGGTGCATCATGTACTTACTACAAGATCCCAAAGACTTGGTCTTGTCTGTCTGCTGTGTCCATTCCTTTCCTTTTGCAAGAAGGAGATAATCTTTTTGAATGACTGTATGCACCTTTGACCTGCATTCACAACTTTCAGTGACATGATTAGGAGCCCTGGCCGTGCGACGTGCGTCTTCAACACGACTTCAGCACTGAGAACGTTTCTACGCTTTGGTTTTAGCAGCCGGTGGTCCCACCTGAGAACTCCCCTGATGCCAGTGGACGTCATGCATATAGAACAGAGACAACAGAAGCCCCACTCTTCCAGCTCCTCTGGAGAATAATTACATGAGTTTGATACAGAAATCAGCCAGTCAGTTAATTCCTTGTGGTTTTTTTTAGGTTGGGTGGTGTATAGTAGGCATACTGGGTAATCCCAGTAGGAAAAGTCTCACTGATTTTCTGTCTTGCAGGTGGTTCCTGGATAAGAACTGAGCATACTTTTACTAGATAGGGGAGGTGAAAAATGCTTATCATAAAATGATGATTTATAGTTATAAAGCAAGTAATTTTTTTTTTCTTTATTCCCAGGTGGTCACTGAGGTCACTGAGACCATTAGCACAGACTTCACAGGTCCTAAAACTACCACCACCTATACTGTTGAGCGTGAAAAACCTTCTGTTGAGGATGCAGCACCTCCAGTCAGAAAGAAGACAATACGGACAAAAGTGGACCCATCTAAGTTTTTGACGCCTTATCTGCAACATAGTAATAAAATGAAGGACCTATTCAGTGAGGTAAGTTGTCCCATGTCTTTTATTTCTTGAGGAACACCAACTTTAAAAATATTTAATAGGTATTATTGCAAACTTTCATACTACTATTTTGTCTCCTGTACTTCATTTCATGATGTGTATTAGTGTTATTTGTTTCTTTGAATTAGCCAGTCTCTTGCCCATTTCCTGCTTAAGTGCATTAGGTAATCGTTAGGCACAAAAAGTGGCTCGAGACAAATGGCTGAAGACTGTCAGAGATGTCAGTTAATAGGACTCCTGCACTATCATCTGACTTGGATATCCGAGTGAAGGAAGATAACAGGGACTAATGTCTATTGAATAGCAAACCTCAGTATTTTTTATAATAGTACATTTCTCTATCCTTCTATATATATCCAAGAAAAATCCTTGTGCACAGTATATAGGAGCAAGCACCAACCTAAATTCCTGGTACGGGATACCAAAGTCCAGTAGACCAATACTGTAGGTTGTTGTAAAAAGTGGAAAATGACTGCTCTGCACAGATGTAGATGGTATCAGATCCCTTTTCCTAAATGTTAATGTATATTACCTACCAGTGTTCACTGTTAAAGGATTATGTGAGATCATAGGTCTAGGACTGCTACCCTCACCCACATATTTTCCTTATCTTTGGTCACTGAAACAAATGACTGTAAATTTATCAATACTAAGCGCCTAAGGAGAATATAATCAATTAGAGGTGATCTAAACCAGGCTAAAGTTAGAAATGGATTTTTTCTATTGTGTCAGATGGAAGAAATCAGTTGGCTAAAATGAGCATAACTTGGCAAATGTAATTGAGTAATGCTAGTTTGTATTATTGAATAATCTGCCCCAAATTCCTATACTAACCAGTTAAGTAAATCAATAATTGCTACATACATTTCTGCCAGAGCTTTAGGATATGTATTAATTATTTTTGTCATTATTTTCTTTCAGAACAAGTACAAAGAAAAATTTAGAAAAGAAAAAGGAAAGCCATATGCTTCCACAATTGATACCCCAGAAATTCGAAGAATCAAGAAAGTGCAAGACCAGCTCAGTGAGGTAGGTAACAATTGTCATAAGAAAAAAATATTTATTGAGTGGTAAAGGAGCAAATTAAGTCACAATTTTAAATGTTAGATAAGAAGTGATAATTTTTTGATTATATTGTGATAAGGCAATCTGAACATTTAGCAGAAACTTTATCAGATTACAAGAATGAGGAATACAGAGTATATGACAAATTTGAGTTCTATGATGTAGGTTTGAATTTAGGCCTTTCAGGAAGGGAGGTGTGATGGTTCCTTTCTAGCTGAATAATAGCCCTGCTTCATTGTTCCTAAAGAGGTTTGAAAATTTCTGATCAGAAGTTACAGGCACGGGAGATGATGGTGATGCCCATATCATTGAATTTGAAGATTCCACGCATGATGTCCTGCAGTCATTGTAAATGATATGCCTGATGAATTTTTGTTGAGGTTAAGTTGTGTGCTGGGTAAATAACCCTAGAATTTTGTTTTTAAAATGTGTTTAAACATTTTTGTTTTCATAAAGCAACTGAAAGTCAGTTTCCTAAAGAGATACTGGAAAAATGATGCTTAGATGCTCCAAGTGTTGCAAAATGAACTTCTGTACATCTTGTCACTTACTATGGGATTGTTCAAGATGTGTTGTCCCCTCTGCGTGAATCCCACTCTTAGTGATCTGCCGTTGAAAGCTAGACCAAGTACAGTTGCCCCACTGATGCAGTGCCTCTAGTTCTGGAAGCTAGCTCATCCTCCCGTCTTTCTTTTAAGGAACGCTAGTCTACCTTTCAACAATACACCTCACAGTTTGGGAAACTGAAATCCACCTGGAAAGGCTTCTTAATTCTTCATACAGTAAATAGGGAGAGTTGAGTCCCTAGGAATGGGAACCCCTGACGTTGAAAGGGTAGTCACCTAACCTAACCGGTGTTCAGGAGAAGAGTGTGCATTAAATTCTACTCCACTCCTGACCTAGGATATATTGAGGAATGTGATGCAGTAATCCATGTGTTAATGCTGACTGAGCCTGCTGTCAAGCTGGGAGTGGTATAACTGCACTAGGATGATTTTTGTGCCCAAGCTGCCGGTTTGCCATGGTAATGTGGCTCTATTGTCTTTGGCACTACAGCTAGTGTTTACATGGTAATGGACTGTGAAATTGAGATATACTGCATAGCATGGGGATCCCTCTATCTCATTATACAGGGTGGAAGTACTCTTAGAAAGAACTGTGTGGTAACTTAAGGGCACTACCTCTAACTTGGATTTACACATCTTGAAACTAACTGTCTCAAAGCTGCATTTCTTTCTCAGTTAATTCACAAAATCCATTTGTTTCCATAGGCTTCATTTCTAAGGAACCACTAGTCCTAAATCTTTATTGAATTCAGATTTTGGGTGTTTACAGTATTGAGTATAAAAATGTCAATATTCTGCTTTTAAAAAAAGCTGTCAGTTTTTGCTGTAAGCATAAATGTGTTTTGTTGTGCATTGATCTAGGTTAAATACCGCATGGCTGGTGAAGTTGCCAGAACTATTTGCCACGTTGATGAAAAGGCCAAGGATATAGAACATGCAAAGAAGGTGTCACAGCAAGTGAGCAAGGTGAGCGAGTTCTGACTTTCTGGAAGGGTTGTGAACACTAGTGGATCATGAGATTACTGATATGAATAAAGTTTTGAGCTCAGGGCACTAAAGCAATGTTTATAGAACAGTTTAGAAGCACAGGGAGAGGTAGCAGAGAAGTTGATAAGGCAAGTATAAGTATAATCTTAAATGTTTCCAACTGGTGTCTTCAAATGTCACTGGTTTGAGACTTTCACTTTGAAAAAATCTCTAGAGCAGGTAGTTTATTCACAAATGTAAATATTTTTCTAATATAGAGTAACCAATGTGCTGATCTTTGCTTTCAGGTGTTATATAAACAGAACTGGGAGGAGAATAAGGACAAGTACCTGCTTCCCCCTGATGCTCCAGAGCTTGTGAATGCAATAAAAAACACAGCAATGTTCAGTAAGGTAAGCAAAAAAAATCACAGGTCTAGGAAGCTGAAGTGCAAGAAGCATTCCAAGTTAGAGATTAATTCATAATGAGTATCCTGGCATTTTTCTGTTTTTAAGAAACTGTATACCGAAGACTGGGAAGGAGACAAAACATTATTCTATCCATACAATGACAGTCCAGAGCTCAGAAGGGTGGCACAGGCTCAAAAGACTCTGAGTGATGTAAGTATCAAAGCCTGATTGACAGTTGGGTCACTGTTACAGTGTAACTTGATAGTCTTTGTGGTGGACTTTGACTAGATAGAAAAACTTCATAACGGAACAGAAAATGAAAATGCCTAGGTGTGCACTGATAGCTCTGATAGTAGTGCTACTTCAGTAGGAAAGTATGTACTCTATATTAGAATATAAATCTGTTGGCAATTTGATGCTGGATTATGAATGAATGAAATAATTAATTTATTAAAGTTCTTCTGAGGTAATCAGTAAGAAGACCTCAAGTATCTCTCAAAATGTGTGGCGAACCTCTCAGGGTTGGCTGTAGGCCCAGTTCACTGTTGTGGGTCTACAAATCTGTCTCTCTAAAACAGTGATAAGAAAAGTGAAGAATTCATGAGGCTTTGTGATTTGCTGATACTTAGATAAGTAGAACTCTTCAACCGAGGATTTCAGGTCTCACTTAAAGGTTTCGGGGAATTTTGCAGATGTCCAGAAGTTCACTAGTCCATGTTTATCAGGAGCAATAGAGTAATATACTTAAACTGTCCCAGGGAACTGATTCTTTTTCACTGTCTCTTATCAAGACACTTCTCAGTAGTCCTCCATAATACATTGACAGAATGAGTGTATGCTGCAGTAGCTGTGGCCAGAACTACTTTTGTTAATGGTGGTGGTAGCACAGTTAAGAGTAAATGTTCTGATGCTTAGTTGGTAGTTACTGTTAATGTTTACTTCTTTCATATTTTCAGATTGTCTACAAAAAAGGACATGATGAACGAAAATCTAAATATACTTCTCTGCCAGATCCACCTGATGTGGTACAAGCCAAGAAAGTGACAAGGCAGCTGAGTGATGTGAGTAGAATGCAGTGCTCTTCTTTCTGTAGAGACCTCACTTTTGGAGTTGGAGAGCCAAAAAGGTACCTAAAGAAAAGGAGAGTAAAAAAACCAGACCAGAGCTCATATGAAGACCCCTTTGATTTTCAGTGGCGGAAGTCAGTTCCTTTCTTCCTCAAGTGTCTTGGAGAAAATCCTGCCCAGTCTCGGGTGAAAGGCAAAACTTTATTCTTGTCAGTGAATTTAGTTTTCACAAAACATTTCTGCTTCTACCATACACACATTACTTCCTATTCTCCCTCTTTTTTTTTGCTTCCTGCTTTACACTTTCTGTGTTTACAGGAGAAAATAGTAAACAACATTCATTTTGCTGTTCTCTTAAATGTAAACAATGACATGTAAATGTATGTCTGATTTTGGAGTGAGTTACTTGCTTACAAGGAATAACCCCATTTTGCTGAAAAGCTGCCTAGGTCAGCTGCACAGAATACATTCTAAATGTTCATTTCAGTGTCAAACCATTGGACACGTACATATCCCAAGCATTAAGTTCATGGATACTAATCAGTGGAAATGTCTGGCAACTTAGATAACTGTTTCCTGATTTGCACACTGAATTAACAAGTAACATTCAATATTAAGTTCCATAACTGTGTGGCATGATTAACCAAGACTCTGGCACCAGTCCTTGTCAATGAATTTTAGGTATACTTCGAATAAAACACAGCTGAGGAATGCAGGAGGTGAAGTGAAATACAGGAAGACCAACTTTTGCTGAAGAAACTGGAACTAAGTTGCACAATCTTGTAAGGCAGAAGTAGGATTTTAACTCAGTTCAGAATTTAGCTATTATGAAGAGGACATGCATGATTTTATTGCTGGGTATTGAAAATTATCAGCTGTTTAAGATTAGAGAGTTACAGTATTCACTTATGGTTCCAAAACCAGTAAGAAAATACTGTAGTGAACCTGTTTGGAAGGTGAAAGAAGGTAGTATTTCATTTAGAGAAAATTTCTTTAATCTTATTCTTCCATAGTTTAAAAGCTAAATTGTCATCAAGAAAATTTTTAGACATGTAAAAAGCAAGATCAGTATCATAATTCTTTGAAATGAATAAAATAGTAAGCTATATAGGTATCTCTAAAACAATAAAATGTAGAATTTTTTAAGGTTATTTTTGGCATATATGTTCTTTATCAAAGTGGTAACAATTAAAAAGGCATTGGAGAAGTATTTTTTGTGATAAGCAGCTGTGGCTGAAAATGCATTTGGAACACTGAGTCAAAACTCAGGAAGATGTTTTGTTATTAGACAGAAAGGAACTGTCTGTTTGAACAGTTGATACTTGATTTCCATGTGCTTGAATATAGTGTAATAGAAATCACATATACCAGGCAATCCATATATTAAAAGGGTTTGCTTATAACAAGTTTCAGCAGCAATAACAATAATTCTGGCTTAAGGGCAATATTATGTCCCAGTATTATGTGACCAGTGAGAAAAAGGAACTAAAGGAATACGTTAGTGATGTGTCATAGAGAGAATTTCTTATGAATAACTGTCTTCTAGAAGGACTTAGTTTACCTATTTATCCTTTTTTTTTGGTCAGGGAAGGTACTAAGAGAATGCTAACTGAATACTGAAGTGCTTAGGCCATATCATATTTAAGGTGTTTTTCACAATAACTGATAAAGTGGTTGTAAGGCAGATGTAAAATGTGAAGTCTTTAAAAAGAAGACTTTTAAAACCAAATCTGTCAAGTGAAAATTGAGCTGTATCTTGGGGATTAAATTTCATTTTTTGATTTCGTTATAGATTATTTACCACGAGGACTATAAAAACAAGATCAAAGGCAAGTGGAGTCAAACTCCGTGCTATGATGTTGCAATTGCAAAAATGAATGCAGAAAATATAAGTATGGTAAGTGAATTCCTCAGAAAATCTTGAAATGAACAGCTTTATCCTCTGTTTATGCTAACATGGAAAATACTGATTAATTTTGCCTCCTCCATTTGTGGTATTTCTTTTCCCCTAAATAAGCTACTTTGTGGATGGCTGATTTATAATGTAAGTGCATATGATACATTGTTATCTGTTGCTCTTTGTTCCTAACAGAGAAAATACCAGGAAGACTTTGAAAACATGAAAGACCAAATCTACTTTATGCAGACTGAAACTCCAGAATATGAAGCTAATAAGCGAGTTTCAAATAATGTCAGTAAGGTACGTTATGTGTGCTCCCATTTGTTTAGCCTGAGTATAGTTCTGAAGTCAGGCCAGTTTGTGCTGAAACTGTTTTGTCAAGTGTCAAAAATATTTTCTTATATGCAAAAGATGTATTCTTGTATGCATTCCACTACGAAGCTTATAACAACTCCTAGCCGTGCTTATGATCTTCCACGATAGTACCCATGAAGTGGAATTTTCTTTCAGTGAAGTAGAATTTGCTTCATTGTTCGTTCTGATTATGTTATGTGCCTGATTTTTAGTTGGAACAAATCAATACTGTTAACCAAGACCAACTTAAGCTAGCTGAATTTGGCTCAGTATTTTCATATTTATTCATTCTCGCTCAGCGTATCCCAGTGATGTTGTGCTGGCCCATCTTTTGTTTGGCTTCTGCATTTTCTGCAATAGTATATGCATCAGCAAAGACAATCTTATGTCATTAATTGTAAGAATGTGACTATTCTGAGATGTCAACTGATATTTGAAAATTTACAATGTTTGGAGAGGGGCTTAGAGGTGGGGACATCTACTAAATAGCTCTCACTTATCTTCTGACCCTGCCTCCCATCTCGTCATCCATGCACTCCTGTGATCTGAGGCTTTCATGGTCCTTTGCCATCATGAATCATAAGTTAAAAACCAGGAAATTTTCCTGAAAAGTTCAAGATGGTATAGGTTAATGAGTGTTTGGCTTTTAATACTGATTTTAATACTGATTTTTACAACATCACCCTTTTTTATTTTTTTTAAAGACAAAATACAGAGCAGACTATGAAAAGAACAAAGCTATTGCAGATTATAATGTGCTTCCTGCTACAGAGAACCCATTGCTGAGGCAATTAAAAGCTGCAGGAGATGTGCTGAGTGATGTAAGTATTATCAAAGTGCAGCTGGTGATTTTCAGTCATGTACAATAAACCAAACTCATCATTTCTTCACAAGGCTTCTCCTTCGGATCTCTTAGTATTTTTAGTTTTATAGACTGATATTTGTCATGAGATACCACCAACGAGAACAGTATAGATAAGGAGTCATTGCTCCACAGCAGAGTGTAACAATAGCTGTGGCATGTTATGAGGGTAGTTAATTACTGTATAGTTCATTTAGATCCCTGTGGAAAATGGATCACAAGATGACAGTTCTTCCCTTACTGTTTTAAGGAACTTCAGCTGATGCCGATAATGATAGAGTATGTGGTACTTTTGCATATTCATATATATTGTATTCTGGTTACTCACTGTAATGGCTTTCTTGATTTCTCTCTTCTTGCTGTTTTCATCTATATGAAAGAGATTGCATATTTCTCAGTGTCAGAAGTTCAAAAACCATTAGTCAGACATTTCTGTCTTCCCTTACAAACCTAAGAGCCACTAAAAAAAGTTTTTTTAAAAAATCATTGGGGAAAAAGTGCCATCTGTTTTTCAGTCTTCTGGGAAAGTTTTTCTTTGCAATCATTTCACAGTTTTACTCTTGTCATTTTTAATGTGTTGTGAGTGAGTTGCTGTGAAATCTACTGCATTATCCAACATTGTTTTCTTTTGCAGAAATTATACAAAGAAGCCTATGAACGATCAAAAGGAAACAGCATGAATTACTGTGACACACCAAAGTTCCAGACTGATACTGTTCTGAAGAATTTTAGTGATGTATGTATTTGATTTATCTTACATCATTCAGTACTGACACTCTTGATTACTTTTGTTTATCAACTTGTGATTATTTTTCTAGGTAAAATATAAAGATGCATATCAAAAGAATATTTTAGGACACTATTTGGGCAGCTTTGAGGATCCACATTATACACACTGCATGGAAGTTGAAGCTATGAAGAGTGATGTAAGTGTGGTAATCATTCTGTTTTCACCATCATACTTCAATTTCAGAGAAAGCTCAATTATGGTTTCTTACTGAATGTTGATTTTATTCCTAGAAAAATTACAAAGCAGATTATGAGGAGGAAAAGACAAAATGCTACTTCCCTCAGACAATAACTCAGGAGTACGAAGCTATTAAGAAGTTAGAGCAGTGTAAAGATGTAAGTACAGGACAGGAGTGGTTATCAAGTAGCCAATTACATGCAGAGTATCTGCTTCTGAGGCACGTAGAAATTTACAGTGATTCCTGTTAACTTCAATGATTCTGAATTTGGCCTTATTAGCATATGTGACTTTTAAACACCATATTCATCTGTATTTTAGAGCCTTTTGTGACATCTAGTGATCAAGACAGATATAGCACAATCTTTTTTTTAACAAGTAAAAACATAAAATTAGAGGAGTAGTACCAAAATAAAGAATGAACCTCAGGCATTTACCTGCTTAAGCCATTAATTTTTACATTAATCCTCTAAAAGTACTTTAGTTACTTTATTAATACTGATTATATTTACTTCATGAATACTTGGGAAATACTTCAAATATATATTTGTATATAATATACTAAAATGTATATAATATAATGTGTATAATATTTATAATGTATACTAGACTTTTTAATATGTATATACCTATTCAATATATTTTACATTCTTTAAAAATACTTCTGAAAACTTATTTGCTCTCTGATTATGTTAAAAAGTAACATTGTGCATGACAGTACCTATCTATATGCATGCCATACCTGCTAGCTATCCCAAGTAATGCTACATTGCTATGTCTTATAAAATAGTTTTGCTTATATGCGTTTTCTGCAAATATATTTCTTATCTTCCTTCAGCACACCTACAAAAAGCATCCTGATCAAACCAAATTTACTCAAGTGACTGACTCTCCAGTACAGAAGCAAGCAGAGATCAATAGCAAACAGCTGAGTGATGTAAGTAAACTTAGAAAACATGTTGCTACACTCTGACATTATCAATTTCTGCACTTTGGCCACCTTCACTTTATCATCCAGTTTTAAGAGAACTCCTGAAATGAATGCGTAGGTGAATGTGTGTGCATATACACACACACAAGCACAAAAACATTTGTATTCGCAGTTCTGTTCCAGTGGAAGATCACCTGGAAATCAAATTTTTTTAGTTTTTCAATTGGCTGTTCATGTCAATTTTTAGTGTGTATGTATGTAGTTTTGTTTATGTCCATCATTCTTAATGTATTCTTCGCACCAGTTAAGTCAATGGGGTTTATACCATTCACTTGGCAAGGACTAGGATTTCATCTCTGTCTGTCTTTGTGAGTGAGGTAACATGAGATCTTTTAAGTTGTGTCACTCAGCATTATTAAGCATTTACAATCTATAAACATTGGGCTGCTAAATTTCTTTCTTTATTTTTCTTTGCAGATAACGTATAAATCCAAAGGTGAAGAAATTATTCACAAGTACCACCTCCCTCCAGATGTTCCCCAGTTTATACAGGCTAAAGTTAATGCCTACAATATTAGTGATGTACGTATATTTTGAATCCAGAGCTCTTGATTCAACTTACAATAGGAAGTTTCTGTTAGCTAGAAACTGTTCATTCAAAATTAATCTTTTCTTCTAGAACTATTACAAAATGGGATTGGAAGAATTAAAATCAAGGGGATATGATCTAAAAAGTGATGCTATTCCTATCCGAGCTGCCAAGGCTGCTAGGCAGGCTGCCAGTGATGTAAGTACACCCTTCCTAAAGGAACTGTTTAATTCAAAAGAGTTTACTTAAACAATGTTTGCAATTATGTTTATTAAGGATATCTGAAGGATAACTTCTTTATTGCCTTTTTTGAGCATGTTATTGGATGTATTTAATACAGTTATATTTTTGTTGGTGTTTCATTGCTTCACTAATGTATTTGTATAATTACATTTAGAAAAGGCCATTTCATTATGTCATTCTCTGTGAATAAATAAGCTATCTTGCACTCCAGTATGGTTAAGGAAAATCATGAGTAGGACAGTAGTGGCAGCTGCATGAGCAATGGACCCCTGAATTCTCTCTGTCCTTAATTATAGGCCTGATCATAAATGAGATGAAAGACTCTAGGACATCACTGGCTTTTGGGTAGATTCTTGGGGATGGCCTCGCGGAAGTACCTTAGTATTTTAAGACTCCTCTCCCTCTTATGATCAGTACAAGTGAGATAATACTTCTTTGAAAGCTGACTGACTGATTTGTGCAGCGGTGAATTGTAGAGAGATACATGTCTGGTTTTATTAAGATGCATGGTCACTGACTTAAATGTGAGGGATACTCTTTGTGGAAAACAAAGGGTAGCCTTTGCTTTTAATTTACTTATTACTAAGTTACTACACTTCAGATTATATTCTCCATGTTCTATTATATTCTAACAGGTTGACTATAAAAAAGCCTATGAACTTGCCAAGGGTAAACTCATTGGCTTCAAGAGCCTCCAAGATGATCCCAAACTCGTTCATTATGTGAAGGTAGGCAAAATGCAGTCTGAGCGAGAGTACAAGAAAGATTATGAAAAAACAAAAACTAAGTACAACGTTCCACTGGATATGGTCAATGTGGTCGGTGCCAAGAAGGCTCAAGAGATTGCCAGCAATGCTAATTATAAGAACCTCCTACACCACTATACTTATTTACCAGATGCAATGAATGTGGAGCTGACCAAAAATATGATGGAGATTCAGAGTGATGTAAGTAAAACCACATGTGAACAGAATTTTTTTTACATGCGTCAAGCGAAAACTGTAAAGACTCAGGAGAGATCCCTGAGTTGTTTTTTCTAATTCCTAACTTCTAAAACATTGTTTTCACTCCTTTATTAGAATGCGTACAAAGCAGATTATAATAACTGGATGAAAGGCATTGGTTGGATCCCCATTGGCTCCCTAGAAGTAGAAAAGGCTAAAAAAGCTGGAGATGCCTTGAATGAAAAGAAATATCGTCAGCATCCAGACACCATTAAATTTACAAGTGTGGTGGACTCTCCAGTAATGGTCCAAGCCAAACAGAATTCAGTTCAACTCAATGATGTAAGTAGAGAAAGAAATGGGTGTTATAGTACAGTAGAGATGTATCTGCTGAAGAGCTGAGCATTGTCTTTAAAATTTTCTGAAGTACTATTAGCCTGAAAGTGTTTCTCTGTGTTGTCATTGTTTTGTGCTCTGATTTTGCCTGAGTAATTTCCTGATATGTCTGCAAAGCTGTATGGAAATCATGTGGCTCTTCCAGTTCACATCAGCTGATTCTGTCCATTTATATTTTAAGTATATTTGAAATGCATTTGATAGAAGAAATGTGAAATTTTCAAGTTGTTTATTGACGTTTTACCACCTACAATGATGAATGAATTACAGAATGTTTGATGAATCACAATATGTCCATCATCACAAACCAGCAAGCTTTGTTTTATGTTACACTCTCCTACCATCCCTTATTATCCCACTCTTTCAGAAATGGGGTTTTATGCTCATGAAAGGGCTTAATTTTACTGAGTAAAGACTGCATAGAGCTTTTAGGGTATGTTCCTTCTATCAATAAAATCAACAATTCTGTATGAAAAGTGCAGCCTTGATCTTTATGAGATAGGTGGCAATGTACATTTATTTGCAAAATCAAACATAAACCCTCAGTTAATTTACAGTGAGCTGGGGCTAGCTATACAGGGAAAGAAGGACTTATTTCGGTATCATATATTTTACAGAAACTATACAGATCTTCTGGAGAGGAAGTTAAACATAAATATACTCTTACCCCAGATGTCCCACAGTTTATCCAAGCTAGATACAATGCAGCTAACGTCAGTGATGTAAGTAACTTCTTTACATGTTTTACATATTGTTAACAAATTTTTGAGTAATATGTTACAGATGCGCTCATATTGCAGATTCCTGTCACTGATACGCAGTTCTATATAATCAACTTGTATCACTGTAATTTTTTGTTCTTGGTGTCATTTGAATTTCCAACCAGATGCCATTTAGTCATGTAATCATTCAAGTAATTTAATTAATAGATAAATCTGTTCTCATAAATGAAGACTGATAGTTGTATATGATCCCCACCGCATCTACTTCTAAAGAAAAGAATTGCCTGGAGTAGCTTAGGAGTAGCTTTGACTTGCACATAGTTCATGTGATTACTAGGTTCTCTAGAATAATACGGATTTTCTTTTTTAGGCATATTATAAACAAGGCTACCATGATCTAATAGCTAAAGGGAACAATGTGTCACTTGATGCTATTCCAATTACTCTAGCCAAGGCTTCAAGAAACATTGCTAGTGATGTAAGTATCTATTCCGGGTATACTTTTCTTAGGCATTTAGTAAAAAAGTTGTCCATTACAGGCCATATGGTAGACCTCATATGTTGCACAAGTCTCACTAGAGTCAGTATTATGAGAAAGAGATTCTTAGTCTTTCCCAAAGGCTTAGTTTGTGTAGAACTTATTTTATGCTCATCTTGTTTGCTTTAGATAGGCAAATGCTACTGCACTGTGTTTCTTAACCCACTTTTCACGGGAGAAATGAAATCAGTAGTTCTTGCAATCACTCTGTGACAAATTTCCAGAAAATACGCTACATTAGCACCTATTTACAGACCACAAGACAATATGTGCTAAGGGTGCTTTTGGTTGTACAGTGGAGTATGGCTTATACATGAATCAGAAGGCCTTGTAGTGCAAATCGCATAAAGTGGGATATGTTTCAGTGGTTTCATATAACTAGAGGAAGCTGTCCAGTCATATTCCATTTGTTTGCTATTGCTTTCAAACAACCGAGAAGGATTGTCTCAATTGTTCTGATATTTTTCATACACCTTTCAACACAGGGATGCTTAGGAAATGTTTTCCCTTCTTTACAAGAAGAGCTAATGTTGAGAAATCTTACTGTGGTGTGTGTAACCTGTTGTGTACAGGCCTAGATGGTGGTGCAAGAAAAGCTAATGTAGGTACAGTCGCTGGGTGTGCCATTTAGGAGAGTTTATCTTTCTGGACTGCTTGCAGCTGCTTTTTCCAATGAAAGTCATGAGAGCTTTTCTTTTCTTTTCTTTTGCATTAGTGTAGACATCAATAGCCATGCCACAGTACATTTGATCTCTTCCCTCTGTTTCTAGTATAAATATAAAGAAGCATATGAAAAGGCTAAAGGGAAACAGGTTGGTTTCAGAAGCCTGCAAGATGACCCTAAGCTTGTCCACTACATGAATGTAGCAAAGATTCAGTCTGAGCGCGAGTACAAGAAAGACTATGAGAAGACCAAGACTAACTATCATACACCTCCTGACATGTACAGTATCCAGGCTGCTAAACAGTCTCAGGATGTAGCTTCTAATGCCCACTACAAAAATCTGATCCATCACTACACGTACCTGCCAGATGCCATGGATGTTGAGCTTGCAAAGAACATGATGCAAATTCAGAGTGATGTAAGTATTTCAGTGATTACAATTTCATTGATGTTTTCCTGCACACTGTGAAAACTAAAATACGAGTTTATATTCAATGAAAGTTGCTATTACTGTGTAGGAATTGTCTGTTTTTCTTATGTCTTGGGGAAGACAGAAGTTTTATCAGCTGGTGGTGGCATTTAGAAATACCAAATTCCAGCTGAGTTCTACTTAACAGGATTTTGATGTTGGCATATCAGTGGAGATCAGAGTTTTGAATATTGAATTCAAATGAACTTTTTTTTCACATTTTCTCAGAAAACTATTTTTCAACTAACATAATTTTGTTTTATTCTTTAAGACTTCTTTTAAGTTGTCTTGCTTTGTCTTCCCACGAGATAGATATGATAGTATGGTTGGACTATTATTAACTATTTAGGATGAAGCAGTGGACAAAATGTAACTATTGATATTATTAGAAATACATTCTGGAGATCTCTAGCATAGGAGATCTCTCTTAGGACCTTCTCGGTCCTTCTTGCAGATACAGAGTTTCAAATGGTTGACTGAGCATACATGGTTGCAGTCTGCACCTCTTTGTATACTGTGGAAGTTGACTCTGTATGGATCCCTGTGGAGGATCACTCATTTTAGAGTTAGAACATGGAAAGGTCTTAAAAAAGAGTGTCCACAATATCCTTGCATTCAGACTGTGCATTAACCCTGCCTGAATGTTTCTATGGGATAACTTTCTGCATATTTTGTAGCCAGGATAAATTTTTCACTTGCAGTCTATGAATTCTGCATATTTTACTGTAGGAAGAACTATAGGAAGAAAACCAAAAATTGAGCCTCTGCTCTGTGGACTTTTGTATAAGGCCAAGTCTCATAGAGTCTGCTGAAACACAGAACAAATTAAACCATGTTAAACGGTCACCATATAGTAGTTTAAAGGTTATTAAGAATTGAAGGTTGGTGAAATTTTTCACATGGGTTGTTACACTGAAGGGATGTTACAGTTTATAAGTGAATCATGAAGAAAGAATAGCTCATTTTCTTCTTTATGAAATCACAGAGAAGCATAAAAAATATCTGTTGTTCCCTTCAAGAGTTTATAACTATTTCCTGCTAATGTAGAACACCCTAGCTAGACTATACTATTATTGTTTTAAACAGAATTATTACAGTTCTGTGGGAAAATCTGGGTGCATGTTGGCTTTCTCTCCTTCAGAATGCATACAAACAGGAATATAACAGCTGGTTCAAGGGTATTGGATGGAGTCCTCTCGGTTCTCTGGATGTTGAAAAAGCTAAAAAGGCTGGAGATGCATTAAATGAAAAGAAATACCGTCAGCACCCAGACACCATCAAATTTACAAGCATACCGGATTCAATACCAATGGTTTTAGCTCAGCACAACACCAAGCAACTGAGTGATGTAAGGAATTTTTCATTATTAATGCAATATAGTAATTTTATTTTTTTACCATATTTATGATATATGTTACTGTCTGGTATTCCATCTAAAAAAAACCTTTAAATTTTAAAAACTGTAAAAATAGTAAAATTGTAATTTGTTGGAAAGAATTAAGCATTGTTGCATTGTCTCTGTTGGTTAACACTAATATTACCTACCTTGTACTTGTCAACAAGTATTTGTTTATTTTTCCTTGCAGGTAACATATAAGCAAGAGGGTGAAAAAGTGAAACACAAATACACCCTGGATCCTGACGTTCCTCAGTTTATTCAAGCCAGGGTCAACGCCTTCAATTTGAGTGATGTGAGCATCTAACCAATAGTTTGTTCAATAATATATTTATTTGTCATTTACTCAATAGAAAAAATAACTTTTATTTATTTGTTCTATGATACTGAATATAGAAATGCACAAGCTCTGAATTCAGCTAAACTTTTACTTCTAGAAGTCAATGAGTTTTGTGCTTGTTAAGCAAAGTTTTAAACTGAGCACTCATAAGCATAAATACATTTCAGTGCTTTATTGCCAAACTACTTGGATAGACTGAATGAAAAAACCAGCATGACTTATTATTCAAATTCCTATAGGTTTGGAGACCTAGGTCATCTACTTTTATATAAAACACATTGCATAGGCAAGCAGTACAGGTTCTCTGTATGTTGCTTCCTGCTGCTGGGCTTTCAAAGGAAATTAACTCACCCAGTGGAAAGATAGTAATGCCTTTTTCTGCCATTCAGCTACTAGTCTGCCTGCTTTCCATCACTTCTTGCATCCATCCAACACCATAAAGATCTCTACTGATAATATCAGTTTTACTGCCTTCATGATATTAAGTTTTCTGGTGGCATTATCAGGCCTCCGGGAACTAGGTAAAAGCTGACATCTTCTTTCAACCCATCCTGTAGAAAGCCTTGAAATACTATTAGTCTGTCCAGATGCTAACTGCTAACAAAAAATCAGCCAGACTGCTTTCTTCAGTCACTTAAGACCACAAGGCCTGATTTTGAAGCTAGCAGGAAAAAATTTCTGAAGGTTCAGTCAAATGAAAAAGGGGGTTGCTTAAGCAAGGGCAAAAATGCAACTGACAGAGTTGTTCTGCATAAAAATTGCAAAAAATGCTTATGGAGTTAATGATTTAGTTACATGAATGAAACTGATTGTCTTGAAGTATTCTCCTATCTTTATAGTAGATTTATTTATCATCATATAACTGTAGTTTGTGTACAGGTTAACATTTTTCCCTGAAATTGCACAGACTAAACTGAATATTTTGACTCCTATAACTATAACAAAAATATGGGCTTGAACAACTTTGTTTAAAATTGTTACTAGTAAGATTGCGAACTCATCCCTTTTTCTCCTATAAGGCTAACTACAAAGCAGACTGGAAAAAAACCATTGCCAAAGGATATGATCTGAAACCAGATGCTATTCCTATTATTGCTGCTAAAGCTTCTCGAAATATTGCAAGTGATGTAAGTATAATTTACATGAAGTGGAATACATACATCTACTGCGTTACAGCTTTCTGTAGCATATTATGCTATAGAGCATATGCTATATACATATAATGGTATAGATACACTTGACTGAGAATTGAAACTCTTATGATACTGTGAAATAACAAGTGAATTCAGATGTTTACATGAACCTCCAAAAAGGCCTGTTTCTTTGGAAATGCATCATAACGTGTGTGAGTGCTGGTGAGCTGGGGCTATTTGTTGACGTGCTTCAAGTATTCACCAACTTATTTGAAAGTTCCTTTGTCATGATTTAGCTATGCTGTATTCTTAATTGCTGGAGACCTGTACTTTGACTTCTCTAGCATTCATGAGCTGTACAGAAATGTGGCTGTTTTCAGGCAGCTATGTCAACTGGCAGCAGTAAAGCTTTGTGTGCCATCTGACACAAGCTATGAAAGGAGAACACAGAAATAAATTCGTTAACTTTAGCAAAGGGCTGCAAATGGCTTCCATTCCCCACTTAAACATGCCTCCCCCTAATAGCTGAATATTGGGATATCCAGTTGTTTGGTAGTCTTGAGTTTTTCAATAATACATTATTATGCTAGTCTTTTAATTAAAAGCTGAATGTTCCTGGGAGTTAGAAGTCTATGGCAGTAAAATATAATATGGCAGAGGCAATGGTGAGGGAGGGCATGTAACTGCGTGTCTAGATTTAGATCTATACCAGGGGTCAAGACAAGCCAAGAAATCCAGCAATCCTTTTTTTAACCTAAATAATCCTGTGCTGTCTGAAAAACAATTTATGAGTTTATAGAATGAACTGCAGTTGTTAAAATATTGAGTTTCAAAGTATTAAAGTTATCAAAAGTATGTTTTCTCTTTCCAAAGTGGGTAAGGCTTTCTTTTCCTTTGTCTCTAGTACAAGTACAAGGAATCATATGAGAAAGATAAAGGCAAACAGGTTGGATACCGTAGCCTGCAGGATGATCCTAAACTTGTTCATTACATGAATGTGGCCAAAATGCAATCAGACCGTGAATACAAGAAAGACTACGAAGTCACCAAGACCAAATATCATACTCCTTTGGATATGTTCAGCGTGACAGCTGCCAAGAAAGCCCAGGAAGCAGTTACAAACACTGGCTATAAACAGCCAATTCACAGTTATACACTCTTGCCTGATTCTGTGAGTCTGGAGCTATCAAGAAATGTGATGCAGCTTCAGAGTGATGTATGTAATGATTAATCACTTCATTTTTTTCTTCTCATAATGACTGTGTTACACTGTTAACCTTTTAAGGCTAAAAAATGAACTATATTGGATTAACAGTAGATTGAGATGTAAATGTCTGGTCTGGAATGCTGTGTTTTCCAAAGATTGTCAGAATTATGTGTAGTTGCTAAGTTCTAGGGAACTTACCTAGCAAGTAACAACTTTCTTTGTATCTCTACATATTTGGCTAATTCTCAGCAAATGAACATGTTTTTCTAATTTGTGTATTTTTGTAGTTGGATTTGTAATTACAATGTGTTATTACTGTGATTATTTGCATTGTCAGAGATCGTAGCTTATGTACAGAGTCTAAATTCTGACTATATTTTATTTAAGTTTACTGAAAATATGCATTATGTATGTTTGTATTATACCTAGGGATTTGAGATGTATTTATTTTGTTTACTTTTCCTTTCTGCCTTTATCCTCCAAGAGGTGCATATGCCATGCATGATAAGGATTCATAAAAAAGCTTTGTAGTTTCTATTAAGTTTTGTGACTTGTTTCCATTTTTTTTCACTAGTGTAACGTTAGGGTCTACTTGTTTATCCAGAAAGTATTTAGTTTAATCTGCATTATTTAACGGTCCTCTGACAAATTTGAAATTCCCCAAAACATTAATAATCTGATTGAAAGTGTTCTTCAGATTCTAAGCATTGTTTGGAGAGGATAATGTACATGTTCCCGTTGCCCCACAGATAGAGGATCTGACCTTTAGACACTGTTCTTTTCAAATACAGAAATTTGCATCTCAGGTTTTTTGCTTCCCCATTGTATTTTTACCTAGCCTTGCTGAGTTGGCTGAGTTTGCTTGGCTGTCTAACTCAGGATGTTTGCTAGGAGAGAAGCGTGATACTTGAGGACAAATTTTGCCCTGAATACACATGCTATGAACGTATGTGGTCTTTTTCTCAGACTCTGATATTCTCCCTGTTACTTTTAACACTGCAGTTCAGGAACAGGTTTTATTTTCACAGCATTTTTGTACCTTTATCTGTTCTAAAAGCCATGTTATGAAGTATGATTAAATAAGAATGGTGTCTATTCAAGATTGTGCAGAACAGGCCATTAAGCAGAAGTTGTTGAAACAATTTGGCTGAATTAATTCTACTGCAAACTGAGTCTACTAACAAAGAAGACCATCATTTAAAAAAAGTCATTCTATTCTTGTCAGATTTTCATATTTACCACTCAAAATTTCTTCTAAGGTCTGTGCATTTGGTTTGTAGTATGAGTTCTACGCATTGGTTTAATGAAAAGCATTTCTTTATCCCTAACACATCAATAGTTGTTAATGTTGTGCTAAGAATTTGGAAAACAATAGCAGTTCTAACAGGCTTGTCTAAATTTTCCTTCAAAAATGAATGACCAGGAGAAGTTTTAAGGCCTTACCTGTTTTTAAGTATATGGGCATTCTAATTTTCCTTGTCTCTCTGTGTTTTTCCTTGTTTGTTTTTTTTAAAGAACGTGTACAAAGCAGACTTTAATAACTGGTTGAGAGGAGTTGGCTGGATACCAATTCAGTCACTGGATGTAGAAAAGGCAAAAAAAGCTACAGAGATTCTCAGTGAAAAGAATTATCGCCAGCACCCAGACAAGCTGAAGTATTCTATTACAATGGATGCAATGGAACAAGTGCTAGCTAAGCAAAATGCCAAGACCATGAATAAGGTGAGAATTTGTTCAGATGGTCATGACTGAGCCAGAGATTGGGTCTTTGTCTTGCAAAACTGTGGGGCAGGTCCATTCCCGCTGAAGTCACTAGAATTTCAAATGGGTATAGCGGTTTGCTTGGTTAAGACTGGACACTAAGAGATGATGGAAGCCTCTGACTGTATTCATAATTAAGGGAGTTTCATTTTCTGTTTATAAAGATTAAAGATTTCTCTTTTGTGTATGTGATTAAAGATGTCCTCTACAGATTTGTAGTGCTTTGGTAACCTTTGCTCTTTTTCTGCAGGAAGTAGTATTCATAATCAGTGAGCTGAAAAAACCCTGAAATTCTGTCAGTTTTGTACAAGTTTCCTTGAAAAGTGGAGTTCTTTTAAAATTTGTCCCTAATTATCTGGGACACCACTGATCCTTATTGCATGTTTGCTATGGAAAGAGGGTGTGTGGGGAAAAAAAAATATTTTATGCTTTGCATTAAAGCAGGGAAGAATGCAGACTGAAAATTTTCAGTTAAATATTACATTTATATATATATAAATGTAAAATATTATTTATTACAAATGACCAAAACAAAACCAAGCTCTTATTTTATGAGTGCAATGCCTTTTCAATGCTAAATATTACTTTGTAATTGCAGAGGCTCTACACGGATAAATGGAACAAAGAGAAGACTAGCATTCACGTTATGCCAGATACTCCAGAAATTCTGCAGTCTAGAGTGAACCAGATCACAATGAGTAATGTGAGTTACCATGCTCACAGTGAGCATTCAATGTCTGTTGCAGAGATCAAAAAATTGGTGTAATTTTAATGTCTTTTTTGAAAATATTTAAATTCAGTAGTTCTGCCTTCATAATACAGTACCTGTTCTCTTTTACATTTTCAATTAGAAACTATACAAAGCTGGATGGGAGGAAGACAAGAAGAAAGGTTATGACATGCAGCCAGATGCTATTCCAATAAAAGCAGCCAAAGCCTCCAGAGACATTGCAAGTGATGTAAGTTTGATTGCGTGATAGTACTCAGAGTAGCTACAAAGACAATGAGAATGTTTTCAAAGTGCTCTGTTATGCACAAATGTGTTTTTTCAAGCATCTTGAGTTATCCAGTTTTCAATTATATGCTTGGTGGGATAAACCTTTGCAGTACTTGCTCTCCAGTGGAATAACACTGAATTGTGCTTTTTAGCTCTTTGTTCAGCAAGCTGCTGAGCTTCATGTGCCTGTGTTCAATGGGCTATTTTGTAAGACTGAGTATGTTTAAATGACTAAACCTGAGATCTCGTGATGAAAAAGCAAAAATATTTGCTATGTTTTTAGAGATAAAATTGAGCTTAATAATGCAGGTTTTTTTAATTTAAGTTTTTGCTGTTCTTTCTGTTTCCTGATGTCAGTATAAATACAAACTAGCCTACGAAAAAGAGAAAGGAAAGCATATTGGGTTCCGCAGCCTCGAAGACGACCCCAAGCTGGTGCACTTCATGCAGGTGGCTAAAATGCAATCTGACCGTGAATACAAAAAAGATTATGAGAAGTCAAAGACTAATTTCCATACGCCAGTTGACATGGTCAGTGTTGTGGCAGCCAAGAAAGCACAGGAAGTGGCTACAAATGCAAACTACAAAAGCTTGATCCATACCTACAATGTTTTGCCTGATGCTATGAGTCTTGAATTGGCCAAAACCATGATGCAGATCCAAAGTGATGTAAGTGAGAGATTCTTCAACCTTTGCATTAGGAACACAATGATGCTTAGTTTATGAAAGCATACTGTAAGATAAATAATACTATTTTCTTAGTGAAATTAGTTCAGTTATATACTAAAATGTAGTAAATGAAATGAGACCTTCAGCAACGATGGCCATTGTATTTTTCTAAGACTCTGAAATATTAAATTACACCTATTGCTAAAGAATTTGGGCTCAGTAATAAGTAATTTTATGTATAAAGTAAAATGGATATTTACTGCTTACATGTCCCATCTGGCTCTTCAGGAGCAATACTTGTGTGCAGGCCAAGACAGGAAAAGTTTCACTTTTCATTAATAGCTTTATCTTGTACTTCCAAAAAGATATCTTTGCAGAAGAAGGGGAAACCAGCTAAGTAGCTGGTTTAACTGGGATGTTTAACCTCTAGAGAAGAGGGCCTTTTTTTCTCAGTATAGTGGTTCAAGATAATCCTCTTCTTCAAGAGGGCCTTAGCATGTAATCTCATGCGAGCAGTCTATATACATCATAAGGAGGATCTGAACGCTGTATAAAAGGCAAAGTAATAAAATAGACACCACTGTAACAAATGCATTTCTAAATAAAGCTTGAATGCATCTTGATACTGTTTGCCTCTTTTTAGAGTAAGTGCATTCAAAATCTAATATTCGTTAAACGCAGAAAGAAGTGTCATGATTTACAGGCTTTTTCATGCATCTGATTATTTTCTTTTCTTTCTGCTTCCAGAATCAATACAGAGCAGAATATGATGAAAGTATGAAGGGTGTTGGATGGATGCCACTGGGCTCCCTGGAAGCTGAGAAGAACAAAAAAGCGATGGAAATCGTTAGTGAAAAGAAGTATCGCCAGCATCCAGACAAGTTGAAGTATTCTGTTCCTATGGATTCCATGAACATGGTCTTAGCTTTAAATAATGCTAAAATGATGGATGAGGTAAGAAAGTGTTCATCAAAATTAATTTTAAGTTTGCAGAAGTAAGAAACAAAATATACCTGATGTAATAGTCAATCTTATTGTATGCATAGCTTTGCAAATCATCAATTCTGGCAGCTAATGAGTATGCTTGACTGTAATTGTATTTCATCTTAATGAATCTTTAATATACCTGAAAGCAAAGCATGACCCTAATATTTCTAAGAAATACGTATAAAGACAGACCCGGGGGGTCACATTTTATTAATAAAATTTACCCAAGATAACTAATTATAGACTTCTAGCTGTTTAAATCTAGGGGCTAAAAATACTGGAGTGATCTCTTTCCGAAACAGGATTTAGACTTTTAAATGTATGGTCTGTTTCATCTGATGCCTGTTACATTAATATGAAATTGCTGCATGATGTGAATGCTTTTATGAGATCTTTATTTTCTGA
>NW_008824309.1:5983851-5993439 GCF_000699105.1 Pygoscelis adeliae | reverse complement strand
TGTAATCTGCTGGTGTTCTTCAGAAATGTCTAGAGTTCA
Organism: Pygoscelis adeliae; assembly: GCF_000699105.1. Taxonomy (NCBI): domain Eukaryota; kingdom Metazoa; phylum Chordata; class Aves; order Sphenisciformes; family Spheniscidae; genus Pygoscelis; species Pygoscelis adeliae. Next base: position 5,993,400 of record NW_008824309.1, on the reverse strand, counting down.
TGTGCACTGTAGTTACAGGGACCATCAGAATCTTATGCGCACTTTCCTGAGCTCTATTTCCTCTAAGTAAAGCTCTGTTACCTCTCTCAACTGATACTTATTTTCCAGGAGATAAACTATCATCTTCCACCTCTAACAATTTTTTTTTAATACCTTCTGACTTGGCTTTTAGTTGTGGGTTAATCCCAGTAGGCAGCTGAGCACCACACAGCCACTCGCTCACTTCCTCCCCTCCCCTTCGGTGGGATGGGGGAAGAGGAAAGGCAGCATAAAAGCAAGAAAACTTGTGGGTCAAGATAAAAAATGTTTCATAAGCAAAGGAGAAGTGAAAGAAGAGAGAAAGAAAACAGAAAACAAGTGATGCAAAAGCAATCACTCACCACCTCCCACAGGTAGACTGATGCCCAGCCAGTTCCTGAGCAAAAGATGTCCAACCTCCCTAAGTCCCCTCCTCTCTCTTTTTATTTGCTGAGCATGACATTATATGTCATGGAGTATATCTTTGGTTAGTTAGGTTCATCTGCCTGGTTATGTCCCCTCCCAACCTCTTGCGCCCCCCCCAAGTCTATTCACTGCGGGGGCAGAGAGAAACAGAGAAGGCCTTGATACTGTGCAAACACTGTTCAGCAATAGCTAAAACATTAGTGTGTTATCAGCTTTGTTTTAGTCACAAATCTAAAACACAGCACTGTTCGAGCTGCTATGAAGAGGGTTAACTCCATCCCAGCCAGACCCAGTACATTTTGAAACCTATTGTTTTCTGCTGTTGAATATGCTTGAATACATTGCTGGGCAAGAGACAAGTAATAAAATACTCCAGCAAGATTGGTATTTCTTCCATTTTTATTTCAGCCTCACAATTAACTTCATAAGAGCTATTCCTGATTCACGCTGCTTTTAAGTGCTAAAATAAAAAGACAAATGTTCTTACCATGTTAATAGTTGCATCATTGTAAAGAAAGTTTATATTTCAGATAGGAAATATCCTTTTAAATTGTTTTATTTAATTTTTTGGTTATGTTGACATATCTTTTTTTCTATCCTTCCAGCATAAGTACAAACAAGCATGGGAAGAAGACAAAAAGAAAGTTCACATCACACCAGATATTCCACAGATTGCTTTAGCAAAAGTTAATGCATTTAATTTAAGTGATGTGAGTACTATTTGTAAGACTAAAACATTGCTCTTCTTATTTTTTTAATTAGGAATAAGTGTGATGACAGCATACAAAAGTCTCCCTAATTCTCACTTTGCTAACCTGTAGTAATTTCACAAAAAGCTATTAATTTTCCTTTTCCCTGCTTCCTTCCCCAAAATTAAATACCAAAAGTTGCCAAAAAAAGCACCATAGTATTTATAGTCAGATTATGAAGTGTTCATGTAGGTAATTAAAATATAATAGTTACTAACAAAATAGTCGAGTTTGAGTACTATCTATGTTTGTTACTGTATTTATTGTTTTATTTCCCCATGCACGAAGTTTTTTACTGGATTCAAAATTCTTTCTTGCAGATTGAACTTATTCTTTTGGTAACAGATGATATTACAGACAATTCTTCAGTAGCCAGTTGTTAAATCTGCATATGCTAAATAAAGCATTGTTTGTGATTGTGCACATCTTTAATGTGCACAGAAATAGACATATTTATCTCCTTTTTTTAAAAGCTGACATCCTTACAGATGTAACTTTTCACCAATATTTGTGCGTGTGGGAAACATGCAATTTCTTCCACTTTTGTCATAGGTTATTGTTACTAATGATAGTGCAGTCCAGCTGCATTGACGTATCAATACTAGGATTGGAGTTAATTTTGAAGGAGTATGCATCTCTCTGTGTGCCTGAGTGCCCTAAACAACTGTGCAAGGGGTGTTAAACATATGAATAGTCTGTGTTTCAAGTTATCGTACAAAATGAATAGAGTTTTATTTAAGTAAGTGTGGTGTGTTTTGCTTTTTTAAAGGATTTTTCTTTTATTTTCACAGAAAATGTACAGACTTTCATTTGAAGAATCTAGGAAGAAAGGGTATGATCTCAGAGCTGATGCTATCCCTATTAAAGCTGCCAAAGCTTCTAGGGATATTGCTAGTGATGTAAGTTCCTGAAACAAAAAATTATTCATTTCAGATATTGTAAAACATTCATTTCTTGACACAATTCAATTTTATATGCCTATTATATGAAGTCTTTTTATTGTCTTGCTTGTAAATAATTCTGACAGATTGTATATATATTCTAATACATTTTCTAACAGGGTTAAAGAACAATTTCTGTATTAGAAAGGTAAGGAGATATATGAGGGACTCAGAAAAAAAAAATAAGGGAGTTCATTCCTCAGTGTGATGGTGCTTGAATACTTTATAAAAGTATGTTGTATCTTTGTAGTTTAGACAGAACGTTCAGGGATCGTTCTTAGAAATATTTGAAAAGAACAGATACGGACTTAAATTATTTTCACTGCTGTGGTACAGTTATCTTTATTCCTTTGGTGAAAGTCCCAGTAAATTTCTTGGTGCAGAGAATACAAGCTTCTGGGATCAGGACCATTCTGAAATCCTTTGTGTATCAGAGAATTGCTATGGCAGGGGCAAATCCAGCCTGAGAGAGTGGTGAAGTTAGGGCTAAGGACATGTTATTTAGCCCACCATTATTTTTTTTTTACAATATAGGGGATGTTGCAGCCACTGCAAAGTCAATTTGCTCTGTCACTGCTCTAAGTCTGAGGGGAAGATACATCCATTCTGAGTTATCTCGAAGCAGTAAGCAGTGAAGGAAAAAGGAATTGATATCTGGTCTGTGTAGTTCATTGTCCAGGGTTGATTAGAGATTGAGGAAGGAGTTAAGAATTTGAACCATTGGTTTTATTGAACAAACAAATGCAAAAGGTCTTGGGAAGTGTCTTGAATTTTTTAATCATTTGAATAAGTTAACCTAATGGAAGTAATGATGAGATCTTTGATTTTATGGTTAGTCTTTAGATATGAACTCAAGTATTCTGAGTATGGTGCAGACTACCATGAAAATAGTTACCTAAGCCAAATATTGGACGCAGGATAGCAATAATAACAGAGAACTGTGTGGGTTAATGTACCCTGGTTCTAGTGTTTATGATACCCATATTAGCTCTAAGATGAGCTATCTCTAAACTACAGTGTGAAAAGAATAAAAAGTGCACTTTTTCCAAAGAACTGTCTTCAGCAAACTAGATCTTATGTGTTCCTTTGCCTTTTGCTTTCTGTCAGTATGTGTCATATTTTCATTGTGTCATTTATAATGAGATTAGACAGCAATTGAACCCTGGGTTACATTGAACCTTATGCAGGAGCAGAATAAACTATTGTAAGGGAATTTCATTTACTAAGAGAATATTTTAAATATACTGCTTTTAAAAGGGATGCTAGGCATCTGTTTTGCTTTAGAGTACACCCCAAGAGTTGGTGGACAAAGCTACCACCTCTATATGCTTTGCAATGTAAAAATCTTATTTTAATCTAAGTTTTGGGGTTTTTTTCCTTACAAGATAGATATTGCTTATTAAACACATGAAGTAGAATTAAAGTCTCTGTCTCTGTTCTCTTTACAGTACAAATACAAATTAGGTTATGAACAAGACAAGGGAAAACTTGTAGGCTTCCGCAGCCTTCAGGATGATCCCAAACTTGTCCATTATATGCAAGTGGCTAAGATGCAGTCTGATCGTGAATACAAGAAAGCTTATGAGATGAGCAAGACACATTACCAAACGCCTTCTGATACACTCAGCATTGTGGCAGCTAAGGAGGCACAAGATCGTGTAACCAATACTAACTACAAACGACTGATTCACAACTATATGCTTCTGCCAGATGCAATGAGTTTAGAACTGTACAGAAACATGAATCAGATACAAAGTGATGTAAGTTTCTGTTTTCTTTCTGTCATTCACAGCTGTGACTTTTTTTTCCCTGTTTTTTCATTATGGCTGTGTTTTGGAAACAACAGAATTATTTTGTATGAGCCATTTATAGATTGTGAACTTTCCTTTTGTGTTCTGTTTGGCAGAATGAGTACAAGCAGGATTACAATGAGTGGTTCAAGGGTGTCGGTTGGAGTCCTGCTGGTTCTCTGGATGTGGAGAAATCTAGGAAAGCCACAGAAATTGCAAGTGATCAGAAATACCGCCAGCATCCCAGCATGTTCCCCTTTACAAAACAGAATGATGCCATGGACATGGTCCTTGCAAAGCAGAATGCAAATATAATGAACAAAGTGAGTATTTATGGGGAAAATTAGGCAGACATTCACATATAATCCATTTCAAGAAACAGTCTGTAAGTCTCTGTCACCACCTTTATGTAGCAGTGTTTCCCTGGGAAAAACAACTGTCACTTACAGGTTCCTCTTTTTTCATTTTTTTTTCTTAATGAAATACTCAGTTACTGATAAAAAGCATTGGTTAAATAAATCTTTTCTCATTTTTCTCATTGCTACCTCTCCAACCTCTATTCTTCTCATTCTTGTATAGAAATTACTGGCCCTGAAAATCTTGATAGTTGGGCTTCATTAGAAGCAAGACTGGATCCTAATTCAGCTGATTCTGGATTAGGTCATTACGTAGTAAAATAAATCTAAGTCAGCACCTTAATCTTTTTACCCATCCATATCCAAAGTGTGCCAATGGAAGGGTGAAAGCCATCCTTTGTCATTTAAATTAACACATCTGATGTTACTTTTTCAATAGCATGCTTATACTCAAGCTTGGGAGAAGGATAAAATTCAAGTTCATGTGATGCCAGATACACCAGATATTCTACAAGCAAAACAGAACAAGGCGAACTACAGTCAGGTAGAGTTTTTTAATACTTCCTATTACATTTTAAATTAATATCTACTTTCTTCAAATTTAAAGGTGCCTCCCATTTCAAAAGAAGTAATTAATTTGTATAAATTAGAAGAAACGGAATGGGGGATTTAGAACAGAGGCAAGAATTTTTGTGTGAGTAATATTTCCAGAGTAGCAATAAGTACCTTCTTCAGGCTAGCAAAGCAACAGCCTAAATTACATTATAATATATGGAAAATATAAGTCCTGTTTTTGAAATCTAGATATGCATAGTCCATACGCTATGCTTACCATAGAAATCAATCATGTTAAAAATTCTTTACTATAAAATTACAAGTTAATTGTATATATTTTTAACTTAGCATATGGGAAGAGAAATACATGCAGTGATTCTAACTTTTCTATCAGCTTTCAAATATGAGAAAGTGACAATTGTGCCAGTATAAAATACTAGGTTTTGCTTTGCATGATTGCTCAGAGGCAAATCTTTGACTTGCAAGTGCTGGTACGTAAAATCAACTGTGCACAAACTGAATTGACTATTAAATGGCTACATTACAGCCTTATTAATTAAAATTTTGTTAAGCCAATTGAAAAGTTTTCAGTTATCCCAGATGTATATATTTCAAATTCCCCAGATATGTTTCAAATCCCCAAGACAAGCTATAGTAGGAAGCTGCTGCAGTAAAGAAAAACTATTTAATCACTGGCCTAAGACTTGGAAGACGTGTGTTCCTTGCTTATCAGTTCCCCATTTCTCAGTTCCCATTTTAGTAGCCCTTCTCTCGTAACTGAAGCCTGTGAGGTGACCAGAATTTGGAAATATGGATCATTAGCATATCTAAATAGAAGGTGACATACGTGTTACTAAGACTTTTTAATTAATATTGCTTTCAATTTTAGAAACTGTACAAGCTTGGCTGGGAGGAAATGATAAAGAAAGGCTATGACCTCACACCTGAAGCCATTTCAGTCAAAGCTGCTAAAGCTTCAAGGGACATTGCAAGTGACGTAAGCAACGTTTCTAGTTCAATATGACATGCGCTTTATCTAGATGCTATAACCTACAGAGTCGCACTAGATCCAGATACACCTCTCTGCTAAGGTGTGGCTTGGAGTAAAAAGCAAAATTGCTGACAAAACTCTTTCCTGATCTGTTCTTGTCAGTGAAGAAAACAATTTAAGAAGGGTTGCTCTGGCATCTTGACAATTCCAAAGATTGTGGTCCATCCATGAAGTGGCTAGTCATACAAAGTTAGGATTTGTCTGCTCTTTTGGATGTTACGTTTTCAGAGCAGCAGCAAATTTGGTCCAATTAGCTGATCCCAGTGCCTGTACTGAGAAATCCTCTTTACAACTCTGAAATAGACGTGGTGACACGTGTATTGCTGTTATCATCACTTGGTATGAATACAACTCCTGCATTTATGGAAGAGATTTTATTAATCATTAGGAAATGTTTCCAATGCTTAAGCATCTGCATTTTTCATTGCTATTTATTTTATTCATCAAAATATTTCGTTATGTCATCCTTTGGGAGTTTTGAACAGTATGACTATATGAATCAGATGGCACAGGAGACCATTCTTATAGCCACGCAGTCTTTCTCCCCAGGGACTCTGTTCATTCCCAGGGAGAGCATTCACTGTCACCAAGTGATGCACATTAACCAAGGGGCTACTAAACCTTTACATGAGGTGCCATAACAAGTTGCTTATTTCTTGCAGGACAATTGGTAATGAGAAATATTGAACTGAGTGGCTATATTGATATTTTGCTTATATATTTTACCATTTTCTGTTTCTTCCTGTAATTTCAATAATGCAACCTTTGTAATTTTAGTACAAGTACAAAGAAGGTTACCGCAAGCAGCAGGGACATCACATTGGATTCCGCAGCTTACAGGATGATCCTAAGATGATGTGGTCTATGCAAGTAGCTAAGATGCAGAGCGAGAGGGAGTACAAGAAAGATTTTGAAAAGTGGAAGACAAAGTTTAATATGCCCGTGGATATGTTAGGCTTCCTTCTGGCTAAGAAATGTCAGGAACTGGTTAGTGATATAGACTACAAACACATGCTACACCGCTGGACTTGTCTGCCAGACCAGAATGATGTCACCCAGGCAAAGAGGGTCTACGAACTACAGAGTGATGTAAGCTTCCTCTGGATTTACCTAATTTATTTTTTTGTTACATATTTACTGCTTATTGAAAAGTATCTTTAATAACTCTCTTTTGATGTCAGTATAGAACAGACTGAAGCTGAAATACCAGCTAGTCTTTTAATACGGTTTAATAAATGAACAGGGAAATAATCTGCTATGGTTTTGAATTTTTTCCTTGACAGAATCTGTATAAGTCAGATCTACAATGGCTCAGAGGCCTTGGATGGAGTCCTTTGGGATCTTTGGAATCTGAAAAGAACAAGAAAGCTTCTGAAATACTGAGTGAAAAGAAGTACCGGCAGCACCCAGACACTATTAAGTTCACAAGTATCCCAGATGCCATGGATATAATTTTAGCAAAATCTAACGCCAAAAATAGAAGTGATGTAAGTTGCCTCTAGAGACTGAACATGTGATTCAATAAATGAATACGTTAGTATACATTCATTAAAAAGATCTCCATATCAGAACATGTGCTTAAAATATACAAATATCAGATGTTTGCAATCAGTGCCTTACTGCTCAGTTGTCAAGAAGTACTAGGCCTTGTTCAAAAGATTAAAGTCTTTAGTGCTGTATAACTTATTCAGTAATAACTGCAAATAAGGCCCTTTACTATGTAGTAGGTAAATGTATTGTCGTAATGCTGTTTTCTTGACATTTCATGGAAGTAAAGAAAAAAAAAGGTGGTATTTCAGTAAGAATTTGTTGTATTATTTTATTTTAATATCTTGCGTTGTTTACATCGCTCATGCTTGCATAGTACATCTTTGCTTTGCTATTATAGAGAAAAGGTAAAGTGAATTTACTGCTATGCATGTGAGCCTTTTATCAGACAAGGTATTTTTGTTTGTGTCTCTTTTCAGATACTGTATAGAGAAGCTTGGGACAAGGACAAGACTCAGGTTCACATCATGCCTGATACTCCTGAAATTTTGCTGGCTAAATCAAACTTAATTAACACAAGCGATGTAAGTGTGTCTCTACAATGTTTCTTTCATAGAATTTGGAATTACCCATTGTGGCTTTAGTTTAAAATGCAGTAGAGTAATTCTGCAATTCAAACAGCTGTAAGCACACCTGTGATCTTTTCATGTGAAAACTGTCATGTACTGGGAAGCCTGAGTGGAATTGCTAAAATATAAAGTGGAAGCAGAGTTGCTAGAATATAAAAAATACCAAGAAAATATTCACCACAGGTTAGCAGTTTTCTCTTTCATCCTACTGATCTTATTAATATTGTAGATATGTGTTCAGTACTTTTTAGTAAGCCTGTCGTTCTTCTTAAAATGCCTGATTATATTGAATTGCCTCTTTAGAATTACGTAGGATTATGTAATTTACATCAAATTCCTGCCTATAATGGAACAAATATAGACTACATGCAAAGGTAAAGAAATGTTAGCAGCTCTATCATAAGAACCCAAGAAAACAAAAATAATTGCAATTGAAATTGGGTGTAGAGAATCATGGGGTTTTATTATTCACCTATGTAGAAGACTCTATGAATCATTCAGATTAATATGTTAAGTAAAAGAAAATTTTGATCTTGAATGAGTTAATCAGAAAACATAGAGATAGTAATTTTTAAACATTTTTTATCATCAGTTACAAAATACACATTACTAAAAGCAAGCCATGGAATTTAATTCTATGAATGAAACTGTGTTTGAAATATCATACTCTCTAGAGAGCTTTATTTGCAATAATTACTTTGAATCCTTCTCCAACAGAAACATTACAAATTAGGATATGAAGAGCTGAAGAGGAAAGGTTATGATCTTCCTCCCGATGCTATACCCCTCAAGTCAGCAAAGGCATCCAGAGACATAGCTAGTGAAGTAAGTCTTACAGAGTGAAAATAATAGTGGGGCATAGAGCTGGCGCACACTTTTGGATAAAGATGTTTTTTAAAAGGAGCAGATGTCTAAAATTTTAAGTCTTATATTGCTACCCACCCCCCGAGGTTGTGTAATTCTTAATGGTGTAAAGTTAATTAAATTAAATACAAAAATTTACAATGAGATAGTATATAACTATTAAAAAAATCAGTTAATATCTTCTGGACATGCAATAAAAACACCAAAAATGTTGGAAAAATACACACAAAAAAATTAAATATATTTCATACGTAAGTGTTAACCACTATATTACCAACAGAGAAATTTAAATTGTAGCTTGAAAAGAGGTGACAATTGTTGTTTCTGCATTCAATTAGTACCAATACAAAACTGCGTACCGAAAGCAGCTTGGCCACCACATAGGGGCCCGTAACATAGAGGATGATCCGAAGATGGTGTGGTCGATGCACGTGGCCAAGATCCAGAGTGACAGGGAGTACAAGAAAGCCTTTGAGAAGTCAAAGACACACTTCAGTAGCCCAGTGGACATGCTGGGAATCGTGTTGGCCAAGAAATGTCAGGAGCTGGTCAGCGACATTGATTACAAGCACCCTCTGCATCGGTGGACCTGTCTGCCGGACCAGAACGATGTTGTACAAGCCAGGAAAGTGTACGACCTCCAGAGTGATGTAAGTTATTCTTTACTGGCAGTGTGGAAACC
>NW_008824309.1:5966229-5983223 GCF_000699105.1 Pygoscelis adeliae | reverse complement strand
CAAGTCCGCCCTTCTGTGGCGGAGGGGCATTGGCTGGTCCCCAAGTGGTTCGCTGGACGATGAGAAGAATAAGAGGGCGAGCCTCATCCTGAGTGACAAGAAGTATCGGCAACACCCGGACACCATCAAATTCACGAGCGCTCCTGACTCGATGCCTATGGTGCTGGCAAAGCACAACTCTGAAATTATGAACCAAGTGAGATTTCCTTGTGTGTGCAACCTGACGGAAACGAGTGCATTTCCCAGGACTTTGGGCTCTCTCCTTCCAGGGCCTGGGTTTTGCAAAGTGGGGTATTGCATCCCTTGCATCCGGGATTTGTGTTCCTTGTTTTAGATCAAGTTCTATTTTGTGTGGTTGGAGCGGTGACTGGGTGGAGTGTGGAAAAGCAAAGGGTGAAGCGTTAGGAAGTTTTGGGACAGGAAGAGGCATTCCTGAGTCAGTGCGAAGTAGAGGCCCCTTGCTTCAGTTTGTTGAGCTAGTTTGCTCTGTGAGTTTGTTGCCCGGTGCTTGCGTGATCGTATTTCACGTTGTACTCATTTTTTCAGCGCTCGTACACATCAGCCTGGGAGAAAGATAAAACCAGCGTTCACATTATGCCGGATACACCTGGTATTTTGCTAGCCCAGCAGAACCAAGCGAACTTCAGTGAGGTAAGGTGTTTGAGCTGGGGTTAAGCGTGCGTCCCTGGACACTGCTGTGGCCTGGGAAGACGTGTTGCTTGAGGGGAGTGCTTGTTTTTCCTTCAGAAACTGTACAAGCTTGCGATGGAGGAAGAGAAGAAAAAGGGCTACGACATGCGGGCAGATGCCATTCCTATCAAGTCTGCTAAAGCTTCCAGGGACATTGCAAGTGATGTAAGTACACAGGAGCCCTTGGCGGCACGCCCTATCAGATAGTTCCCAGGTGCTTGCTGTTGAAGCCCAGGGTTTGCAACCTTAGCCAAAGAGAGGCTACCCAGCACTTGCCTGTCATTACCATTCAGCTAGTCCGTAAACGTGTTGGTTCTGGAGGGTCTGCCTGTAGCTGTCCCTGCATGTTATGGGTGTGTGGTGTTGCGAGGGAATGTGTAGCCAGTGTGGAGAGAGTAACAGCAGGAGCTGGGTGATGGACGTAATCCAAAGCAGTGTCCCTCCTGGGCTTGTGGCAGCGTCTCCTTAGGCAACAGACTGGAGTTTTGAGGTCGTGTGCTGCCCTCAGTACTGCCAGTCTGCACGCCTGTAATGTTGCAGGTACACAGCTGAGCTGGACATTAGGAAACAAAACCCAAACCAAGTTTTGTGTTATGACCGGGGCATTTATCATTTCTGTCTGGACTGGGGGCAGGTCCTGTCACTGTAGGCCAGTCATTACTGTGCCCCAGAGTATCTCTTCAGGGCTTAGCTCTGCAGTAGCTGACTTTACTCTCTTATGCAAGGTGCTGTAGTTCAGGTTTATTCCATTACTGTAAGGAGTTGAATTCAATCTCTCCGCAGTTTTACTTGACACTTCAGTAAGAGGCAAGGGAAAAAGTGTCGTGTTCATTAGAGAGCAACAGGTCCAGCAGTGCCTTTTCTGTGGTCAGGCTCTCCATAACCTGTACTAGGAAGTTGTTCACAATGCACTCCAGTAGTTTCCTGGACTACTTGCAGTTTGCTGTGCTGCTTTTCCAGCAGATGTTCAGGTGGTTGAATTCCCCTATCAGAATCAGGGCCTGCAAGTGTGATGCTTCCTGCAGTTGAAGAAAGAACTCTTCCTCAACACCCTCTCCTTGATCAGGTGGCCTGTAGTAGACAGCAATCACAAAGTTTCCTTTGTTTGCTTGGTCTCTAGTTTTCACCCATAAGCTCTTGACATGCACATTGCTGAAAAAGTGTCGTGTTGCCCCTTGTCACTTCCCAAGCTTAGTGGGTGTAGGTCTGCAGCTGAGGACACACATGGGGCTGGGAGAATAAGACTCCTGAGCACTGTGCAGGAGGGCCTGGTGCAGTGGAGTGTGTCAGCTGCTGTGGGCTGTGTGGGTGAGTGCAGTCAGGGCTGTGCAGGATGAGGCCCAGGTTGCCTGCTGGAGCAGTCCGGGGGTTTTCCCCGAGTTTTGCATCCCAGCTGCAGAGCTGGCCTCTCCGTGGGGATGCTTAGGTTGTGTGGAGACCCTGTCTGCTGGCATGCATCGCTCCTGGTTCCCGAGCTACCTTGGTTGGAGTTGCCGTCTGGGCCTCCATGTGCCTCCTGTGGCCCAGTGTAGGCGTGGGGTGGGATGGGAGTGTAGGGGACAAGTAGGGATATGCTGCGCTTAGACGCCTCTTCACGTGGTGATCTTGCCAGGCTCCATTAGCAAAGCGCTCGCTCACAGGCAGTGCTACAGAATAGCGTCAGCAGGGAGAAGAGCTGGCCTGAAACTTACTGAGCTTCTTTAACCCTGCAGTACAAATACAAAGAAGGCTATCGCAAGCAGCTTGGCCACCACATAGGGGCCCGTAACATAGAGGATGATCCGAAGATGGTGTGGTCGATGCACGTGGCCAAGATCCAGAGTGACAGGGAGTACAAGAAAGCCTTTGAGAAGCTGCACGCCCCTAATAGTGCAGGTAAACAGCTGAGCTAGACATTAGGAAAGACAACCCAAACCAAGTTTTTGTGTAAAAATAAAGGCAGTATAAAAGTAAATAATTTTTTATTATTATTAGGTATTAATATAAAAATGTATTCCATATATGTGTTTAGTATCTCTATTTAAACTTCCATGTCTGTCTCTATGCTCTTCCAGTTTTTATCTCCTGAATAGATTGACTAGGAGTTTATTTGGCTATTGTGCTTGAAGGCCACTGATTCTTTACGTAGGGGATATTTTTTGAACTTCAGGCCTTTCGTATCACTGCCGTAATTTGGAGACATCTTTGCTCTCAGTTGCTGAGTAGTAGCTGTTAATATGTAGGCCAGGGAGTTTCTTCAAAAATGTGAAGGTCATATCAGGTGGATAATGTTATGTGAATCTTTTGTAGGTGTACACTGCAGTTCATCAGCTGAATACTTTCTCACTCTAAAGTCTCTGTGGTTTCAGATACTAAGTTCTCTGGAGGTTGTGCCACAGGGGCTGCTAGGAACATAAAGAAAACTAAACTAATACTCACTGAACGTTTTTTTGCCTATAGTACAAGTATAAGGAAGGCTATCGCAAGCAGCTTGGCCACCACATAGGGGCCCGTAACATAGAGGATGATCCGAAGATGGTGTGGTCGATGCACGTGGCCAAGATCCAGAGTGACAGGGAGTACAAGAGAGCCTTTGAGAAGACGAAGACACACTTCAGTAGCCCAGTGGACATGCTGGGAATCGTGTTGGCCAAGAAATGTCAAGGGTTGGTCAGCGATATTGATTACCGTCACTATCTACATGAATGGACTTGCCTGCCGGACCAGAATGATGTTATCCATGCTAAGAAGGCCTATGATCTGCAGAGTGATGTGAGTACTCGCTGATAAGCGTTGGATTTCTAAAGTGTATGTAATTTCCTTGGAATATAAACTGTAGAATGTGCTTGAACTGTCTCTCTCATATGGTGTTTTTTCATATTATGTTTTGATTTACCTGTTCCAAGCAAGGTCATAGGATTTTTAGGAGTGAATGAATCTGTGTGTAAGGAAGGTTGAGTATTACGAAGGTTTATATACAGCTAATCAGTTAGCCGAATAGTAGAATTAGCTGTATATAATCCTTCATAATAGACAATCTTAATACCTTTATATGCGGGTTAACTGGAAAGAGGAAATAGCCTAGTATGACTTTTTTTTTTTAGTTGCATGACTTTAGTGGAGACAATTCCTTTGTTCTGTCTTGGAGAAAATGGTTTAAATTAAGACCTGCTGTTCTTAGTGGGTGAACATTTATTTGTTTGGAATGGATGTTACAGGAAAAGTTTATACTGACATTCAGGGTTTTGTTTTAATCCCTTTACTCTGACCATTCCCAGCATGTTGTTTGGTGAATGATACCTCTTGAAGACAGATAAGAGGTCTGAATCTAGGTTGCTAACAGTTTGTTTTGCAGATTGAACTAGGAGAAAGGCAGCTTACAGAAAGTAAGCATTAGTTGCATGGTATATATGAAATGTTTAACCAGCAATATTAATGAGACAGCTGTCTTTATTTTGTAATAGAACTGCTACAAGTCTGACCTTGAATGGTTGCGGGGCATTGGTTGGGTCCCAATTGGTTCCTTGGACGTTGAAAAAGCCAAGAAGGCGGGAGAGATCTTGAGTGATAAAATATACCGTCAGCCTCCAGACACAATCAAGTTTACTAGCGTCACTGATTCTCCAGAGATGGTCTTAGCCAAGCAGAATGCAGAGACAATGAATAAGGTGAGTCTTGATTCGATTAGGTAACACATCATCAGTCTCCGCCTAAACCCTGGAGACAGGCCTAGAAATACAGATGTGTGGTTGCTGTGTGAGATTTCAGCACAGCAAGGCTTTAAAAGTATGTTACATTCTTGGTAATCAACAGGTAACTTATTTTCAGCAAGTGCTAATTTAATAGTATCTTTCAAGTTACCAAGTTAAATTGGAATTATCAGTTGTGAAGCTTTCCACATACTCTACCGTGTATCTAGTAATGTTACCTAACTTTCACCTAAATTTTAATAGAGCTATTTGTCTAATAAATCTAATAATTTTTCAAGTTTATCTACTAATCTAGTAATTAATAAACTACTTGTTTTAGGGCAGTCTTTGAAATATCCGTATTTTAAATAATTCAGCATAGTAGTTAAAATGTAAAAGTTTTTCTGAATCTGTGGTCCTGATCTCAGATAAAACCATTTCCTCTTTCAAACAGGCCTTGTTCTTAGAGTTTAGATCTCTGTGTGTCTGATTAGCATTTTGTGCCTTTTTTCTAAATATTTTTTTTAACATAATTCTTTCTAGATTACTAATTCTTAACCTGGACATTAAGTATCTAGAGGAGTGAATATAAAATCTCATTGTTATATAAGGAATAAGGATTTTTTAGACTTGGACTACAGATCTGTAATTCTTCTTATGTTTTAGGAGATCTCCAAGTAGTCACGTTTTTTTCCCCCCTTTAACATACGTTATTTCTCCTGCAGCGTTTATATACTGAGGCTTGGGATAATGACAAGACACAAATCCACATAATGCCTGACACACCTGAAATTACACTGGCAAAACAGAACATGCAAAACTACAGTGTGGTGAGTGTGTTAGCTCTCCAAATGTAACTGGTCTGTTTCATGGCTGGATCATCAGTATTCTGATAAACCTTATATAGATGATACCATCAGTTTCTTTAAGTAACCCCCAATATTTATGCTCAAAATTGTGACTTTAAAAACGTCGTTTGCATATTTGTACAGTAGTGCATACATACAACAGTGAGCACTGTTGAGAATAAATTCCATGAGAAGTTGTGTGTCTCCAGTGAATTTTTGGGAGTCATTTCTGCCAGCATACATACTGGTGGGAAGACACAAAATTAATTCCAACATTGGAAACACCAAAAAGGTAATTTCCAGCACAATTCTGAAGAGCAGTGATCCCAGTGTTCAATGTTAGTTTAGGCAAATAAATTCACATCCATAAAAGGTGGCTTTGAAAAGTAAGTTTTACTCCACTTGTATAGAAGAATAATTAATCTCTAAAATTGTAGGCAATGTTATGTTATTTAAAGTATTGAAAGAAGAAAGTTGTTAGCTAATGTATTTAGCAAAGATCTTCCTTTGATAGGAATTTGTATCAGCTACTGATCTGGGGCTTTGAGTTAAGAAAATTAGATAAAGCTGGGTTAGAATAAATCTTAACACAATTTTTAAAATCTACTCTATTTACAAGCAGTTTGTTTTGCATAAAATGTAGTATATGGAACTTACTTACATTAACCCCATTGTTTAATTCTTCACCTAGAAACTCTACAAACAGGCCATGGAAGAAGCAAAAAAGAAAGGCTATGATTTAAGAAGTGATGCTATCCCCATTCAAGCTGCCAAAGCATCCAGGCAAATTGCCAGTGACGTAAGAAACTACTTTTTGTTTCTTTGTGTGGTGACATCTGGTCCCTGCAACCTGAAAGTTATCAGCTGGATTCTGTAAAAGGCATTTCAATGAAACTGTGATCTCAAATAATAGATTTTTGGAAGCAAATTATTATATATGCTTAAAGACTTAATTGTAAAAATTAAATGTTGAGAAGTTATAAGGACAATATAATGCTGCTATCATGTTAATTTTATAGCTCATAAACCCGTATCTTTAATTAAATCCTAACAGTATGTATATTATTATATTTAATAAGGGTTAAATATATTTAATAAGGAGAAGATTGTTTCTCACTAATATTAGTGAAATGTTTTTTCAAAAAAACTTGCGTAAAAATCTCTATTTAGGGTTCTAACTCAAATCTCAAAAATTTAATGTGAGAATCCATGTTATTAGCCCCAGAATTGCTTTGACAGTTTGGTTTTTTTGACTGTAGGTTATAGAGAAATTTGCAGAGTTTATTATTAGAATATTTAATATGAGTAACTGATACTTAGAGGTGATACAGAAATATAATATCGATTTATATTTCAGTACAAATACAAAGAAGGCTATCGCAAGCAGCTTGGCTTGCAATAAGACTATCTTCCTCAAGGTGTTTTGGAATAAGCTTTTAAAATAAGTTAATCTTTGCATTTTAATCTTAATAGTAAAAGAATGTGGAATATCAAACTTGTTAGTAAGTATGTGACATCAAATGTTTAGTTAATTGAAAGTGTGATATAGTTATATAAAAAATCAGAGATAATGATATCTGTAATAAAAATGTGTGAAAATCAGTAAAACTTAAAAACTAATAAAAGATCTAAATCATATTTTTCTCTAAACAAAATAGTAATGGCTATGTTAAACTGTGTGAATTATTTCTTAATTTATAAATACACCATGTGAATATGGATATACTTCATTTCAGTACAAATACAAAGAAGGCTATCGCAAGCAGCTTGGCCACCACATAGGGGCCCGTAACATAGAGGATGATCCGAAGATGATGTGGTCGATGCACGTGGCCAAGATCCAGAGTGACAGGGAGTACAAGAAAGCCTTTGAGAAGACGAAGACACACTTCAGTAGCCCAGTGGACATGCTGGGAATCGTGTTGGCCAAGAAATGTCAAGGGTTGGTCAGCGATATTGATTACCGTCACTATCTGCATCAGTGGATCTGTCTGCCAGACCAGAATGATGTTATCCATGCTAAGAAGGCCTATGACCTACAGAGTGATGTGAGCTCTTTTTGATTTAACTTTTTGGTGAGGAATGTATGTGATATTTTACATAGGTGGACCAGGCCATCACATACCAATGTGGTGGAACCAAATTTTCAAGGCTTATTTTTAAGTTTTATGGCTAATTGAAACTCAGATCTCCAATAGGATATGTTAACTAATTGGTATTTAAATTAAATTCTGTAATTCCAGAATGTGGGCTATTTATCATTTGCCATTCTGTGAAACTTGGATAATGGTTTCACTCTTAATGTAGATGAAATGCAGTTATTTTTTCTAAGATTTTCTCTAGGGTTTTGAATTTATTTGAATTAAAAGTTGATAGTGAGGTTACTTTACTGAAAAGGTGCACCATGTAAATTGCATTATTATTATTATTATTATTATAATAACCTGTGTATTTTTTCTGTAATAGAACTGCTACAAGTCTGACCTTGAATGGTTGCGGGGCACTGGTTGGGTCCCAATTGGTTCCTTGGATGTTGAAAAAGCCAAGAAGGCGGGAGAGATCTTGAGTGATAAAATATACCGTCAGCCTCCAGACACAATCAAGTTTACTAGCGTCACTGATTCTCCAGAGATGGTCTTAGCCAAGCAGAATGCAGAGACAATGAATAAGGTGAGTCTTGATTCGATTAGGTAACACATCATCAGTCTCCGCCTAAACCCTGGAGGCAGGCCTAGAAATACAATGGTCACAAGTAATGCTGAAGTTCAGAGATGATGTATTTTCAAATAGTGTGCTCTGTTTTTTTCAATCAAAACTATTAGGCCATGTAACGGAAGACTCAACTTTGTCATGATATTCTGCATATTACATCTTAATCTTTTCTTTGACATGTCTGTGCAGTGAGCAGTAATAATGCTTTGGTTTATTCATAATTCTTAAGTAATGTGGCAGTTTTCTAAGTGTTGTTAAATTTCCTTCGATAAATTATCTTTTTAATAATGGTACCTCTACCTGATTAAATACACAACCATTTATCCACGCTATATTTCCTATAAATTTACCTAGTATGCTCTGTGCTTTACCTGATTAATGAGATACTAACTTGTTTTGGAATGCAATATTAATCTCTTCCTGTATTCTTTCTTAGCATTTATACACTGAAGCATGGAATAAAGATAAGACCATGGTTCACGTCATGCCTGACACACCAGAAATCCTGCTAGCTAAACAAAACCAATTAAACTACAGTCAGGTGAGTAAAACTGAAGAGTTGAGAGAATTAAAGGATTTCTGACAAGTACAATTTTGTCATCTCTCACTTTTAATTAATATTATAATATTGTCAAGATGTTTAGTTTCACAAATTGCCAGCTCCACTGCTAAAATCAGAGTTGTTCTTTTGCTAGAATTTACCTCCTGAGTATCTAATTGGGCTTTTAAAGTATATTATCTGCCATAAATGAGAAATCATTTCTATAGCAAGGTATGGAAATAAATTATTTAATGTTTAGAATATTCCTTTCTTTGCCTTTCCTAAATGATTTCCAGTTTTCAAGTGTCTACAATACAATTACAAGATCTTTGAAATTTGCATTTTTTTATTTTCTGGAGAAGATAGAGCTGTGTTCATATATTTAAGTTGTCTCAACATTAACAATATTGTTTAGGGACTTAATTTGTTTTATTACACAAATGTGCTTAAGTGAAGTGTAATTTTGTTTTTGAAACAAAAATGTGAATTTTTTTCTCACAGAAAATGTACAGACTAGCTTTGGAGGAATCAAAGAAGAAGGGTCATGATTTGCGTTTTGATGCCATTCCTATTCAAGCTGCCAGAGCATCCAGAGAGATTGCCAGCGATGTAAGCAGGTTTTTTTATCATGTCTGTATGGATTTGGTAATGGAAAAGTTTGTTCCATTGTTTGTTCATGTAAAACCTTAAGTTTGTAGAATAGGTAATACTGAAATCCAGTGATTCTACTGCATGCCTTTAGTACATGAAAGGAATAGATAGCCAGTATTTTTATACGTGAGGTATATATCACAGTAATAAATAAATAAAATAATGTGAGGATTATTTCTATGCCCCCTGTAATAGTTCCATGGATGTCCATGGATGTTCAAGTAGGATGATCAATAAGGCGTACGAGTCTATGCTAGAGTTAGTCAAATTAATTTCTGATTCAAAATAGGAAATACTTTAAAATCTCTCCCCAAAATAGATATATTAGTAAATCAATTCTGAAAGTTCTAAATTGTTGTCTTTTCCTGTGGAAAAAATAGTTCTGTTGAAGTGTCATATTGAAATCCAAGATGTCTAAATACAAAAACAGGGAAAAAAGTATGCAATGACTATGACAGGTTTTGCTTCTGGGATGAGGAAATGTCACTGAGAGACAGAGGATAACAGTTCTTTATGCGCCTTGTTTTTCGATCAAGGTTGATATTTAATCTGTTAGTATTAAGACCAACTCAGACTATCTTCCTCAAGGTGTTTTGGAATAAGCTTTTAAAATAAGTTAATCTTTGCATTTTAATCTTAATAGTATAAGAATGTGGAATATCAAACTTGTTAGTAAGTATGTGACATCAAATGTTTAGTTAATTGAAAGTGTAATATAGTTATATAAAAAATCAGAGATAATGATATCTGTAATAAAAATGTGTGAAAATTAGTAAAACTTAAAAACTAATAAAAGACCTAAATGATATTTTTCTCTAAACAAAATAGTAATGGCTATGTTAAACTGTGTGAATTATTTCTTAATTTATAAATACACCATGTGAATATGGATATACTTCATTTCAGTACAAATACAAAGAAGGCTATCGCAAGCAGCTTGGCCACCACATAGGGGCCCGTAACATAGAGGATGATCCGAAGATGATGTGGTCGATGCACGTGGCCAAGATCCAGAGTGACAGGGAGTACAAGAAAGCCTTTGAGAAGACGAAGACACACTTCAGTAGCCCAGTGGACATGCTGGGAATCGTGTTGGCCAAGAAATGTCAAGGGTTGGTCAGCGACATTGATTACCGTCACTATCTGCATCAGTGGATCTGTCTGCCGGACCAGAATGATGTTATCCATGCTAAGAAGGCCTATGACCTACAGAGTGATGTGAGTAAACCGTTAAATTTACAATATATGATTAAATATACTGGGTCTTGTACAATAGAATTTTTAAAAGATATGTGCTATGCCTTAGTCGCTTGCATCAGACATGTTGATAGAGGTGAAACGTTTAATATTCTATCATCAAATTTATGTTTAATCCTATTTTCTCAGTCCTTAGCCTGATGCGTAATTTGTATGTAACTCTGATATTTGTGGGGTTCTTCAATAACTCTATTCTTTTTGTTATTTAATAATTATTTTACTAAATCTTCAAAAATAAGAATTGTTTTCAAAACCATATCCTGCTCCTATGCAGAAATATATATAATTGTTCATATAGACTAGGATATGCTTATTTATAATTATTTTAATATTTGATCACACTTGCACTTATATAATGAAATTTCAAATTTTTTCAGGCTGTTTACAAATCAGACCTGGAATGGCTAAGAGGTATTGGATGGGTTCCTATTGGTTCCATGGAAGTCGAGAAAGCCAAGAAAGCTGGAGAAATCCTGAGTGAAAGGAAGTATCGTCAACCAGCAGACCAAATTAAATTTACTAGTGTGACAGATTCTTTGGCCATGGTCTTAGCCAAGCAAAATGCTGAGATAATGAACAAGGTGAGGGTTTTTTTTTGTCAAAATCGCTAGTATTACTAGCTAATAGAACTTGTTCATGTGGTGAAAAATACAAAATACAAAGTGAGACTAAACACTTTTGTTGTGGACTTAGAGAAAACGAATGTCCAAATTCAGCCTTTGCACAGAAAAGCTCTTATCTCAGGGCTCTGTCTGAACTGAACACTTAGTAAAAATGTCCAGAAAAAATTCACCTAAATCACATATTTTTCAAGAGTAATACTAAAAATTTCGGTGAATTTCCCTCTTCCTCCCATCTCAGCTGAAATCCTATTTTTAAATGTTTGTTTGGTATGTTTTTTCTATTTTGTTAATGCTACTTCACTATACAAAGCTCATCTCTGACAGAACAGGCTAAATTTTTTTGCAGTTCTTAGACAATACTGTGAAATCTGCAGAAACGATGTTCCAGCAAGGTGTTAGGGTATGTCTAGAGGTGGTGGTGCCATGACCATGCTATAAGATAGGATGTAGCAGAATATTGAGGCTTTTACTGCAGCTGCTATGATGATGTATTGTTGATTGAATGTCATACTGTATGATGAACAAGTTATGAGGAAATGGCTTATGTTCCCTGGAAGTGAAGCTTCTGCAATTTATCTCAGACCTGGAGGATGAAAGTCACAAAGTACCTACTCCTTCTCTTTAATAAGAAACATCAATCAAACAACTCTTACAGATATGGCAGAATAATGAATATAGTTCTCCCCTACAGCAGTTTCCCAGCAATCCTAAATCAATCAATTGCTGGGCCAGCTTAGCCTGAGAAATAATGAGGAAGGACAAAGTTTCCTTCTTGAGCTTTCTCATTGAGTTTCAGTGAGAAAGTTTGCTATGTCAGGGTATTTAAATCTTGCTTGAACTACCCCTCGCAGTTTGTAAAATACTTTCTTTGAACAAATGTATTAGTTTGGTTATATATATCTTGTTCAGCTTCAAGATTACT
Organism: Pygoscelis adeliae; assembly: GCF_000699105.1. Taxonomy (NCBI): domain Eukaryota; kingdom Metazoa; phylum Chordata; class Aves; order Sphenisciformes; family Spheniscidae; genus Pygoscelis; species Pygoscelis adeliae. The sequence continues at coordinate 5,971,311 of NW_008824309.1, read as the reverse complement.
TTTCTTTTATATCATGGATATATTTTTGATAACTACTGCTTTCAAATTTGCAGTCTTTCCATCATGACACACATAAAGAAACTTTTTAAAGGAATGTGTTTTCCTCTCTCCTAGCGTTTATACACAGAAGCCTGGGATGCAGACAAAACATCAATTCACGTCATGCCTGACACGCCGACAATTTTGTTAGCGAAGGCCAATGCAGCTAATGTTAGCCATGTAAGAACATATAAAAATATACTAAAGTAATGGAAATTCAGAAATTACGTAAGCATTTCTTTAACCATAAAGATCTTCTAAAGTATGCATTAATGAAAACTTTAAGAAAAAATTATGAAATGTAGACATTCCATCTTTCAGAATATTGAGAAGCCATCTTCTGTCTTCTTTTGTGTAGAAACTTTATATACAAGCCTGGGAAGAGGCCAAAAAGAAGGGTTATGACATGAGAGCTGATGCAATTCCAATCCGAAGTGCAAAGGCATCAAGGGATATTGCGAGTGATGTATGTTTTTCCTTCACATTTATTTTCAGTTAGCTTGCGAAACAAGAATGAAGTAATAACCTATGTACAACATAAAAAAACATGGTATATCAGATTCATCTTGAAAGCCTACTAACAAAGAATTCACTGCAGAAAGAAAATGGGCAACAGCTTACAAAAGGAACATTGAATTATAAATCCTGACATTAAGCAGATATTAGAAAAGAATAAACTACAATGAAAATAAACAGAAGTGGTGGAGTAAAAATGCATTAGGCATTTCTAAACTCTAAAAAAGTATATTTCATACCATGAAAAAATATATTTGTGATCAGCAGCAACATGAAATTATGGGAAATTCATCACAGATTCACTATTTCTTTTAATACTTCTTTTTGCATTTCCAGTACAAGTACAAAGAAACGCACGAGAAGCAGAAAGGCCACTACATTGGGTGCCAAACTGCCCAGGAGGATCCCAAGCTGTCGTGGGCTGCGCGTGCCATGTTGCTGCAGAACGACCGACTTTACAGGAAGGCGTACCATGATTCAAAGGCCCAGGTCCACATACCAGTCGACGCGATGTCAGTGCAGGCAGCCAAGGAGTGCCAGACGCTAGTCAGTGATGTTGACTACCGCCAGTACCTTCACCAGTGGACCTGTCTGCCTGACCAGAATGACGTGATCCATGCAAGGAAGGCCTACGACCTACAGAGCGATGTGCGTTTGTATAGAGATGTGGTAGTTACTACTGTTGCTGTTTAAGAGTGATGTGAGTAAGAGTAGCTGTAGAAAAGCTTCATGGCAGGCGCGTGAGGCTCTGTTTGTTAGTGACTGTGCAACTATCCTTTCAAATGATGCACGTTCATGAGCCTGCAGTCAGTCCTGGTATGTTTATTTTGATTTGTCTGGGTGATCCTTTCCAAATCAGCAGTGTTTTCAGCCTGGGGACCAGAAGTGTTCCGGGCAGTTCATAAGGAAGCCATGTTTTTTTGGTCTGCTGTAGAATGTTTGCTTGCAGTTTGCTTGTGGACTGCTTGCAGATTATGCCACTGGTTTTCATGTGGCAAGTATGTTTAAAAGTATCTTTGTTGCTGTGCAAGTCAGGGGTTTATCTGTGTGTGGGAAGGACCTGGTACGCCGCGGTCTCATTGACTGCTTGTTGCGTTAACTGTACAAGAAGGAGCTTGGGGAAAGGCCTGTACGAAACCTCTCTGCACGTAGAGTTGTCTCGGCAAGGTCAGTAACCCTTGGTTTATTTGTAGAATGTGTACAAGTCAGACCTGGAGTGGTTGCGAGGCGTCGGCTGGTTGACAGAAGGTTCTGTGGATGTGGTGAAAGCAAAGAAAGCCCAGGAACTCCTGAATGAGAGGTTGTACCGCACGCGGCCGGAGGAGATGAAATTCACTAGCATTACTGACACGCCAGACGTTGTCCAGGCTAAGATCAATGCTTTGCAGATCAGTGACGTAAGCTTACCTTTCACTTACCTTTCATTTATGTGATGACATTTCTTTTCTTTGTGGTGGAGAGTAGAATTTCTACCATGGGAATGACTAACTGGAAAGTATTGCAAATCAGAATTACCAAAGAATTTCTGCTGGTGGTTTGTTTTTTTTTTTTTAAGTGTTCAGACCATAGTGAAATGTCATTATGCTTCCTTTCTCCTTAGCATCTGTATCGTGAAGCCTGGGATAGAGATAAGACGCAGATTTCCATACCTTCTGATACTCCTGTAATGCTGCAGTCCAAAGCCAATGCTCTCAACATCAGCAATGTAAGAGAATAAAATCATTATGTGTGTGAAGCATTATTACATTAAGGGTATGACAAATGCTCTTCCAGTTTTTGGCCTGTGTCTTTTAGACTTCACTGTAAATGGTGGTGTACTAACGCTGTCTTCTAATGTGCTTGTATTCTAAACAGTAGATTACCTCTAGGGGCTCTTTAGGCAGTGTGTTGTTGACGAACCAGTGAGCAGTGTTTATGAACCAGACATTCATTAAGCAAGGTAGGCCGGAGAGGTGTTGATCTGGAATCCATGCCTTTGTATTCTCTCTCAGTCTGTGTGAATGTGAAATTGATGGAACTGCTTCCATGGAACATGCCAGCACTGATGCCTTTCATCCTAAACTGCGCAGATTCCTGAGGGTGTGACTCACGGAGTTGCCTGCCTTGCTTGATAGGCTGTGTGTTCATGAGCAAACTCCAAAGTTCAGTGTCCAATTCCACACAACTCCTCCCTTTGACAAAACTGGTAAATACTTTCCATGGAGTTGTTGTTGGAGTCTGTAGACTCGTCATCCCTGACATGTTTTGCAGATTTGTGATGTTTCACTCACTAGTTTTATGGGACTAACACACTGGAGATTCTTAAAGCTGGAAACATTTCCCATTTTGCATTTGCAGCAGGACTTGACTGGGGCTTTGCCTGAAAACTGTATTTACTCCCAGCCTTTCTTGATGTTGATAGTATGTTAAATATTTTTCAAAAGTACCTGATGTGATTGAATTAGGGGTGAAATATTTCAAGTGCTATTGCAACAGACATTTCACTTCCCCTGTTTTTGTCTTGCTCGTGTTTTGATGACTGTTTTTTTCTGAGTTCCTTATAGTCTGGCCTACAATAGCATTCAGTTTCCGAATTTTCACAGTCATCAAAAAAGAACTGAAGTGTGTCATTTACCCACCCGTACTAATGACAAAGTTGCCAGCTGGGCTGACCAAGCTTCTGCGGACTGAGATGCCACTAAAGAAGGAGCCCTCATGTTCTTGGGCTTGATGTCCTGGACAGGTTGGGTGTCACTAGACGCATGAAGGCACTTTGGTTTCTGTTCAGTCTCATAAACGGACTGAACCTCTCCGCCTACACTCGCTTTCTTGATAGGACTAAAAAAGGCTGGTAAAGAAAGAAGTCTCTAGCGGCTGTCAGGAGGCTTCATAACATAAGTAGGGTCTGGATACGTTTTGTCAGTAGAACAGGTGTTTTGTCCCCAGTAGCTATGACCCTGCAATCAGGTGTGTGTGAGCAGACTGTTGTAGGGTCATGCAGAATTCAATGTTGGTCGTGGAGGTGTACACTCTGTCAGTTGGTCTGCCTGTTTGGGGCCTGTGTGGTGAGCACATGCCTGTGGTCAGCAGTAGTCTGTTAGAGGGGATGTTGCGATGTGCTTTCAGGAATATTTCAGCCACTCTTTGTGTTTTGGATTTTGCACCTACTTTAACTTTTAACTCATAAGTTTTCTGTTAAGACACTTGCCAGGATCATTGTTGTAAGCCTGCCAGTTACAGGGGGCAAACAGAGCACCCAAGCTGTTAATTCCAGGAGAGTAGGTTTTAAGAAAAGGCATTGGTATCAGAGAGTCTTGACCGCATGTAACAAGGGTGGTTAATTTTCTTTGCAGAAACATTATCAGAAGGCCTGGGACGAGGCCAAGGCGAAAAGCTATGACATAAGAGCTGATGCCATTCCCATCAAACACGCCAAGGCTTCCAGAGACATTGCTAGTGAGGTACAGTCTTCTCTTAACGTGGTTGCTGCGTCTGTCTCTTCTTGTGTCCACTTCAGCAGTGGCGTGAGTGAAGTTCAGTTGAGCTAGAAGCGATGTACACTTTTGTGCTCAGGTGTTATTTTAAAGCCTGTTGTGAGCACCTCTTTCTTTCTACAGCTTGAAGCTGCCTATTGGTAAGTGCTCTGTGAATAAGAGGACATGCAATATGTTTGTGAGATTGCTCAGAGTGCTGGGTAACAAAGTGTGAATTTTCAGACACCAGGCAACAGTTTAAAGCTGATTAGGGCAGCGGTTGCTGCTGAATTCTTGCAGTTCCTGTAATCACCACTGTCAAATATTTTCTCTGTAAAGATGTGAAATGTGGCTGGTGCTCAGAGTGGTCTTACAGAGCACACAGGTGTCCGCTTCAGTACCATTTTTCGTTCTTTACGAGTGTTAAGAAAAGCCAGAGATATTTTTAAAAAATCGTGGGTGACTTGGGGAATGCCTTTTTTGAGAGCTTGAGGGCCTGCCTTTTGAGTGGACCAGAGCTTTGTCTGTGCTGAGGCAGAACCTCTGGGAAATGTGTCAAAGGGTTGACAGCTTAGGAAGCTGAAAGCCTTTTGTTCATTAGTCACGTTCAGGTGAGCAATGTGTGGCTGCTTACGTTGTTTCTGCATTTCCAGTACAAGTACAAAGAAACGCACGAGAAGCAGAAAGGCCACTACATTGGGTGCCAAACTGCCCAGGAGGATCCCAAGCTGTCGTGGGCTGCGCGTGCCATGTTGCTGCAGAACGACCGACTTTACAGGAAGGCGTACCATGATTCAAAGGCCCAGGTCCACATACCAGTCGACGCGATGTCAGTGCAGGCAGCCAAGGAGTGCCAGACGCTAGTCAGTGATGTTGACTACCGCCAGTACCTTCACCAGTGGACCTGTCTGCCTGACCAGAATGACGTGATCCATGCAAGGAAGGCCTACGACCTACAGAGCGATGTGCGTTTGTATAGAGATGTGGTAGTTACTACTGTTGCTGTTTAAGAGTGATGTGAGTAAGAGTAGCTGTAGAAAAGCTTCATGGCAGGGGCGGGGGGGCCCGTTTTTTA
>NW_008824309.1:5856165-5957780 GCF_000699105.1 Pygoscelis adeliae | reverse complement strand
AGAAGGAGCTTGGGGAAAGGCCTGTACGAAACCTCTCTGCACGTAGAGTTGTCTCGGCAAGGTCAGTAACCCTTGGTTTATTTGTAGAATGTGTACAAGTCAGACCTGGAGTGGTTGCGAGGCGTCGGCTGGTTGACAGAAGGTTCTGTGGATGTGGTGAAAGCAAAGAAAGCCCAGGAACTCCTGAATGAGAGGTTGTACCGCACGCGGCCGGAGGAGATGAAATTCACTAGCATTACTGACACGCCAGACGTTGTCCAGGCTAAGATCAATGCTTTGCAGATCAGTGACGTAAGCTTACCTTTCACTTACCTTTCATTTATGTGATGACATTTCTTTTCTTTGTGGTGGAGAGTAGAATTTCTACCATGGGAATGACTAACTGGAAAGTATTGCAAATCAGAATTACCAAAGAATTTCTGCTGGTGGTTTGTTTTTTTTTTTTTAAGTGTTCAGACCATAGTGAAATGTCATTATGCTTCCTTTCTCCTTAGCATCTGTATCGTGAAGCCTGGGATAGAGATAAGACGCAGATTTCCATACCTTCTGATACTCCTGTAATGCTGCAGTCCAAAGCCAATGCTCTCAACATCAGCAATGTAAGAGAATAAAATCATTATGCGTGTGAAGCCTTATTACATTAAGGGTATGACAAATGCTCTTCCAGAGGAGGTTTTAATAAAAGGCATTGGTGTCAGAGAGTCTTGACCACATGTAAAAAGGGTGATTAATTTTCTTTGCAGAAACATTATCAGAAGGCCTGGGACGAGGCCAAGGCGAAAAGCTATGACATAAGAGCTGATGCCATTCCCATCAAACACGCCAAGGCTTCCAGAGACATTGCTAGTGAGGTACAGTCTTCTCTTAACGTGGTTGCTGCGTCTGTCTCTTCCTGCGTCCACCTCAGCAGAACTGAGTGAAGTTCAGTTCAAAGGGTTGACAGCTTAGGAAGCTGAAAGCCTTTTGTTCGTTAGTCACGTTCAGGTGAGCAATGTGTGGCTGCTTACGTTGTTTCTGCATTTCCAGTACAAGTACAAAGAAACGCACGAGAAGCAGAAAGGCCACTACATTGGGTGCCAAACTGCCCAGGAGGATCCCAAGCTGTCGTGGGCTGCGCGTGCCATGTTGCTGCAGAACGACCGACTTTACAGGAAGGCGTACCATGATTCAAAGGCCCAGGTCCACATACCAGTCGACGCGATGTCAGTGCAGGCAGCCAAGGAGTGCCAGACGCTAGTCAGTGATGTTGACTACCGCCAGTACCTTCACCAGTGGACCTGTCTGCCTGACCAGAATGACGTGATCCATGCAAGGAAGGCCTACGACCTACAGAGCGATGTGCGTTTGTATAGAGATGTGGTAGTTACTACTGTTGCTATTTGATATATTATATCCTTATTTTGATGTTTTGATACTATACAGTCACAAAGATTTATCTTTAGGCTGTTTTTTTCAGTTTTTCATGTTACTGTTATTATCCGCTCGTTTTATCCTTTAAAAAGTATTGGTATTACCTCTAAATGTTATAAAAGCTTTAGTTAGTGTCTGCTATGTTACATATGCTTTTGGAGTATTGTGATTTGGAGAGGATGAAGGATTTGTCTCTCTTACTTTGATGGGACTTATGAAATAACATCTGTTTGCTACTTTAGAATCAGGTAGCTTTTATTACTCCTCTTTATCTGAGTCGACTTATTTAATTGCAAGAAAACTATGTAAGATAGCAGGTAAGATGTTTTAGTGGCTGGTTTTGAAGCAGGAGGAGTCAGTGCAGCTGATTTCCTGACTTGGCTTTGCTGCTTATCAGTCACTCTTCCTCTCTTTCAATTATCAGCCTTGGAGGTGACATTCATGCTCCTTGCTGAAGAATTTGTTCAATTAAAACTTAAATAATGTTGCCTGATACCACTTGAGGTGTTATGCCCGTTAGTTCTAGTCCCTATTACCTCTGTAACCTTTTTTTTCCCTCTTTTTTGTGAAATTTCCTGGCGGGCAGCTTGGGTTTTTTTTGGACTTGTAAATTGTTGAAGTGACTAGAGGAGTAAGTATTTTGGAGGGGACAGGAAGACTCTTTTAAGATCTTAATACTCATCATCGTTAACGGCAATTCTGTTCAGTTGTTTTCCCTCTATTTAACTGCATAAGGTTTAGAATGTATTGTTTAAGAAATGAACTACTTAAAATCTGGTTCCCAGATTGTATTTTACTTATGACACTGAACATCTCTTGTATATAAAAATGATTAATCTAGCTGTAGCTGATTTGACATTTTCTAAAACATCTACTGCTTTATATAGTTTAAAATAATTAAGACAGTCATTTTAAACACAATGTTTTCCTTTTCTGACCATGTCTGATATAGGCTGTCTATAAGTCAGACCTAGAATGGCTCCGTGGAATTGGCTGGTTGCCTAATGACTCTCCGGATGTTAAGAGAGTGAAGCATGCCCAGGAACTCCTGAGTGATAATGTGTATCGTACACCTATTGAAAGCCTGAAATACACCAGTATTGTTGATTCTCCAGACGTTCTTCTAGCTAAAGTGAATGCCGAACAAGTCAGCATTGTACGTTACAATGTTCTTAAAGTTGTTTCAAGGCTATAAAAAGTTAAAGAGAATTCTCACTGCTAAAATATAAAATTGATCAGTGGTATTTTAAGTCAAGTTTAATGCTTTTCCAGACATTTTATTTTTTAAATATGATAATTCAGGAGAGATTTATGGGATTTTATGTTACTGACAAATGTAATTCCATAATTACAATATCATAAAATGAACTATTTTAACAGCCAAAATACAAAGAAGCCTGGGAAAAGGACAAGACTATGATCCATATTTTGCCAGACACACCTGAAATCAACCTAGCCAAGACTAATGCTGTTAATTACAGCCAGGTATGCTTATCATTCTATTTTCTACATTTCTGTAAAATAGTATGTCTATCCTGTGAATTTTAACATTCTAAGATGTTGCTTACAAAGTTGAAGGTTAAGTCACATGAATCTCATTGAAGTCTGTCCTCATACAGAGCTTGCAACATTCCCTTCCCTCTGCTGAGCGTTCTTAAAATATTTAGACATTTTAAAATAAATGCTTGCATACAGCTTTTTAAAAATTAATATCATGCACCATTGAGATAATATTTTGTTGAAATGGATGAGAGCCCAAGGCATACAAATATTTTCTAAACTTTTACAAACACCCTTCTATGCAGTATAGGTTGCAAAACTGGTGTTGCAGGTACTGTACATGTTTGAAAGTCAGTAAGATTTGCAGCAGTATTTATGGCTAGGAGCAGGAGTAGTGCACGAAAAATTCTCACAGTATTTTGGCAAACAAATACCAGTAAACTATGTGTTTCGTTAATGGCAAATGCCAGAGTATTTAGCATATGTGTGACATTTTGCTGTCTTTTCAGAAACTGTATAAAGAAGCTTGGGATGAGTTGAAGATGAGTTGCGATTTGAGAGCAGATGCAATCCCAATCAAGGCAGCCAAAGCTTCTAGAGAAATTGCTAGTGATGTAAGTGCCAAAGGAGGCATCTAGCTCTTCACATGCTTTAAGAGCTATTTCGTGATAACTGTTAGTAATGGTGATCTTTGCTCTTTACCCAGTACAAATACAAACTGGATCACGAGAAGCAGAAAGGACATTATGTTGGAGTTCCAAATGCAAAAGCAGATTCAAAAATGCAGTTTGCCCTCGGCATAGGCAAAGTTCAGAGTGAACTAGAATACAAGAAACACTTTGCCAAATGGAAGACACAGTGCCACCTACCAGTAGACATGCTATCTATCCTATCAGCTAAACATGGTCAGTCTTTGGTCAGTGATATTGATTACCGTCATTACTTGCATCAGTGGATCTGTCTTCCAGATCAGAATGATGTCATACAGGCTAGAAAGGCCTACGATCTTCAGAGTGATGTAAGTTAACATGAAAACTTAGCTTAACTTATTACTGTATTGTCTCTTATTAGTCTGCTTCAGCTCTAAGTAGTGGGAATCTTCTGCTGAATTCAGTGAATTGGCTTTGCTGTTATGAGGAATGCAAAGTATATGCCACTGTTATATATTGGCAAGTTTGAAGTGTGATAAGTTCAGATACAGTGCTCAGGTTGGAATTACTGCTCTCCCTTTAACCAGGGGAAGTAAGGGTCATTATTTATGAATCTTGCTGGATTGTACAGGGAACTGTAACTAACAGCATGGACCCTATTTTGTTTTCCCAGGCTATTTACAAATCTGATTTAGAATGGCTACGGGGAATTGGATGGTTGCCAAATGATTCAGTTGGGATCAACCATGTCAAATATGCTGGAGATCTCTTGAGTGAGGTAACAGAATGTTTTTCAATACTAAAATTTTCTTAAGGGTATTTGTAATTTAAAGTATTTTTAATGGTTAAATACATCAGTATTTTTTTAAATAAAAAATACAACTGGAGTATTTCCACAGCATTCATTGTGTATGGAGAGTTTTTCTTTCCATGTAAACTTTCTTGTCTTGCCTATGTATTCAGAATTGCTGTGTTAGCTACAAAATATTCCAGTATAATCTGACTGTTCATCTTTTCTCTTGTATAGAGAAAGTACCGTACAAAAGCCGAAACTCTTCCATTTACTCCAGTGGCGGACAGAGTTGATTATATCACAGCAAAGAATAGTGGTGAAATTCTTAGTGATGTAAGTTTGCTAGCATGTTTCCGGGCTGTTAACTTGGTCTGTATATTTACATGGTAGGAATTTATCTTTAAAAGGCTATTTATTTTATCTTTTAAAAAAATGCAAAAGAATTCTTGATCAGTCTCTGGGAATTCTGTGAATGTATGACATAAAGATGAACAGGACTTCACTAGCTCATCTCCATCACTTACGAGGGAATAAGCTAATATTCCTAAGCAGAATAACATCTTTCCTAGACATGTGAAAAGCCAGTGCCAGTTCTGCAACCAGTCCCTTCTTTCAGTCTTGGCTGATATAATTGGTGATCATTGACAACACGAACATAAATAGCCACTTGCACTCTGGCAACCACAGTGTTTAATCCTTCTCACTCAGCCAATATGAGTTATACTTTTTAGTTAACTACTGTGTAACAAGAAACATGAGCAAAACTGGTGCGCTGTCAGCTTGCCATTCTTTATATGTTTTTGAAGACTAGTCTGTGAGGAGCTGGTCTGTGAACATGAAATGACACAACCCCCTCTCAGTTCATGAGTTTGTGTTTCTTTTTTACTGTATGCTTCTGTTAGAGAACAGGCCAAGCTAAACACTTACATTAACTCAAACACTGGTAAAAGGTTGGCAATTACAATGATACGGTTGGATTGAATGGCATACTGCCATGCAACCACATGCACCCATTTGGGCATGTCCTGTGCTTGGGAACATGACTCAGTGTAGATATCTGTGGCTGGGAGATGCTATAATGCTGCATGCACATAGAGATCACGCTGAGTAAAGAGATTTGCTCTTAAAAAGCTTAAAATCTATTGCCCTTGTTCAAACACTTCTTGCTTGGCTATTGGCTGTACATCCCTGTAGACCAAACAGGTAGCAGAACTTTGACTTCTGATGATTCTTCCCTGTCCATCCAGCTGCCTCGGAACAAGTTTTCAAAATTTCCTCTGAGAAATTTTGTAATTTCTAGTCTTGTATAATTTCCTTTTTTAAAAAATACTCATTTGGATGTATATTTAATGTATCATGTCTAATAGCCTTCCAAATTCAGGGTTTTATACATTATTTCATGCATAAAATATGGGTCTTGGTATTATGTTTTCCCAATTTTGTGACGGTGCTGCAAGGCAGTAATTTCTTTCTCTCTTCTAGGTTAAATACCACAAAGCATGGAATGAGGTCAAGTCAAATTATACTCTAACAGATACACCACAGCTAGATATGGCCCGAGAGGCAGCCAGAATTCTTAATCAGGTACGTGATCTCTCCTTGACAATTTCTATTCACATTAATAACTCCTTTGAGAAATTTAGAAAATTTGCCTTATTAAGAACATCCTAAAGGAAGGATTTGTTATCCTTATACTTTAATATAGGTTACATATATATGGTAATAATTATCATTATAGTAGTGTTGAATTCCTCCTCACTTTTATTTTCCACAGAATTTATACAAGGAAAGTTGGGAGAAAGAAAAAGCCACTGGTTACCTCTTACCTCCTGACACTGTGCAGATCTGTCATGCCAAACACTCAAATGATGTCCAAAGTGAGGTAATAATTTTTCTCATTAGGAAGGCAAGTGCTTGGAAGCCCAGAAATGTTAAAGGCCTTGCAAATTCAACAACAGACATAGAAAGCTTTCCATTAGGGGTAGCATCCAGTAGACTCTTCATGACCCATGAAGTCCACTGTCCTCCAAACAATTCAGCCATCTTTGTTATTGTGGGTTTTACAGATATCAGTGCTAAAAGGTCAGATTCTCCTTTCCACCTTCACTTTCTCCAGAAATAGTCCTTTCAACATCAACTAAGGTGGACTTCCATATTTTATAAATGACAAATAATTGAAGTGATATTATAGTTGTAATATATAGCTCTGATTTCATTTTTTGGCATATTATGGAGGCTTCCTCCTTGAAAAACTGTAGGATGGTATGTACATTACATTTAAAACTTTTGCATAACGGGTGTTGAAATTATTACATGACTCTTAGTTTGAACATACATTTTATCAAAACAATGTGATGTAAATACCTTAAATAAGCATCCACTCTTCAGGCAGTCTCAAATAATTTGTTACAAAAATTTGTTACAAAACTGAGTCTAAATGCACTTATTAATAAACATTTTCTAACAAGGCTTTCCTCTTGTGTTGAAAATACTGTTTACTGAAAAATGGTACCATATTAGTCTAGAAAACGATATATTTTGAAGTGCAAGGACTAAACAAAGTAATGTTACTGTTTGTGTCATATTTTTATCTTGTTGTGTACTGAAAACCTAAGACTGCAGTTGACAACTCACTGCCTCATCTATTCTTTGTGTTGACAAAACCATAGCTGTTCACAGGTTAAAAACAGAGCAGATATAATCAGTGCTGATTTTATACTTCTTTCTCCCCTCTTCCATTAGCTTAAATACAAAGCTGACTATGTCAAACAAAGAGGTCACTATGTTGGAGTTGCCAGTATGAGAGATGATCCAAAACTGGTGTGGTTTGAGCATGCAGGCGAGATCCAGAATGACAGATTGTACAAATCAGACTATCACAAAACAAAGTCCAAAATTCACATCCCTCCGGATACGATGTCAGTTGTAGCAGCGAAGGAGTGTCAGACCTTGGTCAGTGATATTGACTACCGCCAATACCTGCATGAATGGACATGCCATCCTGACCAGAACGACTGTATTCAGGCAAGGAAGGCCTACGATCTGCAAAGTGATGTAAGTGATACTACATACATACTATGTCATTTCCACTTAGTTTGGTCTAAGTATATTGTCCATATTACATAAAACTGAAAAACGTCATCCTGAATTAAATAATTTCTTTCCTTTTTTATTATCTTTTATGATTTAGAATATTTATAAATCTGATTTGGAATGGCTTCGTGGCTGTGGTTGGATTCCTCTGGATTCAGTGGAACATAAGAAAGTTAAGAATGCACAAGAACTGGTAAATAAGGTAAGAGGAAATATTTTAGCAGTTATGCGATTAGCTGCTCTTTCTCATGCACAGTGTTTAAGAAAATATTTCATCTCTTTGCAGAGAGCATACACAAAAGAAGCCCTTGATAACTTTTCCAATTATACCAGTGTGGTTGACACTCCCGACATTGTTTTGGCAAAGATTAACTCTGTCAATCAGAGTGATGTATGTACTTGTTTTTAAATAGAAACTGTTATATTACTAGAATTAGTAGCTGACTTTTGCTTTTGCTAGCAAAAGTAGTTTAGCTTTTGCTAAACTATACTGTGTTTAGCCTTATGTATGTGTGTGTGTGCATATGCATGCTTCATTAATAATAGGCTTTTACTGGGGTAAATAAGTTTAGTAAGAAGTGATATAAATGAACAACACAATATTGCTATCCAAAATAATTTTGCATTTTTCTGTAGAAGAATATAGCATGTCCCTTATTTAGAGTTTACATAGATTTTGCTTATAGTAGTTTAAAATTGAGTCCTGTTCTTGGTGAACAGCTGTTAGTTGTATAGTGCTAGTGGAGTTCTGGTGTTGCTACTAACCTGTATTTGCTGATCAGTATGTTTAATTTCACTAGAATACTCTGTGGATTTTGTGGTGTGACATACTGATGACATTTGCCTGTGTAGCATAGTGGTTGGAATGTACTACACAGCATTACTGAAGATATAACAGAAAATTAATGTCTACTTCTAATAGATGGACTAGGTGGGATAATTTATTTCTCCTGTGGAATTAACATTGTGTTTGTTTTCTTTTGTAGCTAAAATACAAAGAAACATTTAACCTTGAGAAAGGCCAGTATATTGGGTCTGATGATACTCCTGCGCTGAACCATGCCAAAGACATGTCCTTACTATACAGTGATGTAAGATTTGATAAATATCTAACTAAGCTTTAATTTGTTTGTTTTGAAAGTGACAGAATGTGGAGTGCACTTCAGAAAACTGTTCTATTTCTGTTTCTGTCATTAGTCTGTTGGGCGGCACTGGGGAAGTTACTTAATCTCTTTTTTCTTCAGTTTTTCCCAGTTTGGATCACTGGGATAAGGATAATTTCTTTCCTTACTGAACTGATCTTAAAGCACTGCTGTGTGGTGTTTGGAAGTAGTAATAGCAGTAGTAGTAGTAGCAGTAGCAGTGGTAGTAGTAGAAGTAGAGTTTGTGGGACAAAAACAATTTGTAATTCCATCCAATAATATCTTCCTAGGCTACTGATGAAATTAACTTTTTTTTTTTTATGAGAGGAAAATTGTAGATGATACATTATTAAGTGGTTACTTTAGAGTAGTCTCACTACTTTTAATGGGAAATCTCTATTTTTTTTAAAATGTAAGTGACTACTCATTCATATGAGTAGGTGCTTCATAACTTAGTCTGAAGGTAAATATATTTAATATTTAACAAAATATGAGGTATTGGAAAAGTGTCACTGACACAGTTAATTCTCTTATAATAAACAATAGTATTCCTTGAAGATTTTTCACAATTTTTAACATGTATCTATAAAATTATCAATGTCAATTCTATACTGCACTTCTAAACAAGAGTTCATATCTACATTTTGGATATTTTTATTACTCTTCTGGATGAGAAATGTTGAATTCCAAATATAGTAAAGCAAGCAGCGATCAGCTCAAAATTGTGCTCAGGTACCTTCCTGAATTGGAACACTTATTCTGTTTGCCTTACTTACGCTGAATAAGTGTTCAAAATGAACATTCTTCATTTACTTTATTGGGACAATTCATGGAATAAGGAGCTACTCTGTAAAAGTAGTCATATTCCATGTGTGTATAAATGGCAGAGTCAGGTATCTTGGAAAGTATAATGGATTTTTTATGAAAACCTTTATGTGTTTTGTTTGTCTAGAAACTTTATAAAAATGCTTGGGAAATTAGCAAGCCCATTGGATATACTTTGGATGAGAAATATATTCCGCTTGTTGGAGCGAAGCATGCAAACTACATAAATAGTGAGGTTAGTATGAATTTTCCATTCTTTCTCTTTTTTCCCCTACATGTTGTTAGAATGAACTTTACAATTTTCACATTAATATTTTGCAGCTTAAATATAAGGAAATATATGAGAAGCTGAAAGGCCATTACCTGGCTGGGAAGGAGATTGGTGATTTCCCCAGCGTCATTCATTCGCTAGCATTCCAGAAAATAAGGAGTGCGGTAAGGAGAGAATTAGTCTTGCTGTAGTATTTTCCATTTTCTTTATTTTAGTGTGACATATTTAAACATAAATAATACAATGCTTAATAACATCAGTAAAAGTGTTTTCAACATGTTTATGTTTCCTGAATGATTATTTTGTGTGTGGGTTGAATAATATTGAACTTGCAATGATTTAGGAGATTAAGAAGGGATTTGTTTAGCTAGTAGACATATTAGAATAGGGAAAAAAACTTTTTTCTATTTCAGTTTAAGACTCTGAGCAGTAAGAAATACTATGTGACTTGGGATTCTTTTGCTTTACAAAAAAAAGTGTTAATTTTGAACTGAAATAGGAATTTAAGAACTGGAAAAGTAAATGCACATTTGGTGTTTTGTTATTATCACCACTGCACATACAGCATGTCATGCAGGGCATAAAGTTAGTATAATCCCAAATATTCTGTCTTCATTCAGACAGGGAGATTTAACTAGATTAAAAACATGTTTGTAGCATATGACTTTTTTTATCTTGGAAGTCCTGTTAATTTTTGCACCTGTTAAATCTGCAAAGTGAAGGAGGTCATTCTTGTCCTTCTAGAACCTCATCAGAATAAATGGTGATTAATATAGAAGTTAAGATTTCATCCCATTGAATCCCATGGGAGGCTAGCTACTAAGTCCAGAAAGCATGCCTCAGATTATGCTATAACCTCTGTAGCCTATTAGAGTCAAAATTATGCAGACAAACACCATTCTCTCTTCTCGCCTTTTCCCCAATCTGTCCTTTTTAGTTGGCATACAGAAAGAGTTATGAAGACACCAAAGCAAATGTCCATATTCCAAGTGACATGATGAATCATGTGCTAGCCAAGAAGTGCCAATATATCCTCAGTGACCTTGAATACCGAACTTACCTCCATCAGTGGAATTGTTCACCTGAAGAAAATTGTGTTATTCAAGCCAAAAAAGCCCAGGAAATTTTGAGTGATGTATGTGTTTCATTTATTTGTTTGACATTTTAGTAGCCCTTCATGTAATTTTTTCCAAGGTATTTAAATATAAAATACTTTCAAATATCTTCCATAGTATTTAAATATGAAATTAGTAACCATGGTCTTAGATTGCTTAGTAGCACAGTACCGAAAATTACATTTTTACAGTTTTCTTTGGGACATTTTAATGGTCTGGTTATTTATTATTCATTCGTAAATTGGAAAAATTTTAATTTAACATTTATGAAACCTTCCCAAAGGTCACTGCTATCAACACTTAATCTCTCTTTGACTGGATGAGACTGTATAGAAAAGCTTACCATCTGGCACATGCAGAGGAGAGATGTGGATGTACCATGGTACAGTCAGAATATTGCTGCACTGCAGTGATTGTTATGTATTGTAATTGGGAATGCTGTAATTTGCACAGGGGCCAGGGCAGCATCCACAATCCTCCTGCATCTAATGGGTCTGGAAAAGACTTCTCTTCGTTCATTTAGGGTTGTATCAGTCCACAGAGTCTGAGCTGGGTGAATGGCACGCTGAACCATGACACTTTTTCATATTACATAGTCAACAGTATCTCAGCTTGGGCCAACCAACCTTCCTAATAAAATTTGATGATGTGTTCATTGCCTGGCCTATTACTATGCTGTCTTACTTGGTTTAGTTTCCCTTGCAAATTCTGTGGGTAAAAATCATTCAGTCAAACCGTGAGATGGGCTAGTCTTCTCCGTGCTCACATTTAAACTTCCAAATAGATTGGAAATACTGAACGAGCCTGGTTCAGATTCAGTGGTAACCTTCTGCATTGAGTTTGCACAAGTGGAAGATACTGAATATAGAGAAGAAACAAATACTACTTACTTCAAGCAGAAGGCAAATTTCTTCCTAACTTAATAGTCTGTTTTATTCCATATAGGTGGTGTATAAAGATGACTTAAATTGGCTTAAGGGACTTGGATGTTATGTCTGGGATACTCCACAAATCCTGCATGCTAAAAAATCGTATGACCTCCAGAGCCAAGTAAGCGTGTTTTCCTCAAATAAGTAAATAATTATAAGGTTTTTTTTCTTCCATTTATGATTCACTGGGACTGACACCTGTCCTAGTCCAGAGCAGAATGAAGCAATTCCTATTACGTCAGAAATATTTTGTTCAAACTATTATAATATACTCTTTCAGTTTCGTCTGTAGAGACCTGATCACTTTTGTTACTGATGGAGCAGAAAACTTAGGAGAATGGAAGAACAGCGAGGTTGTGGTTTTTAACAGTGAGAAGATAACACTTTGTCTTTCTGTATGCCACCCTGTGCACAAAATATCTCAGTGAGACATTTATGTTGGGAAAATAGTGTGTCTTGCCTTGCTGATTGTACTCTTAGCCTACTAGATGCTATACAGTGATGTGCAATTTTCATTATTCCTTAGTTCATATTGGCTATATATTAATTATTTCTTTTCTGTGGCCTGTCGCTTTTAAAGTTGGTCTTAACTGGGCCGTAATCCTGGTATTCAGTTGTCCAGAACTGATTTTAAAGGAAGCTGGCAGCGAATTTCCTGGTTATTTTCAGCATTACTGTTTTCTTGTTTTGTTTTGTTTTGTTTTGTTTCCTTAGATAAAATATACAGCTGCAGGAAAAGAGAACTTTCAGAACTTTGGTGTTGTTACTGACACACCTCTCTATGTGACTGCAGTGCAGAGTGGTGTAAATGCTAGTGATGTGAGTCTCCCCACCTTTTCTACTTGGACTTTTCCCCACGCTCCTTCTGACAATTGAAACAAGTTAACTAAACCTATCTTTCATCTTACAGGTGAAATACAAGCTAGATTACCACAAAACTAAGGACAAGTATACAACTGTGACTGAAACAGTGGACACTGAAAGAGTTCAAAATTTGAAACATCTCTTTAGCAACGTAAGTGTTTCTGTACATTTTTTTTCTCGTAAGGTGCTACTATGTGGGCTTTTTGTTTTATTTTGTTTGTTCACTCTGTTTGAAGATAAATGTCCAAACATGGAGCTTATCAAAGCCAGTGATAGCCCTCTGCATTGCTTGAGTATGGGGAAGATGCTGTATTTCAGGCAGAGGGTATGTTTTCTACCTGTAGTTCCCAGTCTTGTCAAAATACGTGCATTAATAAATGGATTCCCTGAAGAAAATTGCACCTGAACAAAATTAAGAGCTTGTATGAGAATGGACATGAATAGTTAGAAAGCTTTTTTCTCACCCTTTATGTGCACTGTCAAGATTTAACGAGTGTACAGCCTCTTGATATTAAGTAATAGTTACGGCGTATAAATACAAACAGAAGGGCTTTTGATTTCTGTTGGTCATTGGTTATTACCCAGGAGAAGAATTTTTCCACTCACAGAGACTTTCTATTTCCCCATAGAATATCTACAAGAAAGCCTGGGAAAAAGTGAAAGCTACTGGCTATATAATGCCCTCTGATGCTGTATCCCTAGCACGTGCAAAAGAACTGAAGCATAATGCTAGTACTGTAAGTGAATAAAATACTTTCTTTTTTTTTTAATCAGATCATCAATTCTAGCAATGAAATCCTTCATGCCTTGCATATACTATAGGTATAAAAAAGTTTTTTTTTTAAATTATCTTCTATTTTTAATTTAGATATAATATATATCTGTAGATAATCAGTTTTCTGTGATAATCATTTGGATACAAGTTAGATAGTCCTCTGCTGCTTCTTTTAATGGAAAAAAAAGTCACATTTTATAGTAATAGAAACTGTTTCTTGAAAATGTCTGGTTAGGGGTTTTTTTTTTAGTCTAAATTGCATAAGCATCCAGGCCAGAAAAACACCAAATGTCTTTAAATGATGCTTTACTGAGTATAGAAGAAACTAATCTTATGCTTTACTGAACTGAGGCTTATGAAAGATCACTCTCTTCATGGATATCTTTAAATGAAAGAGCTGGAACAATAAATAAATAGCTTATTCTACATCTATTTATTTTTAAGGTCTTCTAGTCAGCTGTTGTTATGTTTACAACATGATAGTTATGATGTGCTTTCTTTGCCATTTACAATAAAACAGAAAACCAAGATCCTGCTTTAAAGGCTTTCCCTGCTTGTGGACTCAACTAAATATTTTGCTTACTGATGAATTTTGTTCCAATAATACAGTTGACTCATTGGAGTCAGTTATTTGTTGCTTTTCTTTGCATCTGCTTAGGTAAAATACCGAGAAGAATATGACAAGTTTAAAGCACTGTACACGCTACCCAGAGGTGTTGAGGATGATCCCAATACAGCAAGGTGCCTTAGAGTTGGAAAGCTTAATATTGATGTAAGTGTTGTTTTCTGATGTGTGTGTTCCTGATAAACCCATACTTATCTCAGAAGAGGCTACTCAAAGAATCCACATGCCTTCCTTCAGATATTACATTTCCACATGCATTTGGCAACGTTCAGTATTTGCTGAACATATATATTTCTATAATACACCTACGAATGTCTTTTCAAGCTTGTGACTCAACTGTTAAATTGCCTGCATGGCTAAACCTTTAGTGTAATATGTTTATGTATAAAACGGAGCACTACATAGACTACCTCCTTTCAAGATGTGAGTGCAATGGAAATCTGACAAATCATATTTTATCATCCTTGTTAAGGTTCTGCAAATTATTTTTAGAGCAGGCAAGATGTAAATTTTAGTCACAGCAAAAGTGATTGCTCTCCCACTAACATTCCATGAAAATATGAATAATTTTGCTTCAAATTTATCAACAGTTAATGCTTGTCCTGGTTTTGGCTGGGATAGAGTTAATTTTCTCCCTAGTAGCTAGTAAACCACAACAATGCTTCAGACTATTTGTCAACATTATTAATGTACTGCTTTAACTCTGCAGCGTCTGTACAAGGAAGTCTATGAAAAGAATAAGGCCAAGGTCCACATTATTCCAGACATGGTGGACATAATTTCTGCTAAGGATGCACAGAAGAAAGTCAGTGAAATCGATTACCGCACACATCTCCATGAATGGATCTGTCTACCAGATCTTCAAATCAATGCCCATGTTCGAAAAGTAACTGATCAACTCAGTGATGTAAGTTCACAAATCATGTGTTCGTGGCTCACTTTTTAAAAAGATTCTTGCATTTATGCTCTGTTAGAGGAAATGATTTAGCAAAAACTTAGTTGGAGCACTCTGAAGTTGCTACTTGAATCCGTTGTATTATGCACTGCTGAACAGCATCTGCATCATGTTTTCGCAACACTTGGCAATAAGTGCGTAGTTGAGATGTGGCTTAGTATGCATAATTTCAGTGTTATCGGTGTAGGCATTGGGTCATAACATTACAGTTCTACCAGTTCAGCCATCCCTGTCTGTAAATTGTCCTTTATTATTTGGTTGCATAAGGTGTGGAAACTTTGGAAGTTTGAGAAAATCCTGGTGGTGCAAAGCCTCTATGCACTTGCCTTGCACAGGTCAGCCCAGGAGTAGGCCAACAATCTATCAGTAAATCATTGCCCGGTAGGATATGCAAGTAGTTTTTTTTAAAATCATTGGGGTTTTTTATTTATTGGCCAAACTGAAGCAAAGAAGAAAAATTATTTAAATTCCAAAAGGAATTGTTTTGATTTTCTCAAACAAAAAAAAAAAGTCAAAATACCAGAAACCTTACTTGCCATCATTTGACAGTTGTGTTTCAGACTGATTTAGCAATAAGGGATTAGATCCTAGTGGAAGTCTTACAGATTGCTTCTTTGCTCTTATACCTTAGGTGGTATACAAGGATGATCTTAACTGGCTGAAGGGCATTGGCTGCTTTGTTTGGGACACTCCTGAAATTCTCCATGCCAAACATGCCTACGATCTTCGCAGTGATGTGAGTAGATACACTGGTTTTCCTTCTTAGTTTTTTTCACTCCATTGTATTAAAAGGATGGAGTAGCTTTATTCTACTCCAGACATAATCTGGAAAATGTTATATATCCTTCTCTACTGAAATATTCATTAAATAACCATATATGGTTATTTAAACTGTGCTGCTCTAGAAGTAGATATTGTCAGGTTACATCCCATTCAGGAAAGCATTAAGCATTCTGTTTTAAATACTTGTCTTCTCAGAAAAGCACTTAAAACAGTAATTCTTCATTCAGAACCCTTGAAGTAAAGCAGAAGTGATGCAGAATTCATATTAAAAAAGAAGTATTTTCATCTTGATTTTGATTTCTTTTTCTCCTCTCAAAATCTTATGACACATCCTTAGTTTGGGATTAAGCCATTAAAATGGGAGAATAACCATTCTGGTTTTCGAGAATGTGTGTCCCTTCATAAGTTCTGTATCAGAAGTATGTTGGATATTTATCATATGGTACATATGCCTATTCTATGAATGAGTATTGACATTTCCTAATATTCTTGATAAAACTTATCAGCTGTTATTTAGTAAGGTGCCATGTTCATTTATTCAGCCATAATTTCAATACACTTTCTGTTTAAATGCTGGTTCACTAATAGAATAGTTCAGTAATAAAATAAATAGTAAATATAGTAAATATAATAATATAATAAATTCAATTAACAATGACTAGCCTTACTAATTAGAGCTCTTGAATTTCTCTCTGCAGATTAAGTACAAATCTAAGGCAGAAAAGATGAAGAATGACTACACTGTGGTCATGGACACTCCCGTCTATGTCCAGAATGTCCTCAGTGGCTTGAATTTAAGTGAAGTAAGTGTTTGTATCACCTTTCACCTCCAATATTGCATATGCCATTACCTCACAAGTTCTAGAAATGTGACTTTTAATTTTTTTTAAAAAAAATTCATTTTAATCATTTAATCATTGCTGGTTATCTACAACTCATTGCCTATGCCTTTATTAAGATAGGAGAACACAATCACTAAAATCATTAACTGCCTGAATCCAAAAAACTTTCATCCAGTTTTTTAGGAGAAATTCCTGTGTGTATGCAAACAATACATACTGTGAGAGAACATCACAATTATGACTCTCCTCTAATTACTCTTTTTTTTGTTCTCAGGCTGTCTATCGTGGTGAATATATGCACAATGTTAAAGGCAAAATTATTCCTACTGATAAAACAGTAGATTTGGAGCGGGCATATCATGCGAACAAAATACAGAGTGAGGTAAGTATAAAACTTTTGGGTCCACAGAGTTTCTGATATTCGAAAAGCAAATTCTTTAAAAGTTAATGTCTGTCTTTAGCTCTTCAGATAAAGAAGCTAGATTTTACTGCTCTAAAATGGAAGTGGGAAAATGTCCCCATTTAAGCTACAAGTATGCATTATAATGCAGGCATGGGGGAAATCTTTTGCCAACTGCGGTTAAGAGATTTCCTATGCAGCTAATGAATACTCAAATATTACACACAGTTATCACAAACTCTCTCTTTCTCTCTTCTCTTGCAGAATTTGTATCGCTGGGCTGGTGTGAATGCTCTACCTACTGGATACAGCCTTCCCACAGATACCCCGAGCTTTCAGCATGCTAAACACGTCCAATACATTGGCAGTGATGTAAGTAATGTACTAAGTCCTTCTACAACATGAGCTGCAAGGGAATATTTGATGCCCATCCTGTATGAACACACAACTGTTTGAGACAGTTATTTCTCAGATATGAGATTGCTTGTCAGAGAGCAACAAGAGTGGGGCAGTTCCATGTGGATGCCTGAGCCAGGAACTGAGAGTGACCACGACATAGGCAGTGACCTCATCATCCAGGGTGAAGTCCCAAGGTCCGTGAATGGGGTGGGCAGGGCAGGGTGCTGATAACAGGTTGCATCAACAGTCCTAGACAAGGTGAGGAACCAGGGCCAGGGTCCATCCAGGGGGATCCAGTCAGGAGCTGCGGGAAACAGAGCAGAGATTGGAGACAAGCTACCTTCAACATAGGTCCAGGGTAAATCCAGGAGACAGGGCTAGAGACAAGTTACCGATAACGTGGGACCAATGTCCATCCAGGAAATGAGGAAGGAGACACGGCTGAAGACAGATGCACTTTACAACATAGCTCAGGCAAGGCCTGACATCCCAGGTGTGGCTAGTCAGGGCAATTAAATCGTAGTGCACTCAAGCCCCAACACTGATAATGTTTGCCTTAACAGAATGTAAATGTTACCAAACCCCATAATTATCTGAAGCAATTACTATCAGAATATACATTTCCTCAGGTAGATGCAAATACTTTATTAGATGCAAGAGAAATCTAAAATGTTATTAATCTTGGGCCACATGATAAAGGTAAAAATAATGATGATGTGTAGTGTATTTTACTCTGATATAGCTACATCTCACTTGTTTATCTCTAAAAATCTGGCTCTTTATCCTGCATAAATTACTGTCAGAACTGCAGTGCAAGTAGAATCACAATCAAATTTAGTTTCTGTATGTTTTTGTTCCTTTTTCCACTTTATAGCTGAAATATAAAGAAGCCTATGAACACATGAAAGCTAAAGGCTATACTCTGGGACCTAAAGATGTTGGGTTTGAAAATGTGAAGAAAGTGAATCAAGTCATTAATGAGGTACAGTAAATATATGTATTTGCTTTCAACTATATTTGTAGTGCCCAAACTATGAATGATGAGAGTACATTGACTGGGAGGGTTGCAGGATCCCTGTTCTTTGAGACTTTTAAGGGCAGTTTAGACAAATATCCATGAAGAATGGCAAGGGATCATTGATCCAGGCTTGGAGTTGAGCTGTGTGGCTTTTTAAGGTTCTTGATAACTCTAACGTTCTGTAATCCTGTAGAACTGTTACCATAATATAAAATCAGTTGCAGCCTCATTTTATTAACTGATCTGCTGCTACTTGATTAAAATTGCATAGAAATTATTGTATCTGTATGACATTGGGTCTCGATAGTTTTAGGTTTGATATATATGTACTCACTGGTTTGATCATTGGCTTTAATAGGGTGAAAATTAAACATACATATTTACATGTTTGTAGGATTATAGTCTCAGCTTCTCCATGTAGTAGAGATGCTACTATTAAAAACAATTGTGGAAAATCTTTGCCTGGTTAGAAAATAGTCTGTTTGCTCCCTTTTCTCTGGTAGTTATACAATACCTAGCAAAAACCCTGCCCTTAAAAGAAAAGTACTTACACTCTGCCAAACTGCTTGCCATTTTAAGTTTTTAACCTGTAGAATGCTGTCTCCTTTGATACAGAGGTTGTATCGGGCAACATACCACAAGTACAAGGACAAGATTCATACCACTCCAGACACACCAGAAATCCGTCAAGTCAGAGCAACACAGGAAGCTGTCAGTGATGTATGTGTCTTTCTAATATAAAAACCAGAAGAGATTTAGAATATTCAGCATGGCCAGACATGTGAAATGCTATTTTTTCTTTGTCTTTCAGCTGATCTACAAGTCAGATTTCTTTAAGATGCAGGGACACTTGATTTCCTTGCCATACACTCCTCAGGTGTTGCACTGCCGCTATGTTGGGGATATCACAAGTGATGTAAGCAACTTCTATTAAGACACCTGGTATTTGAATACAACAGGCCTAATTGGGTGAGGAATTGGTTAGATGGTCACATTCAGAGGGTGGTGGTCAATGGCTCAATGTCCAGATGGAGATCGGTGATGAGCGGTGTCCCGCAGGGGTCCGTATTGGGACTGGTACTGTTTAATATCTTCATCAATGACATAGACAGTGGGATCGAGTGCACCCTCAGCAAGTTTGCAGATGAAACCAAGCTGAGTGGTGTGGTCGACACGCCAGAGGGACGGGATGCCACCCAGAGGGACCTGGACAAGCTGGAGAAGTGGGCCCGTGTGAACCTCATGAGGTTTGACAAGGCCAAGTGCAAGGTCGTGCACCTGGGTCGGGGCAACCCCCACTATCAATCCAGGCTGGGGGATGAAGGGATGGAGAGCAGCCCTGCCCAGAAGGACTTGGGGGTACCGGTGGGTGAAAAGCTGGACATGAGCCAGCAACATGCGCTCGCAGCCCAGAAGGCCAATTGTATCCTGGGCTGCATCACCAGCAGCGTGGCCAGCAGGTCGAGGGAGGGGATTCTGCCCCCCTACTCTGCTCTGGTGAGACCCCAGCTGGAGAACTGCGTCCAGCTCTGGAGCCCTCAGCATGAGAAAGACACAGACCTGTTGGAGCGGGTCCAGAGGAGGCCACGAAAATGATCAGGGGGATGGAACACCTCTGCTGTGAAGAAAGGCTGAGAGAGTTGGGGTTGTTCAGCCTGGAGAAGAGAAGGCTTCGGGGAGACCTTCTTGCAGCCTATCAGTACCTCAAGGGGGCTTCTAAAAAAGATGGTGGCAGACTTTTGAGCAGGGCCTGTTGTGACAGGCCAAGGGGGAATGGCTTGAAACTAAAGGGGGGGAGATTTAGACCAGATATAAGGAAGAAATTGTTTATGCTGAGGGTGGTGAAACACTGGAACAGGTTGCCCAGAGAGGTGGTGGATGCCCCAATCCCTGGAAACATTCCAGGTCAGGCTGGACGGGGCTCTGAGCAACCTGCTCTAGTTGAAGATGTCCCTGCCCACGGCAGGGGGGTTGGACTAGTTGACCTTTAAAGGTCCCTTCCAACCCAAACTATTCTATGATTCAATACTGCTTTTATACTGAAAGTGGAATTTGGCTTCTATCATTTGCATTGTATTCTGTAATAGATAAATGATTTGTCACTTGTTTAGGGACTGATTAATGAAATGATCCCAAAAGTTAACTTTTGATTTTTCTTTTTCTAATTGCCTCATAGAATAAATACAAACAGGACCTGAAGTGGTTGAAGGGCTTGGGTTGCTTCCTGTATGATACTCCTGATATGGTCCGTGCTCGTCAGCTGCGTAAGCTTTGGGTAAGATTTTTCTTCTGAGAACCATGTAGAAGCATGTATAACAATGATTGATTTATTTACACGCATGCTATGTACTTCCAGGAAGTTAAGTACATGAAAATGAGTAAAGACTTATGACAGAATTTCTTGCCATGCAGCTAGTTAGTTGTTTCAAAGCACTGTTAGGTTACACTGTAAAATTTTCTTTACTACCAAGACTAATAAAAGCTTCCTAAGTAATACTGCTTTTCTTTTTCCAGTCAAATTATATATACACTGGTACCGCAAAGAAGATGTGGGCTAAATACAATGTGGTATTGGATACTCCTGGATACAGAACAGTTCAGGAACTGAAAACCCATTTGAGTGAAGTAAGTTCTATATTATTTTTGCACATCTTTGTTAGTTATAATTAAGCTCAGACCCTCTCACTGTGTTTTCTGAAATACATGAGATGTTATAATTGCAAAGCCGTGATTGTTCAGCTGCTAAATGAACATATCTAATGGAAGAAATAATTCATTTACCTCTCTTTTTCCAGCTGGTTTACAGAGCTGCAGGCAAGGAACTGAAGACAAAATACACTTCCATCCTTGATACACCTGACTTCTTAAGAGCCAAGCAAGGACAAAAAATACAGAGCCAGGTGAAAAAATTGTACTGATAAAAGAACAATGAGGGGATCCCTCTTAATATACTCTTAAAGTACAGCAAAATCTTTCCAGGCCATTTCAAAGTAATGTAGAATTCCTAGGGAGGACGTTTAAAATGACTGTTGCTCATTTTTAAATGGCTATGAATTATCATGTTGACCATGTCTCTGTAATGGACATGCTCAGCTTTGTCCATCTGAAGTAGAGCATTGAACCCTGGTACAGTTCTGTTCAAATTCTCTGACATCTGACTTCATCAGAGGAATAAATATTTTTATCCATCTACCTTTATTCATCTTCATTTCTTTATTCATATAGTAGTTCATTATCTAAGTTATTAGCTACAAATTTTGTGGAATTTTAAATTTGCAGAACAAAATGAAGATGCTCACCAGAGAAAACCAGACCTTATGGATGCTTTTATCTAAAGCTAGGTCTGAATGTAGGGCAGAGAGGTCACTAACATCACATGCATTTGACTTCTTGGTTTGTGAGCATGTTCCTGGCAGTTACAGAATATCAAGAGTACTGATAGAGAAAGATGAACTAAGATAGTATGGAAGAGGAAAGGGCACATTATTTTTTCCTGGGGTAAATTGTGTGGTTATTGTACATTGTGAATTTACAGACATTTTTCAGAGAGGTGAAGTAAAACTTAATTGAAATGTATATTTTTTGATTCTTTTCTTCTTTCTGCAGTACTTGTACGTGGAACTTGCCACAAAAGAGAGACCCCATCATCATGCTGGTGGTCAGACTCCAGCCTTTACACATGCTAGGCATGTAAAGGACATGGTCAGTGAGGTAAGATATTTGGGTTTTTTTGTTTGGTACCACTATGCTGAACTGTTTAGAAGTTTTATTTCTAGTTTTAGTGATAGTTTCAAGGCTCAAATCTGTTTACCCTTCATTTAGTTTTCTGTGTCTTATGCTTAAGTTCCATGTTTCCTTCGTAAGTTGTGCTAAAAGAGAACACTTTTTTAATGTTTTAGTATTTTATAAGATACCTGTTTCTAAGTGCTTGTTTGCAGAATCTGAGGTACACTGGCTGCAAGACCAGGAAGACCTAGAGAGAGCTGAACAGCTGAGCTTGTTTTCCAAAGTTTTGACAGAAGCGCTTTGCAAGAATCATGTTATGCACTCGGTGTAGCACCCCTGGGCATTAACATAATACCAGATTAGCAAATGCTTCTAAGATTAAAGATATAACTTTTCCCTTTTGCTGTCTCTCTTAGAAAAAGTATAAAACCCAGTATGAGAAGATGAAGGACAAATACACTCCTGTCCCTGATACACCAGTCTTGATCAGAGCCAAGAGAGCATACCTGAATGCCAGTGATGTATGTAGTCCATGAACACTTTCACTGCTGCTTTTTCTTTGTTTCTTTATGAAAAGAACAGAAAAAGGATCAATGGGGAATGAGCATGCAAAGCATAGAATATCTCAGTGTGGGTCATAAACTACGTCACCCCATTTGCATGTACATTTCCATTTGATATTACAGAGATTATTAAGTTTTTACTTGATGTCACTGTAATGCTTTTTTTCATTTATTTTATTTCATTTTCACTTTCCATTGCACCGAAGTGTGGTCTTACAACAAAGGAAAAACAGATTTAAAGGAATTTGCTTACACATGAAATCTCCAAATAGTGCAGATTGGAGTGAAATGATTGATGCTGGAGCCAGGGTAGAATACCTTTCATCAGATATTTTCATCTCAGTTTTGTGTTAGAAGTAAACTTGCATGTCACTGAGAATGTGCTCATTTTTTAATTTAGAAGTAGATTAGAGAGAAAAATTATCTGAGCTGCTGCACATAAGGTTATTAAGTTGAAATTGATTTTTCCTTCAAGCGTGGAATAGTGATTTGTGATTTAAGGCAATGGCTAAGAGTACTCTACTCATTCGTGAGATCTTTGCTATATATTTCAGATTGTTGTATCCTGAAAGGATATGTGCTGGGCTGGTATTGTGTTCTGATGATCAGTCTTACTGCTCTCAAGAATGGTTTTTAAATACTGCAAAGGAGCATCCCAGTTCTTTTGCATATCTGAATTTCTCCTCTGAGAAAGTCTTCCTCCAAAGACTGGATTGATCTTCCTGCTTTCTTCTAGATCAGGGCATAGAAGAAGGGATAAGTAGAGGGTTTTTATGCCAAAAGTGGCACTTTCACTGTTCTAGAGAGTAGTCCTGTGATACATGGATGTTTTTTCGTCAGTCTTCAGTCTAAAAGTGAATAGGATGAAATGCTGCTTTAGATGTACCAACTCCTTTTCTCTCTAATTTTCACCATAAATCACAGTCAAATTGCAATTGACTGTAGGCAATTGCAGCTTCTTAAAATTCCCCACGGCTTAAATTAGGAAGTTGACAGCAACATATGCCTGGATGTCATTCCTAAGAGGTAGGAAATTTAACTAAAACAATTCCTGACAGATAAATATAATATATTCTTTTATATGTTTTTTTTCTTACCAGTTGCGCTACAAAGAAACCTTTGAGAATACTAAGGGCAAGTACCACACAGTGAAAGATGCTTTGAATATTGTCTATCATCGAAAGGTTACCGATGATATTAGCAGTGTACGTATACAACATTTTCATT
Source organism: Pygoscelis adeliae (assembly GCF_000699105.1). Lineage (NCBI taxonomy): Eukaryota > Metazoa > Chordata > Aves > Sphenisciformes > Spheniscidae > Pygoscelis > Pygoscelis adeliae. The sequence goes on along the minus strand of NW_008824309.1, from coordinate 5,933,875 downwards.
CCTAATTAGTGTTTGTCATTTAATAACCTAGAATATGCCATTTATGCTATCGTTCTATTTAAGTGTGTCAAATAATTAGAAAAATATGATCAGCACTATCAATATTAACTTCTTTCCTTCTCTGGAATATTTTACACCCGATTGCCTTTGATGTGACAAAGGTGAATGCAAGTTAATCTCATTTCCACTGTTTTAGTTTTGATGTGTCAGAAAAAGGAATGTCTTGAAACTGCATAGTCTAGCATGTTCTGTTCTCAAATTGTTTTACTTCATTCTTCAATTTTCTTTGTAGGTGAAATATAAGGAAAATTATATGAGCCAGTTAGGAATCTGGAGATCGATCCCAGACCGTCCAGAGCATTACCATCATCGCGCAGTCACGGATGCTATTAGTGATGTGAGTTCAAATAGTTCCTGGGTGTGGGAGGTTGAAAGTTTTAAGTAGGTTTCCAAAATGAAAACCAAGTCTTATTGTGAGAAAGGGAAGGCAGCTGAAATTTTTAAAGTGATTTACACTTTCACCTGGCAGATCTGTGAAATGACAGAGCAAATCAGATGGCTAAAATTGCAGCCCATCTCCTTTTGAAATTAACAGAACAGTCTTAATTATTTTCAGTTGCATTTGCTTAGATTTGTTTGTTAACCCTATAACATTGTACATATCTGTACATATACAGATTATATGTACATATAATACATTATTATATATGTATTATAAAGTTAACCCCTTTAATTGTACATATCTGTACATATACAATAACCCCATAATTGTACAAGAATAAATGTTTTTTAATTCGCACAGGAACTCGAATAGCTAATGATAGATTAGGTATGTGAATAATCTGAGTCCATTAGAAAAGTATGAGTAACTGTAACTTATTTTATAATGGAATAATAATGGAAGTAGCTCTGTTTGCTACACCTTGTGTTGAGGTGCCGTTTCAGCACTGATCAGCTACCACTCGATGCCGCTTAAAACTGAATCCTTTTACTTCTTTTCTAAAGGTTAAATACAAGGAAGACTTATCATGGCTTAGAGGCACTGGCTGTTATGCATGGGATACTCCAAGTTTTGCTCTGGCAGAAAAGAATAAGGTGCTCTACAGTGGGGTAAGTAAAACAGTCTGAATTGTTGCTAAATGTTTTTTGACGTTTGCTTATATCGTAGATATATTTTTCACAGGAGAATCCAATTCTGACCTAGATGTTGATATGAATAACTCATGGTAGAACTTAATATATAGCATCTAAAATTTCAGTTCTTACTGTAAAACAGAGGCAAAATGATCTTTTACTTATCCCCTCTGTTCCTTGCAAAGCTATGAGCTCTGTAGAAATTTTTCTAGTGATTCTAAGTCTAACTTTAAAATTATGAAGATTTGAAATTTCCATTGCTTTCTTGATGTGATAGTTCCATCCTGCAAACTACTATATTTACAGCTATTTTTTGTTTGTAGATATGTTAAACACACATATGCAATAATTCTACCATGGTTTTGCTGCAGATTGTTTCTAAAATCATACGTTTTCATTGCCTTACCCTTCTTTGGATTAACATTGGAATATTTTTTTCTGTTTGTTTTTTTTTCTCCAGTGTAAGTACAAGGAGATATTTGAGAAGACTAAGTCTCATTTTAACTATGTAGCTGACTCTCCAATTAACAAGCATTTTAAACATGCAACTCAGCTGGTGGATGGGGTAAGTATTAAAGATTTCTGTAGAGTCTCATACTGAAGTAGTAAGTGTGTGTATGTTAATACAGAGTTGAAGGTTGATCTTCCTTATGAAATTCTAAATAAAATATATTCAGGCTTAAAGATGTCTTAAGGTCAGACTAAAATAATGAAAGACAAGGTTGTTCTTATTGTCTGTCTGAGTATTAGGACAGGAAAGGTTTACAGTACCTAAAAAGTGAAATCCTGACCCCTGTTCCATTACTTTGTCATTACAAAGAAACTTCTCCTTTGCTGACTGGTAAATAAATGCTAACTTAAATAATGCTGCTTACTTAGTAACACTGATGGTTGATTGTCATGTAAAAAAGGTATAGAGAGAATCACAATTGCTTTCCTGAAACATGGAAAAAAAGCCAACTGCATCAGTGTTAAGAAGATAGTATTATGTCTGAAGTTACCATAGCTCTGTTTCATTTCAGATATTTTGCCTTGAATTCTCCCACTCTACTACTTAGTTTTTCTTACTTTTCTCCTGTAATGCCAAAGAAACAATAAACACAACATAGTAGCAAAGGGGGTTAATGAATGCCCCTGGGTTTAAGATTAAAATCACCAATGGAATTTCTAGGAGTAGTGCTGTACACCCATGGGACAAAGCCCATTGAAAAGCACTGTGTTCTAGGTGAATTCTCATCAGCTTAGAGTTGGCATACCACACCAGACTCTGATTTTTTTTAAAGCAGCATATATTTAGACTCTCACATCTTGGTATTTTATTCTTTTTCACCAGACATTATGTTGAATTGTTTACCTGTCAGTAAATGTATTACGGTATTACCTGTTCTAGGTAAGAAAAACTGTTTCACAACAGATACCATTCCAGTACCATTGCTATCATTTTATACTCAATTTGATAAGCAGGGAACCAGAATTTGTTATGGAAGATTGTTAGTATTCAGTCTTCTTATTGTTCAGTAGAGCAAATAAGGAAAAATTTAATATGAGAAACATAAATGAGTAAAATTTTAGCAACGGGGGCTCCGTAAATTGAAATGAACTTGCCTAAATGTCTTCTGTTATGTAAGTGATGTTTTTTGTGATGAGGGATTATAGTTTTTGCTTACAAAATGTCTGATGATAATATAACATTGTATTTACCCTTGCATCTCATTGTGTTCTCTTTGTACTCAAATCAAGAATCTAGTTCCATACAGAGTTGGTTCTGCAGTTATTTTTCATGAAGAAAGTAAGTCATAAAATGGCTTGTTGAAGAACGGCAGGGATAGAATATAGGCACCCTTAAATTGTAGATTAGGCCTTCCAGTGGAAATTTAGAAATGCATATACTGTTTGGAAATATTTTCTCTCTGTGTTTTTTTTTTTAATTAATATATTTTTCTCTTTTGGATATGAACTTCAATCCCAGCCTTTAAATAGCCCATGTAAAGAGGTTTCAATGGTTACAAGTATGATCTCTTTGTGTCTTCACTCTCTTTTAATTTGTTACACTGTATTATGCTATTCTGAGCAGAAATTATATAAAGCTGCCTATGAGAAGCTCAAAGATAGGTACAGCGTTATTGTGGATGATCCTAGGAACCTCCTGGCCAAGTGGGGGACCACACTGAGCAGTCAGGTACTGTAGGAGCACTAGCCGGTGCTGCCAGAAAGTGCCTGGTTCACTCTCAGCTGCTCTGTCTGTGTGAAATGTCTATAGCTAGCAGTATCACAGGTTTCACCTGTGATGTTGTGATGTTTTAGTTCAGTTGATCAGACAGTCTTTGTTTTGCCACCCAAAAAGAATTATTACTTTTTGAGTGAGCTAATCTTTACTGTATGTACTTTCATATATTGTGCATCAATTGACATCAGAAATCTAATGCCTCTTGAAGTCATTGGAGAGGTTTTAAAAAAAATGCATGTTGTATCATGCATTTACTTTTTATTACCTCTCTTTTAATGACCTTTACAAACATTATCATCTTACTCATTACTCAAGCAACAGTGACGTATTTGGCGTTTGAGTGCCCTCACCTTAATCTATACTTTACTTTTATCTCCCAAAAAATATTTTCACAATTTCCTTAGTGGGATAGTATGCAAATCTTTTAATATATACTCTTGACATTCTTAATTATATAGATGTAAGTTGTATGCACATCTGAATGAATACATATAGTACCTGGCCTAAATCTCTCCACTCTCAAAGTGTCTGGGATCTAGAGCTGTGTTGTTGTTTATGGTGTTCACAAGGCTCTTTTGTGCTTCGTTGCCATTTGCATGAACAGAAAAAATATAAATCCTTTGCCAAGATGCTCCTGCAACATGGATGTAATGAAATTCTGAGGCCAGATATGCTGACAGCACTCTACAACACATACTTATGGAGCCAGGTAATATGAAGAACTGCTGCTGTAGGAGACATTATATATACAAATATATATATACAAATTAGCTGCTTGGACTTCTAATATATAATGCTTGGGAGTTCTCTAAATTTCTATGGATATCAGACTCCAGAGTTCTGTTGATGTGTTTAACGCTGGCTATGATAAAATATTTTTGAAAACAGACTATCTGAAACAATATTTACTGTAACTTGGACTTCACTCAGCTCAGGCTGATCTTGCCTCCATTTTCTCCTTTCATTATAAATAATGGTTATATATACTTCTATATAATACTTCACATACTTACATAAAGAGCAATTTTCCATACGTTTAAGATATTGTATGTTAGCTGTTCCTGATATTTTCCTAACCAAATTCTCACTCTGCCACCATTTCTTGGACTGACCTCACAACACAAGTCCCTTAATTCAGTATGCACATGATGAAGTAATTTGGCGAGTAGATTACAACATTTTTCTACCACTCTGCCTGAAATGGTGTCAGATTGTGCCTAGATACAGAACAGAGTCATGTCTCACTTCTAAGTGCTCTTAGAAATGGTATAGGTGCACACGTCTGTAGTAAATCATGTTTTCATCAATTTCTTTCTCTACCTACTGCTTTTAAGCAAGGCTAGCAAAGCAGTCCTCATGCAGTCACATAATACAGTTTATTAAAAAAAAATACTCTCTCCTTTTGCCAGTTCTAATAAGAATCAGAAGGTAGAAAGTGAGTATAATTCATCTATTTGTTCATACAGACCAAAGAGCCTAACATATTTATATTTCTGATTATATAAAAGAAAGCCTGTAATGACTCTGATATTATAGTGAAGAATCTATTTTCCATATTATACCTTAATTTGATCTGGATTCTAGCATATATATTTTGGTTGTACCAGTTGGATGGAAATGTGGCTTATTAAATAACTGGTACATATTTATTTCTGCTCTGAAATCACAGCTGCTAGCAGTAACCTTACTCTTTTCAATGGTAGAAATGATTCCTGACTGGGCCAGGTGAAACAGGCGTATAGCATTTAAATTATAAACTGGAAATGCAACAGTAGAAAACAATTACATGAGAGGAAGGAGGTGTTCTTTGTTACTATTAGCACAGTTAACAAAATTCTTCAGTAATAAGGTACTGAAGGGTGTTTACTAGACATTTTTGTTCAATTTATCTATGGATTTCTATTAATTCCTTGCAGGTAAGTTTGAGTATGTTTTGAAGAAAAAAAAAAATAGCACTCTGCCTGACCTGCATGTTCATCTGAGTTGACTTCATGTTATGATTTGCTGTTTGTATATAATTTTTTATGTTTTGTCTGTCATAGTCCTGTTTCAAAAGCATGGTTTTATTTTCTGATGCAAGATAGAGCATGAAAGTTCTTTTTTAAAAATGTGTTCTAACCTCTTCCACCTGCCCTCAGGCTGTCTACAATGACTTATCATTCTTGGTGTACAGTCTGTTCTCACTGAATTCTGTGAAAACAGGTTTAGAGTCCTGAGTAGGGATCTTTAAGATCTTTAAGAAAGAAATTATCAAGATACAAATTCTGCTATCAAAGCCTTTAAAATAGCCTGGCATTATGATATATTCAGTGGATGTTTTTATCTTCTACTGTGTAAGATGTTTTACGTTTCTCTTCATTTGATGAATATTTAAAAATGAGATATTGTCCAGTTATGAATTTTAAAAGTCACTGATCTGCTGAGATTGCTTTTTTAGCTCAATCTTGGAGATTTAGGATAGAAGTGAAGCTTTTACACTCAGTGAAATAGATGTGAAATTAATCACACAAATAGATAGCCAGCCTCTTAGGCAAATAAGGGGTTTGCAAAGTTTAGCTCACTGTGCATGTTCAGCTTTCATTGGCTTTGGTGGAAGGATTTTGCAGTTTTATGCGTGAATATAAACATATCTCCTGAAGATGTTTTGTCTTGGTTTGTCTGGTTAACATATGCTCTTTCCCAATCACCAGGTTCAATACAAAAAGGACTATGAAAAGAAGAAAGACAAGTATACTATGGTTGTGGATACTCCAGAACATTTAAGGACTACGAAAGTCAACAAACAGATTAGTGATGTAAGTGTGGTCAGTCCCTTTCAAGCATACCTCCTTCTCTGAATTCTGACCTTTGAAGTGCGATAATTAAGAATATGGCATTTTCAGTTGTCCATTATACAATGTTTCTCATCTTGATTTTTTTCAATTGACACCAATAATGTCAAGAAATAATATAATCTGTAATTTTTATCTTCAGATTATTTACAAGTTGGAATATAACAAAGCGAAGCCTAAAGGCTATACTACAATCCATGATACACCTATGTTATTGCATGTGCGCAAGGTCAAGGACAGAATAAGTGATGTAAGTAAATTATCTTTGTCTGTGGTATCAAAAAGACACAGAATCAACTTTTTACTTTGATATGCAATACTTTAAACTCATATGTAACACTGTCATTAAAAAATAGCTTCTTGTTAGAGTGCATTGGTTTTATTTGTATGTAAAACTCCGTATGTACTTAATGGTTTTTCAAAAAACACAATAGAGTATGAAAGTGTTCAGGAAGTTTTTTCATGTAATGTTCTTCTGTAGCTCTTGGAACATTTTTGCTGGGGTAGAGCAGCCCTCACTAGTAATAAAAGCCATGAGCTGGAACTCGTATCTAATTAAAGCATGGATTTAGGGAGTTTGTTTCTGGGTTTTCTTCCTCTGTTGGCTAGTGGCTTTTGTGGAGCCTTGAATAAGGTATTTAATACATTACTGTATTTATTTATTTCTTCTATGGATATTGTGAATATGTAAGGTAAATATTCTGATCTAAAATAAATACGTTTTGATTATGGGGCAATGGAAGGCTAAAAAGAAGAGAGAGAAAGGAATGTGAAATGGCTAGAATAATGTCATAGGATTTGGGAGTCCTGGTCCTAATTCCTCCTCCTACCCTAGGCTTTCTCTCTGAGCTTTGTTGTTCCTTAGATAGCCATAAATAAAATGAGGATACTAGCACTTCTGTAACTCAATATAGTTCTGTGAGAAGAAGTAGCATGAAAGTCATTCAGATGCTACATGGATTATCTATATAATGACTAAATCTATGAGAAAAAAATACCCATATTATCCAGATACTAATGTGGATCATTAAGAGACAAAGGTGTTCAAAAGCAATCTGTGAATTGAAGTACTTTTTTTCTGTTCCAAACTGAGTGCTGAATTTGAGATTGTATAAAGGAATATTCAGAAAGCATTGAATGTGCCTATCAGAACATAAGTTTCTTTAAAGCCTTTCTATTAGGTGCAAAAAACTAGAAAGAGGCAGAATTACTGTTCCTGTGTAGATTTTGTTAAGTTGTAGTCTGTGCTTCACAGTGAGTTATACCTGCTACATTTTCTATTTAAAGAGAACTGCTGCTGAAGAGGACCCTTCTTTCAGGCAGACGGTTGATACCAAGTTGTATTGATATAATTTCTTTTTCTTCTGCTAAGATTTTATCTTGACAGGAGCAATCTTTAATATTATGGTTTTTCATGTTTTTATGCTTTTCTTGTTGACAATGATATTATCTTTGTAAACATTTTTTATGTTTGTCTTTCTTTAGCTGAAATACAAAGAAGTGTATGAGAGGAATAAATCTCACTGCAACGTCATAGCAGATTCAGTTCATATTAAGACTCCAAGGCATGCTTACAAGCTAAACAGCAATGTGAGTTCAGTTTTATTAATATTTTAATTTTATTATGGATAGTGTTTGGGACTGGCAATGGAGACCATGAGAAATTATGTTCAGTTCCAGTGAAATTTTTTGAGCTTGGACATTGCTTCTAATTCTTATGCTGCTTGAATAAAATATATTTTAATTTATTTCATACTAAAGTGCTCACTCTTGCAAGCTGTCCTTGAGGTCACTTGAGGTCCTTGCATGTCACACATCTACTGTTCTTCTAGTCCCCCTCTGTTTTCCTGACAGAGACGTAACTGTCCCAGAAATTCTCTGAGACAAAGTAAGCGCTCCGTGGGAAGCTCTCCTGTGTTTTCTATTATCGGTGGCCCAACATCCAGTTCAATAGGCAAGGAACTGAAAGCACTCACCTTCTTCAAAGTCATGACATCTTTTCAGTCATTCATATTCCTTTCTCCACCTAGCAGTGGAAAAACTAAGTAAATGGACTCCCACTGGATTGCACATGATTCAGAGGAAAGCCATAGTCTGATGTAGATGCACTTTCTTACCTCTTCTCTCTTTAATTGGTGCAGACCGAAAGAGAATTTGCATCTGTATGACTGTCACGTGTAAAGTACACAACTTCCAATTAACTTCTTTTATTCTTGTTGTTTCACTATAAACAGCTGGATTATAAGAAGAAATATGAAGCAGCCAAGGCCCGTTGGCACTGGATTGCTGATAGGCCTGACTTTGTTCAAGCAGCCAAGTCGTCTCTGCAACAGAGTGATGTAAGAAAATTAGAACAAACTGAATACTCCCTTTCCCCCCATCTCTCATGCTCAGAATAAAAAAAAAAAAAAAATTGTAGAAGATTTGAGACTCTCTTCTTTTACCTTTTATTTTTTCTTCCTGCAGTATGAATACAAACTGGACCGGGAATTCCTAAAGGGATGCAAACTCTCTGTCACAGATGATAAAAACACAGTATTGGCCTTAAATAATGCCATCTTGGCGAGTGATGTAAGTACTTGGAACACTCACTTTTTTGTTCTACTAGAACTTTACTTACTACATAAACTACTTTATTGGAAATATGATTGGGTTAAGAAGGAAGCTTTGAAAAGCTGTTCTCAGTCTCACTTCATTATTTGACTTGACTTGTTTATTTCATTAACAAATTGGCAAAATCTGAATAAATTTGGTCTTGTGAATGTCACTGGCCTAGTTCATGGATTAAGTAAACATTCAAAGTTAACAGTGCCTGAACACCCTAGACCTTTGGTATATCTCTGTGTTCCTGTTATTGACATGAAAATATTATCTGGAGAAAACAACAAAAAAAGCTGCAGGTGTAACTTGTGCATAACACAAAGTATCTTTAATAATTACTAACAATATATTAATATTCAATATTCCATATATTAATAAAATTCCAAGTGAGAGCCGTAGGAATATACAGACTGGAATGAATTTATCTTGGAAAACATCAAAATATGGGATTTTCTGCAAACCTTTTCACTAACAAGCAGGCACAACTATACTAATTTCTTTTTAAATTGCCACAAGACAAGATACACATTGCTTAAAACGATATCTTTTCTTCCTGCTAGATAAAATACAAAGAGAAGCACAACAAAGCTCGAGGAACATACCTTGTTGTTCCAGATACACCTCAGATCCTCCTGGCTAAGAATGTCAGCTCTCTTGTATCTGAGGTAAAACATCGGAGAGTTATTTGTTCATTTTCACTACGTCCTTTTAATATGGGGGGGAGGGACAGGGCTTGCATTGCTGTTTTTTACCTGTTTTTATTCTGTGCTTTCAGAACAAATACAAAGAACATAGCAAGAAGCAGCTTCCACGTGGGTCTTACACAACCCTGCCAGAGACACGAGACACTGCTCATGTGAAAGAGGTGACCAAGAATGTCAGTGAGGTACGTAACTAGTGTGATAACAATTTGTGGTGAGATTATTACCTGCTGCCTATAATTGATTAGATTGTTGCATGTTTTAGTATACATGCAACACATTTAGAGTCTCATCATAAAATGTCCAAGGAGTCAGGAAAGATTAATTACTACCAGAATGAGACTTTTAACAAAGAGCTAAACACATTTTATTGGGAATCTGTTGAAATACTCTGGAGAAAAGTGACAGGCTGGAGTGCTAACAGGTGTCCTTAATTCAGATTTTATTTTTCATAGAACACAGTTTAAACACAAATCATTATCTCCAAACAACAAGCTTTTGTAATCTGAAGTGCAAATTATGACAATCAAGCTGGGGACCATACATTTTGAGACTGAGAAGACTGCATTTTATCTGCCTTAGCAGTTTCAGTGAGCTTATTTCCAAGTTTCAGTAGCATTTACCTCTATGTAAAATTAAAAAATCACACATGGCCCTTTTTGCTCTTAACAGACAAACTATAAAAAGAAGTTTGTGAAGGAGAAAGGCAAGTCTAATTATTCTGTCATGCTGGAGCCTCCTGAAGTGAAACATGCCATGGAAGTTGCTAAAAAACAGAGTACAGTAAGTTTGTCTTGTCTTTCCATGAATTAAGTAGCTTGTGTAAGGAAATTCAATCAAAGTCAGCTGGCAAAAACAAAAGTTCACGTACTTCTGGATTTCCTCCCAGCCTCCATGTTCAGGTTTAATTCTGAAAGATAAAGGTGCGAATATTTACAAATGTAAAATTGCACTGAAATAAAAGGTTTCTTTGAAAAGCATATTTCTACTTAATCACATGGTAGGATTTAAAGTAATCTAGTGCAAATCACACCTAATAATTTTTTTCATTCCTTCAAATACAGGCAGAATTGCACATGCTTATTTCTTCATTTGTAGACAACTTGCAAAACCAGATTCCCAAATCCATTCCTTGTGAAATTATTTTAAAAAAAACCTATGCACTTTCCCAGCAACATTGTTGTGTCCTTATTAGATATATTGCTCATGAACAAACCTCAGTAATTTTCTTTCCTCTGTCTATCATCACGGATTAGATTGAATACAAGAAAGATGCCAAGTCAAAGCTCCACTACACACCTATAGCAGATCGACCAGATATTAAGAAAGCAACTCAGGCTGCCAAGTTAATTAGTGATGTAAGTGTTTTTTAAGTCTTCTGTATAATTCTTTAGCAGTAATTATACTATTAAAACCAGTGTCGGTAAAATAATTAAAAGGGAATGACATCACTACTAAACTATACTTTTTTTTTCTTTGTTAGATTGAATATAAAAAGCGTGGAGAAGCTGGCATTGGCGTAACCATGCTGGGACGTCCAGATATTGAATTGGCAAAGGAGGTGTCCAAGCTAACTAGCCAGGTAATAATAAAAAGTTGGTGAAACTGTGAAGCAGTGAGAGAAATGAGGCATCATATTAACTTATAGAGTAATACTAATATTATAACTGAAATCATTCTAGATTAGGGGATAGGGGAATATTTTAAAGGGAATGTGTTAAAGTAAAAATTAAATCCCAATGCAAGGTATTTCTTTGTTAAATAAACTTTTCTACTGACTTACTAAATGTCAGTAATGGAGGTATAGAATCTCCTTAAAATGGCGCCATGACAAGATCTTTTAAACACTAAGGCTGAAGTGTTAGCCATGGTCTCTTTTTTTTAGCTTTTCTGGGTATTGGCTTTAAAAGAAGCAACCTTTTACCTAACTCTTATTATTCATCCCTTATGAGATGAACATTCAGTTTTTTTCAGCCACTTTCTTTCTACTTTGTGCCTTTAAAAGAATCTTCTGTTTTGAAGTTAGTATGTTATATTAATAGAAGCTTGCTTACTTTTATACAATGGTCATGTTCTCTCATCAGTCTGAAGCACATGCTTGCTATTTTCTGTGACAATTTTTTCCACCAGGACCTCAGTTCAACTTGGTTCTTTCTCACCATTTCATGCTTTAATCCTGTAATTTTTTGCATTTCTGATCTTGCTTTCTTGCTACGCATTGTAGGCAGAATACCTCAAACGACATATGAGAGGGCATGGAGCTGCATCTTATGATACCCCATGGATGAGAACCTTTAAGAAAGCTAATATGCTAAGTAGTCATGTAAGATAATTTTAAGTGACACATCTGGGAATGCCATTTTTATGCATCTGTCTCTTGCTTGCATATTATCTTACAATTCCAAGCTGTTAAAGGGTTTATGGTGCACCAGTTGCACTGGATCTTTTTGTGTCAAAGGTGTTGAATGTAGCAAAACTTGTGAGACTGCTCAGTTAGATGTGACCACCTTTTTTTGCGTCTGGAAAGACAGTGCATGGGGATTCTGTGGGTTGGGAATTTGTCTGTTTCAGAAACGCCATGTGAAGCTTGAAACATTATTATGCCCTTCATAATGGTTTTGGAACTTCTAGTGGTCTTAACAGAAGTTTTCCAATGCACTCATGCAATGTGAAAACTCACCTTTTTCATCCCAAAAAACCTAAAAACAAACATATAAGCTTGAGCTGGCTTTCCTGAAACTGTGCAAAAAATGGAAACGTGTGTATGACAAACCCGAACAACGGTGCTGGTAATTTTCAGTGAACAGTCTTACCATATGCATAACATTCACACTAGAACTTCATTTTAACTATTCAAACTTCAAACTTCTATTTGAACTTCATTTAAACTATTCTGTTTATGTTGTGCTGGAATGGCATAATGGAAGCATAGTATATGACTGAAATCAGCCCCAGAGCCTCTGAGAAGTGCGATTTGAGGGCACATAGTTTCTTATATTTCTTGCCATCTCAAAATCTTTGGAAAATGTAGAAAAACTATGGCTGCGTAGCAGTTTTTGAAGTGACAGCAGACAGATCTGTGCCATTTCAGTTTTGCACATGTATTTCCAAATGAAAAAAAGGGGGATTATGATTTTTCCATGTCTAGCCATGACTGCTGCACGTAACTGTCGCATGTTTGAATGTCAGCCACTGTGTTTGTCAGGAAAAACAAGTCTTTTCAGTAGAACCAAGGATTCTTAAACTGAACAATTGAAATACAAGAAAAAGAAGAAGTTACGTTTATTGTTGTTCAGTGATGAGATCCTCCTTTTCCATGCTTTTGCTCCAACGCTAGCCAGTTCTCCTCTTAGTCTTACAAACATGCTTTGATGAGATTATTTTGGTCCTGAGAGAAAATTAACTATTGTAGAGGCAGTAATGGAGCAAAGAATAATTGGCATAATCTTTAATTTTTTTTTCTCTTAGACATTTCTTCTCATAAACTGCTTCTTTATAAAGCATTATGTCCGGTTTGTTTATCCAGTTGCCTTTCTTTAGTTGGATTTCATCTGCCTGTCTGGCATGCTTGCTTTTAATTTTGCATAGATCTTCCAGTAACATTTCTCCTGGGCTTAAAAAAAGTGAACACTTTGGCATGATGGTCTGATCTTGATCATATGCTGCATAGCTTGCAAAACTTAACAGATTCTAGTACACTTCTGCTTGATTTTAATTTTTGTGAGGTCAGAACCAACACTGATTCCTCTATGTCAAAAATGTTAATATTCTTTGTTTTCCTAGAGCAGCTATATAATTTGTGCATTTGCCTGTTTCACTGTGTGTTTTATCTGAATGTTGGCGTATTTTGCAAAGCAAAAGAGCAACAGTGGTATCCAGCATGAACCATATGGTGCTGTATGGATAAGAATATGACAACGAATTCAAAGTGTAAAATGTGATTGTGGAATGTGATTTAATTCTGCGTTCAATCCTCTTTCTTTTCTTACTAATATAAAATTATCTGTTTACATTTCTGTAATTGTCATAAAAAAACCTCTTGCAGGAGTCAGCTAGAGTTGAGTTCCTCAACTTAGTTATCAGTTCTTCAGTTTTTTATTTCTTTCATTTCAATTTTCACATAAATATTGCTTGGGACATCAGGTTTTTTTCTGAAGAACCATTAATCCTCATCAGCCACAGTCTTATGTTTTCTGCATGCTTTTTGTAAGTATTATCTTGGTTCAGAAAGACTGATGACGGTTGTTCAGTTCTTGTTCTTTACCCCAGGGATGGGGTTGCTAGCTTATCTAGTATAAAGTGTCTCCAAGGAAATGTGGATTGGTAAACAGAAAGAAATGTTGCCTCACTTGTTTCCAGACCAGGCAGAATACTACTACAGGGAAGGCATGACAAATCCTCAGAATTTTTCTACTGATGTTTACTCTAATGGTGATGAGCATACATACTAACTAAGGGATCCATTTAGAGAAGCCAGAACTTAATCTTTAATACTTTGAGTTTTTCTTGCACTTTTAGTAACTCTTCTGAAACAGTTTTATGCATCTCTGATAGCAAAAAAGGTAATAAAACCAAAATATTCCTAATGGAACCATCCCTTTTGTAGGTTTACAAGAAATAGTAAGGGATTAGCCTCTAGCTGCACCTGCAGCAGTGGGATGGGCCAAGTCATGATGAATGAAGGACTTGCCCTCATTTAAGTCATTAGCAAAACTCTCATTCCTTTCAACATTTCTGTGCCTTCAGCCTGGGTCTGCTGGAATATTATGGCTTACGTCGCTATGGTTTACCTTGCTGATGCTAATGTGGTTTGGAAGTGTTACTAAGCCTCTTGCGCAATCTAATTCCTGGTAATTAATTGTATCACTATTCTGTTTGTGATCATTAACATCCTTCTTCATCTCTGATTTATACAGAACACAATATGTGTATAACAGTATATGTAAAAGTATTTGATATATTGCCGTCTTCAGTGCTAGTGTGTCTTGAGGTAGTTTTTAAAGCTTATATTTCTCCAAGAGGTACGTAAAAAGTTCTTTTAAATACTCTTTATGCTTGTGTCAGTTTTCGTCTCTTTGTGAAATGGGGTATCTTTTGTCTATGCACAGTTCCCATCAAGTGAAAAATTCTTCATCTCTGAGGGTCAGAATTTAGCTGTATTTTGTCAACATACTTCTCTTGATTATGTCTGTTATTTTTACAATGAGGAGATGTAACCTGTGCACTGAAAGAAAAATTGCAAGTGGTATTTTGTAAATACAGATGTAGATTTTCTTTCCATGTCAGGTCATCCTTAAAATAGCCGTTATTCCAGTGGATGCCTTCAAGTTACTACATTTCCATTCTTCTGCTTACTATCAGCATTGAAGTAGGGTCTCTTTGCTTTCTGCAGCCAAACAAGTGAGTACTCAAGAACAGTTGTAATACCTGGTTGTTTTTTAATTAGGTGAAATACAAGGAGAATTTTTCCAAAGAGATGGGTAAAAAGCCAAAGTATGATTTAAAGGAGGCTAAAATCTACAAGACGATGAAAGATGCTCACAACATGGCTAGTGAGGTATGTTTACTTGTGCTTTTCCTCTAGGGAAATTAGAAGTTTCAAATTTCTTTAACAAAGACCTCCTTTATGTTATTAATACATTCAACATCACAGATTTTATTAGCAGTCTCCTTTTCTAATGTTGTTTGTCCTTTCTTACCTGCAGGTGAAATACAAGGCGGATTTAAAGAAACTTCATAAGCCTGTCACAGACATGTCTGAATCGCTGATCATGAACCATGTCCTGAGCACAAGCCAACTTGCCAGCGCTGTAAGCTCATTAACTAATCCCGGATCCATTTGATTTTTCCATTACTATGGATTCCACTCTGAATTGATCTCTGCTAACTGTTTCTGTAACAAGTACTCCCTCTGTTATTGTTGATGGGACATCACCTGGTAGTGATCTCTTCCTCTACTTTCTAATGATTATTTCCTAGCTAACTAGCAACTTTGCCACATTTGTCCTCTGGGAAGTGAAATCTTTATTAGCTGTAGAACTGCTAATATTTTAAATCCTCTAATAATTTTTAGTGAATTGATTCTTTATTACATTTTAACTGATTGCATCACACTAACAAATACTGTTTTCTTTTTTTTTTTGCTTTTTTCTTTACTGCTTACTATATTTAAAATTTTTATTTTTGTCTGTTTTTTTCATTTCATGTTTATGTTTAACGTCCCCCTGTTGTAGATGTACAGAATTATGCCTAACAACATACTTGATAATTTTACTGAGAAAAGACAAAAATCATTATTGCCTGGTGCAGCCTTTTCATGTATCCACTGTGTTTTCTTTTTTCTTTTTCTTTTTTCTTTTTTAATCCTGGTTTTGAAAAAATCTTTGTTGCAATCAAAATGGTCAAAAAAAGATAACTGTTCACCACATCTTTAGAAGTGATATCTGATACTGGGAGTTAAACTTCTTGGTTTTGTTTTGCTTTTTGTATTTCTAATTTCTCTTTGATGTTCCATTGAAGTGTTGCTTTGATTGGACCTAAGAAGTAAATTTGCTGAGGGATTTTTTTTTTATTGAGATGATTTTTGACACCTTCCCTTCAGTACCAGTACAAGAAGCAATATGAGAAGAGTAAGGGTCACTACCATGTGGTGCCAGATAATCTTGAGCAGGTTCATCTAAGGGAGGCATCAGAACTACAGAGCCACGTAAGTTGGTCATGTGTTTCTCATTAACCCCACTCACTGAGTACCAGTCTCCATCACTGAAGTCATCCTAGCAAATTCTCCAGTATAGAACAATCTCTCTGCCTATCTGCTTTATAAACTCTGCACACTGAGTAAACAAGTCAATGAGAAATATTTGCACATTTGCAAGTTTAGAACACATATAAAATATCTGTATGATTTCTTCATTCCAGAGTAGATCTCAGTTACTTATGTCTGTTGTATATGGATCTTTTTACACAGCATAGTACATTTATCAGGGTGATTTCATCTGTAGAAAAAAGGACCTGGTAATCACAGGATCTGGAAATTGAAAGAAGTAGGGTTGCTGCTGACAGTATATTTTCAACTGCTTTATCCATTCTAGCCTCAAGTGATACAAAGGAGACCTCTGCATTCTTTTTCTGCATCCAAAATTGCTTTAACCAAAACAATACCTAGTGCTGCTATTAAATGTGTCTGACATTTTTTCCCTCTGGAACACAGCAAATGGTGAATCATTCCAGAGAAATTCATACTCTGATTTGGCCTCTAATCCTCTCTATTCCAGGTTCTATTCCAGGTATTTATTGACTCTAAAGCAAGAGAGAAATTACTGCTAGAACACAAAGGGCCATAGTTATTGTTCTGCTGCATGGCATGGAAGAGCAAAAAGGTTACACAGCAAAGGACTATAAGGAAATGGTTGTTAATCAGTTTGTAGTTAAAGTTTAAGTCACTACTTGTTGCTCCAGTTTGAGATCAGGATTTGTCTCAGCCAAAGACATAGCACTACCTCATGCAGCAGTCTGAAAATTGATGCCCTAAAGGCTGGATGCTATAACTTGAAGCAAGAATATCTTCATCCTTGTGGACATTTTACTTCCTGGACACTCAATGCACAGAATTAGTTAGCAAGTCACTAAACTGCATCTTTTCAAGCCCTGCCACTAACACTCCAGCAATCCATTAACATGTAACTGGCTGAACTCAGCCAGGGTCATGAGCAGTCTGAGTGCCTTCAAGTTAGATTTTTACAGCTACCTGTCTTCCTTCTTGTGATCAGTAAATTCTTGAAATCTGACCTGACACTTCTTATTCTCTGCAACAGGAAATAAATCAGTAGTATTTTAGGCCACACACATTTTGCTGCAAGCCTGACCTTTGATTTTACATTTTATGGTCCATAATATGGATTTCAGGAAGGTAAACAGTATTAGACATTAATTTTTTTACCACAGATCTCTTGACTAAAGTAGGCACATACTAGTTGATGAATTGGTTCTTTGATTATTTAGGGGGGTAACTTTTTTTTCTTTTCTTCTCAGGTGAAATACAGAGAAAAGTATGAGAAGGAGAAAGGAAAACCTATGTTGGACTTTGAAACTCCAACATACCTTACTGCAAAGGAATCTCAGCTCATGCAGAGTGAGGTACAGTTAAAATCGATACTGGTAGACTAAAAAACTTGAACATTTATTTTTTATAGTTAAACTTTCACAGTGATTTAGACAGGCAATTATACTTGCATCTTGTGCATGCTGATAGACTGACACATTATAGCTATATCACATTTCTTTATATTGATTATGAAATACTACATTTAAAATTCATGAAGCTTTCCTGTGTCACGATGAAGTGTATATTATCTGTAATTTTTCATCAAGAAGCTATCAGTAAATGAAGCTTAAGCAAGTCTTTGAGTCTTTAGAAGAAATTTAACATGAAATACATTTCGCTTAAACTTTTGCAACACGAGTATAGTATGTGTGTCGGTATACACAGAAAGTACCCTGATTATTCTTTTCACCTCAGAACTGTATTTTTGAGAAACCCATTTATTTCCTGTTTGTCTCTACTGTCATAGTGTTCTTTGCTGGCCTGCCATTCTATTACCTCAAGCAGTTCTTTTCTGTTTGTTTGAAGTATAATCTTGATCTGTCACAGTTGAAGGCCTATACCTGCTGAAAAACAGTTGTATAAGGCCATTAGTCATTATGTTTGAGTGATTCCATTGAATGTTTTCTCTGCATATACAAATAAGTAGGAAAAGAAAAAAAAAAAAAAGGGCGGGTCAGGTCATATTTCCATTGAAAGTAATGAGCTGTTTCATGGGCTTTAGTAGAAACAGGATGTATTGCTTTAGGTGCCCACGGCATTGGCTGTAGCAGATTGTCATTGTGACATTAATACCAAAACACTGCTCCATCCTCCCCGTAGTTTTTCACGTAATTAAAAATAATGTAATAAATATTTGCTATTTTGCTTTTTTTCTTCTTACTCTCATTAGAAAGAATATAAGAAGGACTTTGAAGAGTCCATTAAGGGCAGAAACCTTACTGGCTTGGAGATTACACCATCCTTATTACATGTCAAATATGCAACCAAAATAGCAAGCGAGGTAGCAGTTATTCTGTGCTTATTTCCTCTGTCAAGTTAAATAATTCCACTAAGTATTTTCAGCAGCATTTCTTCTTCACCACTTTCTTTTTCCTAACCATTCACATTAAGCATGTTTACATATATTTTGTGTTGTGATCTAATTTGCTGTGGACATTTATTTCATTGCTAGTTAACTGTATTCATATTTACTGTGTCCCTTTCTGACATTCATCAGCCTAACTGTTCCATAGCAAGGTGTGTGTGTGTGTGCCTTTGCAATTTATCTTGAACAATATTTACTATACTCTATTCTGTTGCAGTAGTTCCTACATAACCCTATATGATATTCTTTGTTGTTTTAAAAAAAATCTTTTCTCTTTTGGAATTTTTTTTTTTTTTTAAATTTTTGCAAGAAATTTGTAGAGTGTAGAACTCTCTTTAGTCTGGCTTTGCAGTTTTCATTTTCTTTCTTCTGCAGAAAGAGTATAGGAAGGATCTGGAGGAAGGTGTCAAAGGTAAAGGACTAACAGCTTTAGAGGAGACTCCAGACATGTTAAGAGCGAAGAATGCAACTCAAATCCTGAACGAGGTGTGTCAAAAGCTATTTGGAAAATACCTGAGTGAATGTAACAGCCTCCAACTGATAAATGCTTATGGCTGTATAACACTAGAATTAACTTTGTCATTCCCCAGTGACATTGGGGAACATTAACTTTGTCATTCCCCATTCAAGCTCTTGAGTAGAAAGAAAAAAAGAATGTGTATGGGTGACTAAGGGTAAAACTGGGAGCCTGAACTTTTAAGTGAGTTCTTTTCTGGCTTTGCAGTTACTGTGAGGAAAATAGGTGGGAAACAGGTGCTGTGATCAACAGTCAGATCAGTTGAGAGACAGACTAAACCAGCATTGCGATGCAGCAAGGCTAAGCATAGGAACCAGAGGTGTCAGTTTTGTAAACGAGGCATCTTAGGTCGGGAGCAGTTACCAAGGATTAGGAACTAAGGACCAAGGTTGAGGAAACAAAAAGCAAAGTGAGAGATCAGAAAGGGACTATAATGAGGGAACCAGACTGGCATACTTCTGCTTTGGGAAGTGTGCTGTGCAGCAAAGAGCTCTCTTTGAATGCTTCATGCTTGATGGATGAGTCAGAAACACGTGCCCATGAACAGTTCCCCCTACCCAGGACTGGTGCCCAGTTGGCAACTGCAGGACTGATGGCTGAGGCAGCCTTCCCCGCTTTGATGGAGAGAGGTGGCCAGCAGACAGTCAGGATGCAAACCTAACAGCCACTTTATTTATGTGGTGGACTACTATAATAAATATTTCATAGCGATTGTTTTCATAGGATAAGGTTAGCTCATATTTTAAGAGCCTTAACATCATCGGGCTGAAAGCTGAAAAAAGTAACTTTTTAGTGTTACTTACGATTTTGCTTCTTAACAAAATAGTCTTAAGATAAGCATCCTTACTGACAAGAGCATTTTGTACTTAGTAGTGCAGAGTTTTTGAGTTATTCAAAGAGCCTATATTTTATTACCAGAATATTAGACATATTCAGCTAAGTTCAGCAGAGTTGGCACAGAGAGGTATGAATTATACCAATCTATAAAAAATAAATCTTTTAGACCTTAGTGGAAGATCTCTTTGGGAAGAGTGGCTGCTGCAGCACTGAGTTTTTAGGGAGGGTATTCATTCCAAAGGGTCCAAAACATCACAGAGAATCCTGACATCTTGGATTTTTTGGACATTCTCAGTGTGAAACGTCTGTGACCACTCTTCACTACCACATGCATTTCACACACTGCTCGCTCTCTGTCGCTTCTCTTCTGGACAAGTTATTGTTTTGCACCGATCACCTAAAGGAACTTACACTTTGAGATTACTAGTGTGAGAAGGAAGAGTGACCTTAATACAGCTGGCCTGTAGTGTACTCCATTTACTGCTGGAGTAGGGCTGTTCGTTCTCAAGAGTTAAGTCATAAAGTACACATTTTAATGACATCATTTATGTGTTTAATTGTGAGTTTGTATTAGTAGTATTCCTATTTTGTGGTGTGATCATGAAACTATCTGAAGTTGCTAAAGGTATTGCATTCACATTGACAAAGAATCTTTTTACTGTCTTCATCTGCAGAAAGCGTACAAAAAAGCCTTGGAATTAGAAATCAGAGGAAAAGGTCTGACAGAACTGGCTTTGGAGACACCAGATTTTGTGAGAGCAAAGAATGCCACTGACATTGCCAGCCAGGTCTGTGTGACTATCTCATATGTCACATCTGATGTCTTCTTTAAAGGAAAATTTATTAACAATTTTTTCTGGTTAAACCAAAAGAAAATTGTTGTCAAGATATGATTAAGGCACCTAAACGTGAGCTTTTCCCAACAGATCAAATACAAACAATTGGCAGAAATGGAGAAAGCCAACTACACCAGTGTTGTCGATACTCCGGAGATTATTCATGCCCAGCAGGTCAAGAACCTTTCAAGCCAGGTATCTTGAGTGAAGCAATTCAATCATTGTTCATGTGGGAACCTCGTGTGGATACTAGTTTGGAGCACCAGAATAACTACCTGTCACAACATTCAGGAGATACACCAGAAAAACAAATTTCTCTAGAGCTGTGTTGTGGCATCTCTTACTTTGAAATTCCATTTCAATATTGAAATTAATTTATTTTAATACTGTATAAAATGAAACAATAATTGCTATTGCTTTTGCAATACCAAAGCTAATTTTGTTCTAAGTAGATTTAGCTTAATTTTCCTATTCCTTAGGAACCTAACATTTCAAATAAATCTTACACAGAGGCATAATTTGGATTCATATCAGACACAGAAGTACTCACATTTCCATAAAGGTGGTCATTATGCAACAATAAGTGATGCCAGATTGTTTATTACGGCTTTTGTATTAATGGAATATATTTTGTATTTTCTATCAGAAAAAGTATAAAGAAGATGCAGAAAGGACCATGCCATACTATGTGCCTGTAGCAGACACACCAGAAATGCAGAGAGTCCGTGAGAATCAAAAGAACTTTAGCACAGTATGTATATAAATAATAATTACTGTTACTGTCAACTAATAAAAAATGTTCAGCTTTTTTTCCTTTAATAAGGTCCCGATGTCACACTCTAATCCCAGCTAGGCTGCCTTTATGTTCTCAGGGATCTTCAGTTAGAGGGTCCACTATGTATGCAGCAGCCCACTTATGCGTTACACAGGAAACCAAAATGATTCTGCAATTTTCTTGAAAAAAACTTTCTGCTGCAGTGCTTTGACAATTCCTTTGCAAGTAATAGAGAATTATACTTACAGAAGTTGCCTGTTGTCAGTGGGACTACCTGCAAGACTGTGTGGTCAGTAACAGAACTCCACAATCTGACTTAAAATCTTTAACCTTCATTGTTGAGGCTTAATTGTTTTAGATACAGTCTGGCACCTTTCAAGATTTTTCAGTGAATCTAGTTAAGGATCTCCTACTGCTAATTTAAATGAGAATACTTGTAACTGTGGTACATCTTTATATCACTAATGCTGGTGTTAAAATGACCTCCTTATAAGGTGTACTTGAAAATATTTTTTTTTCCTCATCTTCAAACAAAACTCTGTGCGTAAATTTTTATGGCATAGAGTCAACATTTGACATTTTACTTTAACTTTTTCAACAGCTTCAGTATCAGTGGGACCTACAGAACAGTAAAGGAAAAGTTACCGTTGTACAAGACACACCAGAAATGCTGCGTGTGAAAGAAAACCAGAAGAATTTCAGCTCGGTATAGTTATTTTCTGTTTTCAGTTCCCATTCCAAAAAATACAGTGTACTATGTTTAATGAAATAACTATTTTTAGTTCTTATCTTACAGGTACTTATGTTCTTGATCTGCTTAAATGTGTATAAGAACTTTTTCAAACAAAACTAATTTTATTCTAAGCAGATTTAGCTGGTTTTTGCTACCCCTTTTGATCTACTGTTTTTTTGTGGAGCGCCCTGATTGCACACTTTCACTTGTACATAGCTGTGATATAGTTAAACAGTCAATCCTGTACTTAAATTGGTATTACTAGTATCTACCTTTCTTTTGTCCTGTTACCATGTAAGCAGTGTATTCTTGTTGTGTTGCAACTGTCTTCTTGCAGTGAAAAGTGAACTGTCTGCCTGATTTGTTTCACATTTCATGTAGTACCATGAAGTGCCTAAAGTCTGCTGTATCATTTTGCCACTAGCACCATTAGCATAGTAAGTAACTAAGTGGAAGTCATTTGTGTAAAACATAATAAAACAAATTAGAACAAAGGGAACAAATTAGAACAAATACTAGTCTTCAATCCTAAAATTAGCCTACAAACGTTTTGACATTCTACTTAAAATGCTTGACTACATATACAAATGATCTGCCCCTTTTTTGCATGAATGGCACTCGTGTAGTAGGACAGACTGCAGATAGGCAATAAGGCAGTGACCGAAGATAATCCTCCAAGTTGGCTTTCGGCCTGCAGTGCTGTGTACAAACCACTGTCATGAGCCTGTATTCACTCTCTAGAAGAAATAATGTTGTGTTTTGTATGCTTAACCTTGTTGTCTTCATTCTAAACGTTAAGATTTTATATAAAGAAGATGTTGGAACTGGAACTACTATTGAAAAGACACCAGAGATGCAGAGAGTTAAACAAACCCAGGATGCAATTAGCTCGGTACAAAAGAATTGATTTTTAATACTCTACCAGTGCTAATTCAACTTGAAATAATATTTTTTTTCCCCTTCTTATTTCCTTAAATGTTGCTAACAGTGGCTTGTCAATAATCCATCCAGCTAAGGGTTACTTTCTAAATGTTTTTGCCTGTTCTTGTTACTTAAACAGTAATCTTTCTAATGATTAACATTTCAATTTATTACTTACAATCCATTTCTAGAACATGAAAGCTCTTGCCATCATTTTTAATCTCATCGCAAACACAGTTTATTTAGCACAGAATCAGGGTCATTTAGGTTGAAAGGGTTCTCTTGAGATCATCTACTCCAACCCCATTGCTCAAGCAGGATCAGCTAGAGCAGCTTGCCTAGGACCATGTCCAGTTGAGTTTTGAATATCTCAAAGGATATTGTGTAGACTCCCTGGGCAACCTGTTCCAGTGTCTGACCACCCTCACAGTAAAAAAACTGTTTTCCTGTGTTCAGATTGAATTTTCTGGTTTTTTAATCTGTGGCCATGACCTCTTGTCCAGTCACTGAGCACTACTGGGAAGAGTAGCTCCCTCCTCTTCATTCCTTCTCACTGGGTATTTATACACATTGATAAGTTCCCCCTTGAGCCTACTCTTCTCCAGGCTGAAGAGTCCCAGCTCTCTAAGCCTCTTCTCATATCAAAGATGCTCCTGTCTCTTACTCATCTTTATGGCCCTGCACTGGACTTGCTCCAGTAAGTCCATATCTTTCTTGTACTGGTGAGCCCAGCACTGTACACAGAACTCCAGATGTGGCCTCACCAGTGCTGAGTAGAGGGGAAGGATGACCTTCCTTGACCTGCTGGCAGCGCCCTTAATGCAGCCGAGGATGTCGTTGCCCTTCTTTGTCATAAGGGTGCATTGCTGGCTCACGGTCAGCTTGTTGTCCACCAGGTCCCCAAGGTCCTTCTCTGCAAAGCTGTTTCCCAGACAGTCAGCCCCCAGCATGTACTGGTGCCTGAGGTTATTCCTCCCCAGGTGCAGGACTTTCAGGAGATACCTCTCAGCCCATTTCTCCAGCCTGTCGAGGTCCCTCTGGGTGGCAGCACAACCCTTGGGTCTATCAGCCAGTCCTCCCAGTTCTGTGTTCTCTGCAAACTTGCTGTGGGTGCACTCTGTCGTGGCATCCAGGTCACTAGTGAGGATGTTAAACAATATTGGCCCCAGTTTTGACCCCTGGGGTACACCACTGCTGACTTGCCTCCAGCTGGCCCTTGTGCCACTGATCAAATGCTCTGGGCCCGGCCGTTTAGCCAGTTTTCAGTCCATGTCACTGTGCACTTACCTAACCCAAACTTTGGTAGCTTGTCTGTGAGGATGCCAGGGCAAACGGTGTCAAAAGCCTTACAAAAGCATGTCTCGTAAAGCTTTTATATTATATAAAAAATTGTAACACTCTAAAATTGGAATAATTGTATGTCTTACTTTTCTTTCGAAACCTGTAAATCTTTTTTCATGCTTTTTTTGAATGCTGACATCATTTCAGTATAAAAGATACTAACATTTCAGCCAATTTGTTTCATGCATAGTATGTTAAATATGTTCTTGTGAAATGCTATTCTTTTTTTCTGTTATGCTAAAGTAGAAATGCAAATAGCACTGTAATTGTTAAAATGTTGTATGATGACTCTCACCTTTGGATACGACAGATTTTTACAAATCAAAAATTCTTTCATTGGTAGAAAGACCAAACGGTATCAGGTTCAAAGGTATTTACACTTGTTTTTAGAAAACCCTTTTAGTAAAGTGCCATTCACAGTGACATCTCATCAACAGCTAAAGTCACCTTCTAAGAGGTTGCTTGTAAAGATGATGGGAATACTTTAACAGCAACTCTGCTCATGTTAAAGCCAATGAGATCTTTTAAACTTTCAGTCTCCTCGAGATCAGGATAATGCTCTTTATGTATCCACATATGACTCTAGGTGCCTATTTCATATTAGGCTAAAATTTTTAGAAATCATTTAAAATTTTTAATATCACAATTTTTTGGAACACAGTGTAAGAAACCTTGAAATGGTGCAGTTGTTATAAATCAGGGTGTTTGTTCTTGCTGAAATTAAGCTCCTGGGAGATGTTAGATACCCAAATTTTAAGTTTCAGTTGAAAAAATCTGGCTCAAACAAGACTCTGCTTTTTCACCCTGAGCTGAGTTATTGTTAAACTGCTTTGTAGAAGTGTGGCAGAGTTAGCTATCAGATAACTAAAATAGAAGGCTTCTTGATGATTTCCTCCTCTATCAGAATACATTTTGTACCTGAGACCTGAATGAGTTTGTAAAGTGTAAAGGACCTGTGTTTCTTTACTCATGTAACTTCTTACACATACGTGCATCAGCTGTGCTTTAACGTAAGTCCTTTTACTTCTTTCTGATGTCTGCATCTTTGTAGATTAAATACAAGGAGAATATTGGAAAAGGAACTCCAATTCCTGATCTCCCAGAAGTGAAACGTGTCAAGGAGACACAGAAGCACATCAGTTCGGTAATGGCCGATATTTTCTACTTACCTATATACTCATGCAGAGCTCAAGCTCCAAACTTTGGTAGCGTTTGTGGGTATTTTTTGTTGAAAAGAGAACAGATCTCTTAAATCCCTATATTCAGCAGCAGGAAGTTCAAATATCTGAATTT
Source organism: Pygoscelis adeliae (assembly GCF_000699105.1). Classification (NCBI taxonomy): domain Eukaryota; kingdom Metazoa; phylum Chordata; class Aves; order Sphenisciformes; family Spheniscidae; genus Pygoscelis; species Pygoscelis adeliae. The sequence goes on along the minus strand of NW_008824309.1, from coordinate 5,907,940 downwards.
TGCAGTGATCATTACAGTCAGCCACTTCCCTGTATTACTTCTGTGATCTTTTCTAAACACAGAACTAGAAACAAAAAATACTCAGATGGTGTCTTACAATTAGTCTGGGAAAAATGGATCAGCTAGAGAGAACTTTGTGGGAAAAAAATAATTGGAGCCTTTTTTGTAGTCACAAAACCTAGTGACAATTATAAGTGGGAACAGTACCTCGCTCTTCCCGTATCTAATTAAGTATAGATTTTAATAACCACAACATGCTCTCCTGATTTTGAGCCACTACTGCTTTACTTTGATCTCTGCATACACAATTGAGGCAGGATACAGTCTTGTGATTATTGGTACCTCAGATGTTTGCTATACAATGCTGAGGAGCAGTGACACCCATATAATGAGTATCTTACGATCTTCCATTCCTGGTTTTATAAGTACAGTTTCCCTTTTGAGCTGTTTATGATACTGATGTTTTTTACAGCTCACTTTTGCACAATGGAGTTGTTTCTTCAAATGATTCTTCATTTTTTCTTTTACATAATTTGTTTTCCCTTGCTGTGAGCATTTTATTTTTGTATTTTTTCATTGTTTCAATGACATCAAGCAGTGATTTTTTTTTCGTTAGCTCTTTTTGTTGCAAGCATTTTACTAGTTGCCAGAAGAACCATTAGTGCATTTGTAATGTATTTCTACATGATTATGTTTTAAACCAACCCAGGCATCTCCTATGCAACTTCTTTCATAAAAAATGCAATTTTTTAAATGAAACAATTGCTGGTTAAGTTAAATCTAATAATACAAGAGCTAAAACTCAATTGTTTTTCTTGCTAGAGACTTAAAGCAAAGTAAAATAGTGGTGTTCCGAACAAATAGTCACAGGGATCAAAATGAAATGGAGCCCGCAACTAAGTATTTTCATATTAAACATGTCTATAAAAGGTTCAGCTGTTTGTTAACACCATAAAAAAAACAAAACAAAACAAAAACCCTCCAGAAATGCTGACTGCCTGAAAAGTAATACTATTACATTTCCTAAACTAAGATGAAAAGCAGAACATGCCTACCTTTCGTGCCAGGTCAGCGGAACATTTAAACTTGTGACCTACTATAATGAAGTATTCCACTGACTTCAATGTGTTCAAGCACCTCAACGTAGACATTAAGTACTTTGCTGAGCTGGTGACTGTACTTAAAAAGATGCACACTGAGTAAAATAAATTGTGCACACATTTACATATAATCCCAGATTATATTTACTTATGAACGAGGTAAATTATCTATCCAAATGTACTGTAGTTGTGGAAGGAATATGATATTCTCACCTTGCTGGGTGCTTGTGTTCTGCAGGTATTGTACAAAGAGGACCTAGGGACAGGTATCCCAACACCTGTCACTCCAGAAATAGAGAGAGTCAAACGCAATCAAGAACACATTAGCTCGGTATTTAAAAATATATGTATATATATAAAACAACTTATTTTTGCATAACATCCTAACATATAATCTGTTTTTCTTCAATGGTTTAGAATCTCACCCTGCTCCTGTCTTTTCCCTGGCAATATTCTTAACTCATTTATATTCCACCTGTTTGTGCTTTAACCTTTTTTGGTGATTTACAACTTTACACGCATTTCTTTTAAGAACCAAAACTGGAAGTAAGCTGTGACATTAACATGGTGTTTCTCTCCATGTTTGTTTTTTCTTAACCCTTTATCTTCTAGTATCTGTAGTTATGTATTTACAGAATAATCAACCATCAGCCCCTTCCTTAATATTTGCCTCTAGAACAAGTGTGAAATTAATTAAAAAGTGATCCTAATGCTAAACGTAATTCACAAAATAGTCAGATTTAATGATTTTGCCTGTGTTGAGTGCTTTTTTTGTGGAAACTTTCTTGTACCTCACAGGTGTTATACAAAGAGGGCTTAGGGACTGGCATCCCCACTCCGGTTACTCCAGAGATGGAGAGAGTCAAACGCAATCAAGAGAACATTAGCTCGGTATTGCTAAATAAAACAAATGCAAATCAAATCCCTTTAACTCCTCCATATTAAATTTTTCTTTCAGTTCTTTGTTGTACTTTGAACAACCCTTTCTTAATCAAATCACTAAAACCCTGTCAGTACCTTATATTTTCTTGCTTTTTCACTCAGTCTAACTTAATTGTCATTAAATTGTTCCAGCTGTGAGATTTTAACCTCATTTACTCAAAGCAGTTAAGCAGTACCTTATTTTTCTTCCCAACGAAATAGTAGTAGTCTGAGTGATGTCGCTCTCCTCCTCAATAACAAAGTCAATCCTCCTAACAGTCTTCAGACTCACCACACTGGTTGCACTGCAAATGAAAAATGAGCTCTTAACACTTCCTGAAGCAAAGCAACCTAATGCAACTAGCGTGTGTTGTCTCTTTTCCTGTTTTTGCTGTGTTGGATGCTTTCTTATATCCTACAGGTCTTTGTAAGAAAACCTGGGTGGCATCCTCATATCACTGCAATATGAAAAAATGACGAAAATTGCGTGTATAAGGAAAAATTACTGTAGTAATGAATTTCTATCCAGATTGTTTCTACTCCGAACACATTCCAGTCAAATGACCATTACGTCATAATTTTGTTCTATATTTCTGTTTTAATTAGAGCAGCTTAGGACTAATTTTGACTCACTCTGACCCAATTCAGACATGACTGATACGAAATTCAGTCCTGACTTGATATTAATAGGAGAGTTCAGAGAAGCCACTGTTCTTAAAATTTTCGCTACATTTAATTGTCTCTGGGGTCATCGTGGCTCTCTTTTACGCTGGTGAAAGATTTAGAAATCTGAGAGGCAAAGCTGCTCATTCAAGATCTTTTGTTTGAGTAAGGAAATTCCTTTGGGCAAAAAGACATAAATGCAAAGAGTTTTCAGGTAACATGGCTCGAGCTATGCTTTGCACAAAACGCTCCTGCAGTTCTTGCTGGCATTATTTATATGCACCCAGGTGAGATGACAACAAACCTCGTAGTAAGATTAGCTGATTATTTTCATTGTCTTTTTTTGCTAGCCTTCAAACAAGGCTGACAAAGCTCTCTTTTTCATACTTTGAAGTTTCACTATATTAAATTACTTGTCTTTTCTCTCTCTCCTCCCTGTCCTCCTCTTTCCTTTCCTTTCCTGTTTTTTTTTTTTTAATACTTCCCTGTTGCCACACAGGTGTTGTACAAAGAGGGGCTGGGGATTGGAACCCCAGTACCTGTAACTCCTGAGATGGAGAGGGTCAAACGCAATCAAGAAAATTTTAGCTCGGTACTTTTTTGTCATTTAAGAAAAAAAGTTTCCTATAACTATTTAACACCTGTAAATTTTCTACTCTCTCTAACTTATAAACATAGAAACATCCCCTTTCTGCTATTAAATTTTTTAGTAATTGTTAGTTATATTTTATGTACTTCTTTTTTAAAAGATTTTTCTTATAATCATAACACTTGACCCTTCATGTCCTTTAATTTTTAAAGCTTTTTTTGTGAAGCTTAATGTATTTTGCATTTTTAAAAAACACTGGGTTTTTTATTTGCTTGATTCCATTCCTCTAATGCTTTATTATTCTGTTGAAGCATATCTAAGAATTTAGGATGCAGTATTTCTAGCTATCAGAAGACTTCCTCTGATTTTATCACAGTTGTTAACTGTTTCATACTTCCTAACTTTTCCTGCTTTCTAGTATATTTAGTTGGCATAAAAATTACATGTGTTACCTCCATCAAATGCAGTAATTTTTTTTGTTCTTAACTTTTTTAAACTCCCGTGTTACTATATAGGTGTTATACAAAGAGGATCTGGGGACAGGAACCCCAACACCTGTCACTCCTGAGATTGAAAGAGTCAAACGCAATCAAGAAAACTTTAGCTCGGTATTTTTTTTTAATTTGAAAAGCAGCAATTTCCCTTTTAATCTATTTTACAATAATTTTAACACCAAAAAAATACTCTTGTATTTCCCTGTAATCAATTTACACAAGAAAGAATATCCTGTTCCCCATGTTTTGACATTTTTTCCTCCATAATTGTTACTTACTTTGTTTTGATTAGATCATCTTACTAATGATAACTTTTAGATTCTGTGTTCCCATCTTTCTTTTGACTCTGAACATATTCTTTTCTTTAATATCTGCTTTCCTTTTGTTAATCACTTCAGTCCTTGGTTGTTGGTTTTTTTTCCTGGTTTTACCGCATATAAAAACTAAACTATTTATTGCCTGATACAAATCTGTGAAAATGAGCTCAGAATAACAGTGCTCTGATACATGCCAGTGTAACCTGCTGTGATGTTTATGGAATGGGTAAATGAAACAGGATTGATTTCTTTGTTCCTTCTGCGTTGTATCTGATGCCTTCTTCCTTTAGGGAGTCTTTAATACTGTTGCACAGAGACGGTGGCCCAAATCTCCAGCTGGTGTAAACTGCTCTAGATATGGTGGTAGCACAGGTTTGCAGGGTAAAAAAAGTAGTAGCATTAGGATGTTTCTTGGGGTGAGGAAAGTGTCATGTAAGATAGGAGAGCACTAGTAATTATAATTTCTCAGGTACTATTTTCACACATACGCCTTTATTATGACCACGTCTCTGTGTCCTTCCTGTAATAAGCAAGCTAGATTCTTTGATGATAAACTCTGGACAACAAGTAGCGTTTCACTCAGGGAATGGATGACACACAACGCTGTATACACACGTTGAGGTGTGTGTATACAGAAAAACTTTTAGGAAGGTGCATTAGGACCTGGTCCTCCAATGACTCAATTATGGTCAGGAAGAAGTTTACCTCACTGCTGGTGAAAAGCCAGTAATATACTTCATTATAATTTATATAAGACTTTAATCTTCTAAATACTCACCAGCTTTAAACGTCCACCTTGAGAAGCACTTAAGCAAGTCAGGAAGGTATTCTAGCATTCTGGTAGAAGTCATACCGGTGCATTAGTGTTTAACTCTGTCACCTTCAGAGTTTTAAACTAGTTTTTTCTTTTTATGGATTTTTTAATCCCTATGTTTATTCAGGGCATCTCAGAAAACCACCTCTCATGTTCTGCGTGTTCTCTCAGCAAGCTGTGCGTTACTGTTGTTTGCTTGTTCCTTTTTCTTTTTTTAATATAGCCATGTTACCCCACAGGTGTTGTACAAAGAGGATCTGGGGACAGGAACCCCAACACCTGTCACTCCTGAGATTGAAAGAGTTAAACGCAATCAAGAAAACTTTAGCTCGGTATTTTTGAATTTGAAAAGCAAAAATTTCACTTTTAATCTATTTTAAAATACTTTTAACACATAAAAAGCCATTCTTGTTCCCCTATAATCAACTTACACAAAAAATAATACCCTGTTCCCTTTGAGATTTTTTCTTCCATAATTGTTACTTACATCGTTCTTGTTCCTCTTTTTTTATTATGTCATCTTAATAATAACTTTTAATTCCACCTTTCTTTTGAGTCTGATTATCTTTTTTTTTTTTCTCTTAAAAAACACCGTTTTCCTTTTCTTAGTCACAACAATCCTTAGTTTTGTTTTGTGTGGTGGTTTGGGTTTTTTTTTCTGATTTTACTTACTTTATATATGAGAACTAAACTATTCAGCACCTGATACAAATCTGTGGCTATGACCTCAGAATAACAGTGCTCTAATACATGCCAGTGTAATCTGCTGTGATGTTTATGGAATGGGTAAATGAAACAGACTTGATTTCTTTGTTCCTTTTGTGTTGTATTTGATACTTTCTGCCTTTAGGAAGTCTTTAACGGTTTACTGTTGCACAGACAGTTCTTCTGTATAGCTCCTGAGAAGCGAATAGAGAAGGTATTAGTGTTTAGCTGTATAGCTTTGAGGAGCATTTTAATTTATCTGTTTTATTCCAAGCTTTGGCTCGGAGTGACTTTGAAAAATATTCAGGCTGTTCTCTCAGCAAGCTGTGCGTTACTGTTGTTTGCTTGTTCCTTTTTTCTTTTTTTAATATAGCCATGTTACCCCACAGGTGTTGTACAAAGAGGATCTGGGGACAGGAACCCCCACACCTGTCACTCCTGAGGTTGAGAGAGTCAAACGCAATCAAGAACACATTAGCTCGGTATTTTGTGGAGGAAAAGAAGTATTCCCTTTAACTCCACTTAAACAGAACTTTTTAACCTGTATTAAAAATGAACAATTCCACTCCTTACTTCCATGTAATCAACTTATAAAAACATCCTTTCTTCTTCACTGTACTATATTTTCCCATGTTACTGACCTACCACTTCTTCACATATGTAATTATTTACATTATCCTAAATATTTTTTTAACCATTTTGCTCCCTGTTCCAACTTCCTTTTTCTATATGTTTTTTTTTTTTTAAATCCTATCAGTTTCCTGTTTTAATGCTGTTATCACAGAAGAGGGAGGGTCTGACTTTCTAGCAGGCTTCAGTGGTAGTCTAAAAGCTCTCCTCCACCGTCAAAATGTATTTGACGTAAGAGGCTTCTGTGTTGGATTTGTTGCACCAGCTAAGATAAAACCATAGACCTCTTTGCCTTCAGACCCTCACGGGTGCAATCCAGTCTTCATTGCTTCCAGGGGTAGCTTTTAGGGCACATGAGAGCAGACTGAGCTCCAGCAGACTTAAATATTTGACTTCATGTTGGATGTAATTATTATTGAGTTGTGATTATGTTTTTGGATGCTTCTTGTTACTACACAGGTGTTGTACAAAGAGAGCGTGGGGACTGGAACCCCCACTCCTATCACTCCAGAGATGGAGAGGGTCAAACGCAATCAAGAAATCTGTAGCTCGGTACTTTGCTAAGAAAAAAGTTCCCTTTAACTCTCTTTAAAAGAACATTTTAACAGTTTTAATAAATGGACATTGTAACACTTGTTCCAAAATAATGCTGACCCTAGCTCTAAAGCAGCTTACATCAGTGATTACTTCTTACTCATGTCTTACTGTAGTTTACAGTGGTGACTTTAACTTGTTACAGTTTTTATTGTTTCTTGAGTGATATTAATGCCCTATTCTACTCCTAAAAACACTTAACAAACTTCACTTGTTTTCTCTGCAATGCTTTTTTTTTTTAAATTATAATTTACACGTTCATAACATCCTCAGCCCCTCAATATGGTATTTTTGTGGTCTCATTTATGTAGTACTTACTTACACTATTTATTACAAGTGATCCTGTAGTTAAAAAGCCAATATGCCAAACCCTACTCTCTAGTAAAATATTGCTAAGTACCTTCTTTAAAAATGTATACTACATAGGCCCTGAGAAAATAACTAAAAGAAAAAAAATGCCTTAGGCTTTAAGTTTGTCTGTGGATAGCTTTTTATTTATTGTTGCTTTCTTTGGCTCCTTTCTTATGTCTCATAGGTGTTGTATAAAGAAAACATAGGGAAAGCAACCCCAACACCTGTCACTCCTGAGATGGAAAGAGTCAAACGCAATCAAGAAATCATTAGCTCGGTATTTTTAACAGGAAACCAGTTCCTAAAGATCTGAATGAAGTGTTTAACATACATAACATAACTGTAGCAGTTTAGTAATCTGTGCTTTCTAACTTTAGAAAATGAATCTGCCACATAGCATAAACCTCCTACCTTCTGTGCTTACAAGCAAATCGTAATACCTTCTATTTAACACTGTTTGAAGCAGGATTTTACTAGAACTAGGTTTGACCTTTTTTCGGATGGATATTGTTTCTCTGCAATTTCTTTTTAACCCTTTCTTACTACAAGTGTGCTTTTATGCAGAGTTGATTCCATACAGGGTCCATTTCTGCATCCTAGTAGATTAATGGCAAAGCTCCCGTTGTTTCTTTTGGGAACAGCATTGTGCCCCAAATCTAACCCTTTCTAAGTGTAATGATTCAAAAGCTATATTGTATGTTGTCATGGGTTTTTGTGGTGGTGGTGGTGGTGGTGCCTTTTTAATGACATTTGGATACTCCCTTGTATCCTGTAGGTTTTGTACAAAGAAAATGTGGGGAAAGTGACCCCAACACCAATCACTCCAGAGATGGAGAGAGTCAAACGCAATCAAGAAATCATTAGCTCGGTACCTTAAAATAGATATATTTCTTCTTTTCCTTTGTGCTTATACCTTAATAAAGTAACATTCTAACTACCTACTGAAAGTTGATTTTAATTTAAAAAAAAAGATATATTTGTTTCTGCAAATTAATCACTCCTCTTCTAAAATAAAATTACTTTAGTGTTAACAGTCTGATCCAGAAACTTAGGCCTTTTCTACAACTCGTTTTGTGTACCTGTGGACTCTATCCAGACAATAATAAGAGCTTAGCATCCTTTGGTGAAGATATTCAGGCTTCTCTGTCTCTCTGCTTAGTGTTTAAGCTTTCATTGGCTTTTCAGGGGTATTTGACTTTAGTGAAAACCAAACAATCAAGAAACCTAGCCGCCCCACCCTGAAAAATCCCACCTCTCTGACCCATGTGAGATTATATTGCTGTGACAGGTGACTTGGGATGCCTTAAACAGAATAACACAAAAGGAACGAGGCTGTTCCTGTTCTGGACGGCGTATCAGCGATAGGTGGCCTCACGGACTGGGGAGATGTGTAGGTGTAATGGTGCAGTGATACCAGACACCCATCCTTGACACCCTTCTTTATTTGGCTGCCCAATGTCCGTGTGGCAACAAAACTCTCTCCTCCCTCCCCAAAAGGTCAGAAATTGCTTCAAATGTAGATTAAAACAGCAGATAAAACATTTCTTAAATAGTTCTCTAGGGCGAAAGGCAGCTTCCCCAAGCCTATGGAGCCATCGTCATAGCTGTAAGCTGGATAGAGTCCTTATTTGTTAACCAGAAAAATAACAAGCTTTTCTTTTACAGTTTATTTTTCTTAACCTTCCTTACAGCAGTAGATGTTTGGCTTTTGTGCAGTGCTGCATATCATAATCAGTCACAACTTTTTTGAAATTTGATAACAAAGTAATCATTTGTGTTCAAATCCTTTTGATTTTGGGGGGGGTTTAAGATACCGGATACATCTTCTGTATCCCACAGGTGTTGTACAAAGAAAACTTGGGGCGAGCGACCCCCACACCTATCACTCCAGAGATGGAGAGAGTCAGACGCAATCAAGAACACATTAGCTCGGTATTGTCTGGAAGAAATAAAGCGGATATGATAGAGCACTTTTTATTAATAACTTAAGTCTGCCTGGTTTTATTTAACCCTCTAATTTTTTCCCCTCAAACTTAGAAAGTCATGTCTTTAAAATTATAGTACCTAAAAGATTTTTTTTGTCAATTAACTTTTTAATACTATTTTTCCTTCAACCTTTTTTTTCTTTCATAATGGATGGTGTTTACTCTAAAACCAGTAACATTACGGGTTTTAATTTGTACATTTGTGACTTTGAATTACTTTGTGATCTGTAGGTTGTATACAAAGAAGGCTTAGGGAAGGCAACCCCCACACCGGTCACTCCAGAGATGGAGAGAGTCAAACGCAATCAAGAACACATTAGCTCGGTACTGAAAGAAGAAAGACAACCACCTTGTATTAAAAATAACCATTCTGAACAAAAACTCCACTTCTAATTTAGCCTTATTTTCTCAGTTTTCCTTATTTTTGCCTATTTTTCCCTTTGATTTTTACCTTTTGCTCTAGCAAATAACTTTTTAGACGCTTTATTTCCTGAGATCTTTTCTACCCCTGCAGTGATGAGTATGCTTAAACAATAACACCATTTACAGAATGAGCTATGAATTATTCCAGTCTGATTTGTGGACACCTTTTCCTACACCGTAGGTTTTGTACAAGGAACACCTGGCAAAAGGAACTCCAACACCAATGACTCCAGAGATGGAGAGAGCTAAACGCAATCAAGAAAACATCAGCTCAGTATGTTCTATTCATTCAGCCAATAAATGATAATACATTAAAAAGTAACACTTCAATCCCTGAAATCCTTACTGAAATTAACAGTGCAGATGTTAACATAACTACCTAGCTATCTAGTTTGGAAGTATTAAGTAACCATACTAAAATCAAATCCTTTAATACATGCTTTTTATTTTCTGCTGCAACTATTTCTTTCTGTGTGATTAACTGCTTTAGTTTGGTTTGTTTTTTTTAAACAACAGTTAAATTTCAGATAACATATGTTGCCTTCAAGTCTCTTGCAAATATCTTGTTTTTACTGGTCTTCTACTGTATGACTTCAGTAACAGTGTGTTTTATGTTAGATTTCTGACATTCTGTATAAAAACATGACAAATCTGGAAATGGTCGTCTTCTTTAGGCCCCTTTTTGCTAACCTGTTACTCCAGAGGTAAATCCTGTCATACCCCATCCTGTAAATGTCTATATACAGAACAGATCATCAAATCACAGAATAGTTTGGGTTGGAAGGGACCTCTAAAGGCCATCTAGTCCAACCCCCCTGCCGTGGGCAGGGACATCTTCAGCTAGAGCAGGTTGCTCAGAGCCCCGTCCAGCCTGACCTGGAATGTTGTCATGGCTTGCTCGACAAATCCAGTAATACAGGATCTGCAAACAAATGTTTACGGAAGCGCGATGCAACTGCTATCACTCAAAAAAGAAACGCTACAAACCCAGCAAAAATTGTACTGTTTCAATGATACAGATCTAATTATGTCATCTGTTTCACACTGATAACTTCACTAAAGTCAGTGAGGTGCAAGTCAAACATAGGAAGATATTACCTGGAACATTATTACTACATTACCTCTACCTGTTGTTACAAGGTTAAGAAAGGTAAGGATCTTGTAGTTAAGAAAAAGGATGTTTGGGATCCAGTCCAGAGCTGTCCATGTCTCATAGAATTATGAAAAAGAATTTTGCTTTGCATTCTAATGTTATTCACCAACACAGTTGCTGCTTTTTTTTTTGTTTTTACTTCTTTGCCAGGTTGCTTCAATGCAGCTCATTCCTCATGATGCAGAAATAGTTCTGTGCCCTGTGCTCACTTCCTTTTTCTCATCTGGCAGGTTCTTTATTCGGATAGTTTCCGAAAACAAGTACAAGGCAAAGCTGCGTATGTACTGGATACACCTGAAATGCGGCGTGTACGAGAGACCCAGAAACATATCTCTACAGTAAGAGCATTTATAGATGTATTTTTAGCTTGGCAAGTGATTTAAATAAAAACCTTTTTCCTGAGACGTTCTGGGATTGGCAGCTCAAGGACAATGTACGTATACCAAGTTTTGTTAACCAAATTCTTAAATGCTAAAGGCAAGAGTGACTGCAGGAGAGGCATGTTTGGGATTAGGCTCTCTCTCATTGTTCCTTGGATTCGAGAAAGCTAAAGTTCAGAACAGCAGTGCACCTCTCTACTAGAAATTCACCTGAGGTAAGCAGGGGTAAAAATTACTCATCTAAGCTACAGAGAACAGACATTTCGTTTTAAATTGCAGGTGAAATATCATGAAGATTTTGAGAAGAGCAAAGGTAGTTTCACACCTGTAGTTACCGACCCCATTACAGAACGTGTGAAAAAGAACATGCAGGACTTCAGTGACATTAGCTACAGGGGCATTCAAAGGCGAGTAGTAGAAATGGAGCGAAAGCGCGTGGACCAGGATCAAGAGAATCTCACAGGTAAGCAGAACCTAGGTTTTAGAATGACTTGAGTACTTCACTTACACAAAACACAAGCTGACCTTGATGAATTGTTTTACGTAAGCTCAGCCACAGCAATTCAAATTTATTGTGACTTGGAGATGACGTGTTTATCAGAGCCCATTTTGAAAATATTCTCTTAGAGCAGCTGTAAACCATTTGTGCTCTGCCTCTCCCATCCTGCTCAACTTTGTAACGCAATGCTAGATTTTGATTTCTTACTTATATTTTTAACTTCACCTCTGTGCATATTAGAGAAATACTTTAGCTCACTTGATGTAGATGAAATAAAAAAAAAAAAGCCTAATCTGTGCTATAGATTTGAGAAATACAAATTCATTAAATACTGCTTACCCTTCTATTGAGGGCAGATGTGTGCTGCTCAAGCTTTCTGAAAGTTGCTTGAGCTACAGCTTCTCCTCAGAAAATGCTTTCTCTTACAGGTCTTCGTGTGTGGCGCACTAATCCCGGGTCAGTCTTTGACTACGACCCAGCAGAAGACAATATTCAGTCCCGAAGCTTACATATGATCTCTGGTTTGTTCCATAGGCTGTACTATTTGTGCAAAATAGGTTTTATGCTTGTGCAAATTCAATCAGTAAAACTGACAGCTTGGGGATACTAAAGTACAGCTTAGCTTAGCTTAGCGCTCTACCTATGCAAGTGTAGCTTTACGTGCTGACTTCAGACACTGTGTTAAAAATAACAGGGATCTAACAACTGTGCCTTTTTGAGTAGAACTTCAGCGTGGTGTCCATAGAATGCTTTTTAAAAGCCCTGGCAAATACCATTGAGTAACCATAAAAACAGACTCTGATTAATTCATACGCTTTTTTCCATTAATTTTGTAAAATACAGTAACCAATTCTGCTTAGCACGCATGTGGCCTATGTCAGTTTTCTATTCGGTATAAGCATAACGGCTCCAGGTTTGGTAGCAATGGTAGAGAGCTTTGGGTATTTTTACAGAGTATGTACACACATAGATACATATATGTGTGTGTGTGTATATATATAAAAAAGTAACCTATATATGTGTGTATATCCATATGGATATACACATGTATCTCCTATGTGTGCATCTCCTTACAAAATAAAGACATGAACTGGTTCCCACTGCTTTCTCCTTGCAGTCCAAGCCCAGCGCCGTAGCCGGGAGCACTCCCGCTCTGCCAGTGCCTTGAGCCTCAGTGGTGGCGATGAAAAATCCGAGCCCTCAGACGGCGTAGATCAACATTTATCCTACTACAGCAACGCGGGCTTCTTCACCACAACTGCAACAGGTATGAGGAGAACCACCATGCCATTTATCCACATATGAGGACAAATGGTATCTGGACCATCTGGCAGGGCAGTACTGGTCACGGGCTCACGTTCAGTGATGCCTTTTGCCAGGAAAAAGCACAGAAGTACACCTGCAAAATGCTGAGTTGTGGACATAACCATCAGCTGTAAAGTTGTATTTCAGTGGGTAAAAGGCAGTTTTGACCCACCTAAGGACCCGTCCCACAATATTTATTCAGAGCAACTCACTCTTAACCCTATCACCAATTCTGTAATAAACAACACAAAACATATTTTCCTTTTGTAGTGGGCTACAAGCATGCTAAAACTATAGAGTTACCACAACAACGCTCATCGTCAGTTGCCACCCAGCAAACAACGGTATCATCGGTTCCTTCTCACCCATCTACTGCTGGCGTAAGTAACATTGATCAGTTGTATTAAGACACACAATCCCAGTCTTGCTGCAGGAGTTAATCTACCTACCAAAGGTGCACAGCCCTGGAGGTCCCTGGTAGCTGATGGTGTGTGCTCCACCATGCTTCAGCTGATGTCAAGCCAGGATTGGGTTGGTAGTGTGCCTACCCACTGGGCTGAAGCTTGGTACAAAACCAGGTGAAGATGTAACAAGGTTCACTGAAGCAGGATAGCCCCTCACCTGTTCTCAAAAACTTTAAATTAATACTTCTTCCTACTCCTGAGAGTGAGTCCTAAGAGTAGATATATGACAATGGGTATGGCATCATCTCCCCACAAGATCTGCCGGGAGGCAAGACCTTAAAGTTACAGCTGGAGCTACACAGAGCTGATACTGCTCAAGTATCCTCTGAAAACATTTTGTGCAGCTTCAGTGTCACTAAAACACACAGGCTCTAACCTGTGGTACATAGTAACCAAGGTACTTAGTTATTGACAAGAAACATTTTATGATCTGAAACCAGGAGATTTAAAAGACCAGCCAGATACTGCCATCAGTAGTACTTTTAGAGTACCGAAATGAGTCAAAAAATAACTTGCCTTGAGCCAGCTCTTGCATTTTGATTGTCACCAACAGCTCTGGCTGTCGGTGCTGACAGCAGGGCTATAAACGTGTCTCTTGTTTTTTTGCCCCTCCCTCTTTCTTAAAACTAACAGAAGACCTACCGGGCCATGTATGACTACATGGCAGCTGATGCTGACGAGGTTTCCTTCAAAGATGGTGACACAATTGTAAACGTACAAGCAATTGATGAAGGCTGGATGTACGGGACTGTCCAGAGAACCGGCAAGACTGGCATGCTCCCAGCCAACTACGTAGAAGCTGTCTAAACCAAAGCATGTCTTTCCATAAAGCATATCTGCATGGCACAGACATGCTGGCGCTTCTCAACGTGTAAGCCTTGGAAAAGGGTTTGTAACACTTTTTCCAAAGTGCCTTATTGTCTTCCATGGTGATAGTGCCTTATGAACCACGATGTGGAAAAAAAAAAAAAAGAAAAGAAAAGTAACTGCAGAGCAAAACACTCATGAAACATCCTTTCAAAACATGAAACGTGCTTATGAAAACTGTATTTCTTCTAGTGTCAAAAAAAAAAAGGTTTTAAACACTGCCTGGACTTTCAAACATTTCAACACTGCATACCACCGCAGGGTTTAACTACGCTAGAACTGCAATCCAGTTTGGTATCTCTGAAATTCTATACGTGTACTTAAGACTAAGACTACCACGTATTACTTTATTCATTCTCCCACAAAGACAGCATTTTTCTGGGCTATTCTAAAATGTTTGAATGTATTCACTTCTTTTCCATATAAGCAACATTTAAGCTTAGTATCTCAAACCAACATTTAGCTGGGAGGGGGAAACAAACCCAAACACCTCTCCTCCTGCTTGCCAAGCTCTTATGCATGTGTTTTTCATGCAACTGTTCTGGGGTCAAAAGCTGTTATTACTTGTAAATTAGTGACTAAATAAAGCTAACGTTTCTGCAGTATGTTTGATGTATTCACTCATGCTGAAGAGCAGGAATCAATCTCGCAACAAACTGGCTTTGTTCAGAAAACTGTATTGAGAAAGGGAGACAACCCGGGTGGTGACGGAGGATGTAACAGCCACAACAGAAGTCAAACTGAGGGGCTGCGAATGAACTGGACAAATTATTTCATACATGAGCACAGCAGTTATTTCCTTCCTCTACTGAAACATCTGGTACCAGCCAGTCTCCAAGAAAGAAGGAAATAAGAAATCACTGTATACTGTGTCCAATATAGACAAGATTAAAAACAAGTTGACAGTAGGAGTTGCAACATTAACTCTGAGGGCCTTTGGTCAAAGGGAATTCACAGCACATCGTGGTGTACACAACCAGCTTGAAAGGGAAGTGTCCTTCCTCAGAGCAGGATTCAGGATTGCCAGCCCCGAAGGGTTAGTTAAACAAAGATGTCAACACCCTTTCGAGATGTGTTAGGAACATCCGTATCTGTACAGGTCACTGGATACAAGAGATGAATAAACCTCAGGAGGCAGATTTGACACCAAAGTAATATTTTCAAGAAAGGAAGAAAACCTAGACAACTCATCATCACTGGCGCTGTTCCCATTATAGCTCCAAGACACTTCTTTGTCCTGTTCGTTTGCTTCATGAGATGCTTGAACAGGACAAAGAATATTCTGAGCCTTGCTGACAAGATACTACCATGTCCCTGAGCACCTGCTCCTACCTTAGGGCAGCAGCGAGGACCTTCCAAGGTCCCTCCCAACCTCGTGAATCCAAAGCAATGCTGAGGGAGGGCTGAACAGATCTGAAGAAGAAAACACAAGAAAGCCCCAAACCACAATGACATTAACAAGTTTGGGAACGATCTGCTGTTTTATTTGCCCATGTGTAAGTTCTAAAACCACCTGCAGCAATTCCTTTCAATAAATGTCCATTTCGATAGCTACAGTACAATATATACAAATTAGATTTCAGAGTATAAAACCCAAGAACTCTCTCTGAAGGTCTCCGAGAAGCAGCAATGCATTCCATGCAATTAAAACTCAAGATCATAAATTATTACCCAACATTTGCCATCATGAGTCTGTACATAATATACAAAGAGCTCTTGTCAAATCCATTCATTTTGCCAAGGAAAAAGTCTTCTCCACTGAAGGAGAACTGCTGCAAACACAGAACACGGGAAAAAGCCTGAGAAGTTTTGCAAAGCCTTTCGCCTGTGAAGGCACATTGCATTACCAGCTTCTTAGTGTGAGTCTTACAAAAATACATGCAAAAATAGATGTCATCCAGTTGTCAAATCCGGGTTCCTGGACTGTTGCTGCTGTATGGAATTAAGCACAACTTATCTCAGTATAAAACGGTGCTGAAGAGAGAGCCACTGTCTGTCCGAGTTTCGGTAACTTAAAAGGAAACAAACAGGCAGCAGATGAGCAGAGCTGTGAGACTGATCTCTTTCCAAATAATAAGGGTTTGCAGCAGTAAGAACACTTTGGATTTGAAAAAATAATTTAACTACTCTGTTAGTTTGGTTTCACAGTCTTTGCTATTGCACAACTTTATCAAGTTTCCTTTCACTACCTGAAGGAAATATGCATAGCAATACAATACAAATACCTCTAACAGGGAATAAGCAATCCCACAAATTAAAAGACCCCAAGAAAAAACACAACTGCGATACATTTTGCTCATATAGGTGTTAAAAAAATCTTCTATAGTACAAAATGCACAGTTTAAGGAATAATTCACCAGTAAGAAAAGCAGGTTTTGGGGAAAATTGTTGTAACAAAATCCTCCTTATTTAGAAATGATAAGCAACTAATCAGAACTTTCATGGGGTGGCGATTTCCAGCGGGACTGCAGGTTTTTCATGATACAGTTTGTCATGCCAACAAGTTTTTCTTGCATCTCAAAAAGTTGGCTTCCTGAATAGCCATGAAGATCTTCAGAGGTCAGCTGAGCAGCAAGTGCATCAATTTGGCTCAGAAGATCTGCTGTGGGCTGGTCGTTTGTGCTCAAGACAACCGGTTCAATCAAATCTGAAAAGGAAGGAAAGTAGGGCAGTGCAGTCTGCGTGTCTGGGTTTAAATCTAAGCACAATTATGTTGTAGCAGAACGTTAGAGCTTCTTTTGTACAAAACAACATATTCAAGCAGTCTACAGAGTATTTGTTCCACACAATAGGAGAGCTTCTGACCAAGGCGCCCCTCAGAACTCCGTGCTACCCTTCTTCATGGTGACATTATATTCAATCATGATTGTCCAATAAAACTACGGACAGAAATGAAAGTATCTGATCATATTCAGATACTGCCAGCCAGTGTCCTTTGAGACGTGTTATCCCAAAGTCCAACTTTTAAACCAGACAGCTGAGGAGAAGTTACTCCCGAGTTCTTTGTTCTCCAGTTAACCAAACGCTTCAAGTATCTTGCAGGAGGACCAAACATTAATTCCTCTGTTCGAGCTATTGGGCCAAACTCCCAACACGCACAGGAGATTTCAAATAAAAATCTAGGCACCCGAATCCAAAATGGGTATCCAGGGAATCGGCCCCCTCCTGTCCCACCCTTCATCTTGCTTGTTTCTGTGCCCACTCAGAACCACAGCAGTTGCTACGGTATTAAGCAGCTCAGGAGACATACCCGCTTGAGATTAAGAAGATTAAGTACTTGGAGCCCTGCCCGATTTGTTCTTCGCGTGCTTATGCAAGCTCGTTTAGGGAAAACCAGCATCCTTCCCTCAAAATATGTAACAAGTTTTTAAAAGCCATTGCTACACAGCTTCGTAAAGTGGCTAACTCAAACAACCATCTAATGTGCTAATATTAGCTATTAACGCACTCTCTCGCTAAAAAAAAAAAAAAAATCGAGTGTTCCCATTAGGAGAGAATGAAAGCAGCAATACAAGCAGAAACATCCAAATCCTAAGCAAAAAGCCAGCAATAGGTACCTGTTGCCAGTTTTTCTTCATCTACAGAAAGAGATTTATCCTCTACATTATTTACAGGCTTTTCTGCATCTTCAAGCACTGCTACTTCCTCAGATCCTCGAGATTTTACCTGAAGATTTTTTGGGAGAGAACAAGAGAGAATCGGTCGTGGGGGCGGGTGTAGGATAAGATTACATGGGGGGACATGTTTTAACCTCATAATAAATACAATCATTATTCCCATTAATAATATTATAACCAAGTCACCCGTACCTTGAATTCCCATGTTACTTTGAGAAGTAGATATTATATTTTGAAGTGCTATTTCTAATGGAAGAAAAACCCCGTTATTCCTCATGATGGATGTCAGCAGTTCATTAGGCTAATATTGGCTTTTGGGGTATTAAAATTAAACTTTACCTGTTGCTCATGATATCCTTTAAGAGCTTTTTTAACATTAGAAACTTTCGGAGAGCGGATGGGAAGAGTTTTGATTTCTGATGCTGTCAAAGTACTCAGATCACCCACTGTCTTAATGTTCTTTGCTCGAATGAGCTGCCCCAAGCCTCTGGCGCTGAAGCAGGGGAGAAAGAAAAATGGTTTATTATGCTAGAACTCGTGTCCTTTCTGCCTGGCACGGCAGAGCAGAAAGAAATCTTACACGAATGCCAATTCACAGGCACATAAGTGAAGGAAAAACAAAATGCAAATGACGTTCTTCTATCTGCAGAAGCACACCTTTTTGCAGTTTATCCTATATCCATCAGAGAACGGCGTTCTAAAGCCCACTCCTATGTGGTATGAGCGGAAGGAAAAGGAGCCGAGTACACCAGAAAAGGCCATCCCGAGCAGTTCCCACTACACGTCTACGGATTGTTGTGACAAGTCAAAATTCAGCTCGGAAAGCAAGCTAGTGAGCAGCCGGCCTTCGTACATTTGAAATGTAGATGTTTAGTTTTTTTTTTTTTAAATTCCGCTTCACCTTCAATACATAGAAAGCTCCAACTGCTTTGTCACAGATCATCAAGATCAGTCTGCTCTGCCATGTGAAGTGGAGAGAGCTCCCCGTGTTCCTGGGTGCAAGCTTTTCATAGTCTTACGAAAAAGACCTGAATAATTCCACAATAGTTAAGTCTCTCCCCCGCCAAACCAACTCCCTCCTTTTAAAAACATTTGGCAAAAGATGTCCCTAAGTCATCACATTTTGCATCAGGAGATTTGGTTGTAGGTTCAGTAAGAATTCAGTTTCAATTAAAGCGTAATATTCAAAAGCAACAACTGACTCACCATATGTTTGATGTAAGCTGAGGTAAAATTACATCAACCGGTGCTTTGCAGCCAACTAAGGCAGGATACACGCATTCTGTAGGGCAAGGCAGCGATTCCTTAGCCATCTCCTTAATCTTGAATAATATAGAAAAATTATTAGATTAACTATCACACAACTGAATACAGGAAAAAATAGAAGAGATACATGAACCAAAGCACTTCTTACTAAACACTTCTTTGAGCTCTTAAATTTAGGGTTACGAGATCCTGGGGACAGAAATCCTTTGGTTGGAGTGGTAATATGCTGGATAGAAAAAGAGGAAAAAAGATCTCTCAGGATCACAGGAATTCAGTTAACCGTAAGATTCTAGTTACCTAGATCTCAGTGTGCATTTGTCTTCAGAGAGCAACAGAATGAGTCAGGCTAAACCAGTTACAACTATTTCTTACGCTTACTGATTCTCTGCTCTTACAATTGTTCGCGAGTGACTCTGAACATACGCTAAAGCAATGTTACCTACGATAAGTGAGAAATGCGAGTACTTATGGCCTACAGAATATACGTAACAGGATTTACCTTAGCCTGAATATTAGATAAAATTTTAAGACTTCGGGAAGATGGCGAAGCAGAATGGGATCTAATAACAGGACTTCTCCTATCTATGTCATCTGCCAGTCCTTCTTGATAAATTGGATTTGCAAAAGAGACTCGACGAATCTGTTTTTAGAGAGAAGTAGTTTTTATAGTATGAACTCAAACCGCCACACGCTGGTGAAGTAAGTCTGAGGAGACAAAACAGCTCAGTTTGAAATAAAGTCATTAAAGTTCTTGAATGACACGGATGACGTTTCACCCAAGGGCAGAGACTCTGCCTTCCTTATTACTAAAGGAAACACTAAATGCATTTTGTAAAAAGCTGCTCAAAACCCAGGGGGGTAAGGCCCCGACTCCGTATGCGGTGGTTCTGCAGTAACATTTGTTGCGCTGCAACCCAGGCAGCAGATTAGACTTTGGTGCTCTGTTTCAAAAATAAAACTCCCCTCCCTGAGCCCCCATAAGGCAAGCCCGCCAGTGCTTGTACGTTACAAAAAGAAATCTGCAAGTCTTCAGCTTCAGCATGAGATCACTTACAATGAAAAAAATAGTCAATAATTCAACATATTTGGAACTCATTACGCTACAGACACCGTTACATATCCCAGTTACGAACCGAATGACTTGTGAGTATCACGGAGTGAATCACAGCACAATACCTTATTAGCAGGTGACAGGGAATCATCATCTTGGTTTCTTTTTACACCTCTCTTCAAAATACTAGTGGATGGAGAAGCCGAAGGAGACCACATGCAGCGTGCCTGCATACCATTAGGGCTTTCATTAACCAACACTAAAGAATCGTGATCTTCCAGCTTTTGAGGTGAATTCACACTGTTATTTTCTACTGCATCTTCTTTGCCTACGGCCACGTTCTCGGGCACTGTAATTTCAGTTTCCACTAATTCCTCCTTCATCTCTTCATCTTGAATAATGCAAGTTTCCCTTACAGTATTCTCAGCCGCTTCTTTATCATCCCGATTGCTTTCTAGCTCATTCATCTGTTCTTTCTCAGGTTTGCTAACAACAATCAGTGCCTCGGGTATCTCCTCCAGCTGTCCATTCTGACTTACTTCTTCTTCTTCCTTTTCTGTAGCTGCTGGTTCTTCGCTTAGATTCCCTGCAGCCAGGCAGCTGTCACCAGGCTCATCTGAAACACACCCAGACAGACGCTGTTCAGATCGGTCACTCTGGTCAGAAGGTTCTTTAGTTTTCCCTATGGAGTCATCGATGTCACCTGCTACACACTCTGGATTATCTAGCTCCTCCTCCACTACACTATTTCCTTGCAGATTGTCTTCAGATGTTCTCTCTCTTTCCAAGTTAAATACGCTGGATTCCTTAGGAGGATGCAATGGAGTGCTCATCGCACAAGGCGCCATGGACAAGCTCTCATCAAAATTTGAGCTACCAGACATCTCTGATGTATTTACAGACGTCTGAACTGGGGTGGTCTGGGGCTCGTTCAGTTCAGCGGTGTTCTCATTTTTTGATTCAGTGAATGACATCACTTGCCGCTTTGACTTTTTACAATAGCGATCACAGTTCCTCAGTCTTTTCAGCCTTCTGCCTCTTTTGTGCTGACACTCAGGTATTTGCAAAGAGGAACGATCACCATCAGAAGCATTTGCTCCTGGTACATATTCAGGCAGAACAGTTGAACAACACTCTTCTATGTTTGTTTGCTTCTCAATGTGTTTATTTTCCTCTGCTGCTTTCAGGCCTTGATCAGATACACGTGGGTTGGTGAACGATTCCATCAATGCATTGCTCTTGGTTTGTTCCACATGTGCATTCTGTGCATCAGGTGAATTCTTTGAGCTGGCAGATCCCACAGCTTTGCTAGCATCTGTAGGAATTACTTGGTTTTTCAGGTCACACGGTTCAGATGTCAGTTCAGTATCTGTGCTGAATTCACAGCTTAGTTCACCTTCATGTGGTTCCAGCAGATTCTTAGCTTCGTTTCCTTGGGAGGACACCTCATGGCTACGGCTTCCTGGCTGTAGATCTTTCCATTTACCTTCAAGAGAGTCACTTCTATTTTTCACTTTTGCAGATCTTCTCTTCCTTGTGCTTTCTTCCTTGGTCTCAGAGCCATCAGCCTCTGAATTTTCTATGCTGGAAAGCAATCCTTGTGAAGCTCTTCTTGTGTGGTATCGTGGGCGTTCAATCTTCTTCTGACCTGCTGTATTCGAGCTACAGTCTTGACCTTCCGTGTCAGTCTTCAAGTTATCTTCTGACCTCCTAGCACTTTTGTTCACTTCCTCATCAAGGCCCCTTGAAGCAGGAGACTCCTTTGAGCTTAAGTCCTCTGCAGCAGTTCTCTCAGGTAGGCTGCTTTCTTTTTTATTTGCATTTTCTGTAGTTTTCCCAGAAACAGCTTTCTGCTTTTGGGATACATCATCTTTAGCCTGCGGCACCTTCTTTTGCCCAGACTTCTCGTCTTCTTTACGTCTGTCTTTCTTTTGGTGGCCGTCTTCCTTATCTTGACTACCTGCTGTACTTTCTACAGCTTCTGACCGTCGTCTTGAAGAACGTCTTAGTATTTTCTGATTAGGAGACATATGTGGAACCTGACTATCATCGCCCGTTAGCTGATCAGATGACACGGTCGTCTCTGGGGGTGTATTTTCTTTAGAATCCATATCTAATGCCTGGACCTTCTCTATTTCTGCTATCGTATCTTCAACTTTCTTAATTTCTACTTCTGTAGAAAGGAGAGCTTGGGACTGAGCAAGGAGAACATGTTCCACGTCTTCTACTGTAGGAGATCGTTCAGGACTATTTTCCATACTGTTGGAAGCAAAAGACTCTTGTGCGCTTTTCTCTTGTTCTGCCCTAATTACCAACTTGGACTGCTTATTTCCGTGGTGCTCCGTTTTACTCTGCCTGCGAGTTAGCCTTCGTATTGCGGTAAATATTTGTTCAGACTCAGATTTTGAAGGCTTTTTACTTTCTTCTCCAGATTTTTCTGGTTTAGCACCCGTCTTGCATACACTTGTATTTTCCTGTTTACCTGTCACAGAAGCACTTCCAGACGTCTCTGATAAACAGTTTAATGCCGAAAGGCTAAAGGGTCTGTTTTCTGAGCTACTGAATTTCTCCAAAGTAATAAAAGACTGCCGTCGGCTTGCAGGCTGCGGTGTTCCAGAAATTATGTCACTTGAAGTCGAACTGTTGCTGACATTTGAAGTGTTCTTATTCCCTACTACGGCCTCCTTTGAAGCTGTTTCCACAGTACTTTTCTCTAATCCCTCTCCGACTGATGGTTCCTCCAGAATCATTTCAGCTGTATCCCTTTTTGACTCTCCCTCACTGTTTAAAGCTGAGCTCTCCTCTATGTCAGTAATGGATGACTTTTCCACACAGGCAGCATTCTCCAGAGGATTATCTGGTTCGCAGTGCTCTGTGATTCCATCTGATTTGTTGGTGCATCCGTCACTCTCTGCATTTTCTTCCTGTCCCAAAAATATGAACAGCAAAGTGTTGTAGTTTTGCTATGAATAGAATATAAAAAACAGCTCTGGTGGAATAGAAAACAAACACACCACAAGGTTTTTCAAACCACCCTTCCTTCAAATTATCTGTCCTTCGGTAGTTATAAAAGACAAAGATTTTTTGTCTTTTTTTAAAGCCATTTAATCTCAAAACATGAAGAACTGCAAAAGTGTTTTATTTATGTTTTGCAAGAGAGATTAACAAGCCTACGACTAAAACTGTTTTTATGAAAAATCTGCTGTAATTTCCCTACTGTCTGTTTGGCGCTACAGTTGATCAAGGTAGCTGTTTAGCCAGCTCCTCTCCAAAAGTGAATAGATCTATACTTAGGATTTACAATCCCCCCCACCCCTGCCCCCAATCTACTATTTAATCCCCCTCAAGCCCTTACAGCTTCATCCAAAAGCAGTTCAGAATGTGGACACGCAGCTAAGCTGTTTAAAAGCATGGTCCGCTAGAGTGATACAGAAATCAACATTAAAAAAAAATTTTTACTTTCACTTTTAAAAGTGAGAAGAGTTCCAGAAAAGCATGATGCATACCAAATGCATCTGCCAGGGGAAAAAAAAAGTGTTATGGAAGAGAAGTCAACAGTGTTACGATTCCTAACCTAAAGCTAGGCCATTAAACAACTCTTGGAACGGCACCATAGCAAGTCACAGTAAGTCTGTGCTACAGCTTGCGGCTGTTTTTACCCCAATAAAATAGCAGTCGGTGGTAGCACATACACGCGACTGATCCCTAAGTCCCTATAAGAGCTGTAGCTGCGTAACAAAACTTAACTTAAGTACATCCACGCTAAAACCAGTTATATAAATCCTCCCGTTTTGAAATTAAGGCAAAATGCTTAATGACTGGCCCTCTCTAGTGTAAATTCTAAAAAGCAGAACACAGCACACAGAACACTGCAATGGTATTAAATTCAAATCGGGTGAGGAAATACAAGCCGCAGAAGCAATCAGCGTATTCTATGGTCACGGAGCCTGTGTCGGTATTACTCAGATGTAGAAAAAATAGAGGAAGCCCCAGAAAAAGATGATCTTCAAGAGTGTTACAGGTTCATCAATACAGAGAAAGGAAGTTATCCCTGTGAGCTGATACATTTGGGGGTACATTTTTTTTTTTGCTTGAAGAGTTTCCAAAGCAAGCTTAAAACCGTATCATAACCAGTTTTGCCGTTAATTACCAGAGCTACTGATACAGTTACAATTCTGATATCTTGATTACCATTAGACAACGAGGAATTACCTGAGGCTTGTTTTTAGTATCTTCTTTTGCATTTTCTGTTAAAGATGATTTTTCCCTAAAACAGAAGTTACTTAAATTAGAAGTGTAGCAGAAAAGGAGGACACCTTTAGTGTATATACTGGCCACCTTTACTTACAAAGAATGTTCCTGGCTTTGAGTAGACTGAGAAAATAAGGTAGTATCTTGTGATGCGTCCAAACTGTTGTACATAGCAGGAATACCAACTCTGAAACAAACCCAGAAAGCATTAGTCAGGCTTTTTTTAAAAATAAAATAAAAAAAAAAAAGAGAAGGATAGGGTAGTGTAATGCGTTAATCACAAGCCAGTGGATACTTGTATGAAATGGGCTGAACTTCCAAACTCCCCAGGCTACTCAAACTGCAACGTGCATCCAAGCAGGCACTGCGGCTCAGAAAGCAGGGCAGCGTGTATCAGCTATCGGGAGACTGTGTGACCGCACGCTCCTCTCCCTGTTCTGGGCAGAAGAGACAATACTGCAACCGGCTGCTACAGCCCCGCGCTCCAACTGGCAGAGCAAACTGCAAAGCGGATGCAGATCATCACTTCTCTCCTTATTTCAAGACCGCTATTTTCAATCGCCTTAAATCTTTTTTTCGTTTCAAACATGCTTTTGGGGAATAAAAAGCTGTGATTGGGATCCCACTCCGCAAAGAATTCATCAACGCATGCTAACTATATAATCCAGCTGAGTTCCTGTCGAGCACCACTGTACACAAGTGTTGCTTACACTGCGTTTTTGCTGCCTGAGTACAGAAAATACTCTAGTATTATTTTCTCTCATTAAAAAGATAATAATTCTAAAGATTCCCTTGCAATTAAGAGGAGTCTTGGCAATATCCTGATTTCTGATACGCTGCTGACATAAGACTTCTCTTCAAGTTTAGAAGTCTTTCCTTCAGAGCAGGTAAAAAAACCCTTTCATTTCAATGACTTAAGAAAAATGCCATCTTCCATTTCAAATTGCAGGTGAGAGTCAAAGTAAAGATGTAAACTCCAAATTACCAAACTCCAAACAGATAACAGAGTGTATTTAATCAAAACAGGAAATGCAGCTCAGAGGATAATCTGGTTGCTTTAAAATAGTAAAGCAAGGAACTTTGTTAGCTTTAAACTTTGTAGTAAGACTTAATTACCTATAGTAGTCTGAGATACAGGAATTGAAGTTATGTCAACCTGACATAGTCAACGTAACAACATTTCACATTAAGTTTAAAACAGAGTAAGTTACAGACCTCTTTGACCTAAGCACTTCTTTTTGATGTTCCGTCAATATTCTTGCTTTTGTTTCTGGAGGAACAAACACAAAATCAACAGATTTCTCCTCGTCCAGAAGTACCTCGCTTTTAGTCTTTGAAGATGAAAATTCCAGTTTCAACTACAGAAAGGAAAAAAACAACTGGATTAGAAACAAAATAGAGGAATATGAAAGTGTTTTCATAGTTCAGGTACAGCCATCCTAAACGGACCAGTTCTCAAATAACCTCCGTTTTTTCTGCGTATTAATCGGCGCAAATCCCTCAGTAAGCGCTGAGTTTCTTCGTGAGTTGATTCCTCCCCTCCCCCCCCCCCCCCCCCCCAACACTACCCCCTAGGAGAGATTCTGCAACCCCTCCTCCGTGCCCTCAAGTAAGCTCCCGCACTTCCTTTAGCCTCTTGAAGTTCAAAGCCCGGAACAGATGAAGGCACCTCAATACTCACGAGGATTATTATTTACTGTTGTTTACTAAATCAGTGACTCCTTAGGAATACAACACCCTTCTCCCCCTAGTGCAAGTGACAGATTGGAGCACGCAGCACAGATCTACCGAAACCAAGATCCGCCTCAACACCTGAATCTGTCACAACTTGCAACCAGACCGAGGTGTGAATTTTGTATCTGGCTGCCACTCCTCCCATCCATCAAGCAGCCTTCCACGATCCCTCCTTAAAACTCGGCAATCTCTGAACTTAAGCACAAAATTCTAACACGAAAATGTAATTAGAGCGTGCTATACAGCATACGTTTGAAAGAAAAATATTTCATCATCACAAAATGCATTAATTTTTACTGAGAATTTACAGCAGCATACTAGATGTTCTGCTGCAGAACATAATGGATTTGATTCTATCACACCTGATCGGTAAGCAGCTTACCTTTGCAGACGTTACTTGTACATTACTGGACTTGTCTTTTACTTCGTTTTTCAGTTCACTCGTCTGTGCCAATATAGAGTCTCGTTTTTGACCCAACTTTACTTCCATTCCGCTTATCTTTGCATCCAGCTGTGAATGTTCCATCTATTCAAATAAAGATACGCTGAATGCATTGTATGAAGAAACTCCAAGCTCGCAAACCCATCCCGAGATGTATTAACTAATTTCTACAAACTAAACTGTCCCACACTCCCATTTTCCTCTAGATTACATAGAGGACAACTTTAAAAAATTAATTAGTTCAAACAAGCTAGTAGAACCCAAAGTTTTAAATGCATAAACTGTTAAGAACCAGCTCAGTCTTTTGACGGTGCTTACCCAGCATAGTTTATCGCTCCAAACACAAAGCAAGTGCAGGGCAATCACGGTAAAAATCAAAACTGACCTCGCCACTACCTTCTGAACGATTCCCGTGAAGTTATACACAGTGAAGCACCCGTTGGGGTCAACAAAATATTTACCGCATCAGAGAATGGGCCGCTGTATTCTTCGGCTATCTCAACGCTTTCAAAACCAGGCAGCAAGAGCGGAATTTTCTTTTTGGCTTGGCTTAACACAGATCTGCTCAAGAAAAAATGATTTTAAACTTCTGGAGGGGTGGGGGGAAGGTACACAACAAGACCAGGAGATATCCCAGCTTGCACAAAAAGCAGAGTATAAATGGCAACCAGAACAATACCAATTCATTTGTACGTAACCCGAGATCTCTTCCTTCAAAAATACATAAACGTAAAAAAAATACGTATCTTACTTTAACTCTTCAGGATATGTTAGTGACGCAGTCTTCGCAAAGGTTGCATTCCAGAAGTGGGCACACTGGTTGCGGATCTGTTTGCTCTTATGCTGAAATATTACACAGAGCAATGGAGAAAGCTGCTCTAGCAGTTCACTGTCGTAAGAGCCAGTGCAGTGAGACTGTAAACACAGGATGATCTCGGCCAGTAGTTTTTCAAGCTGAGGGAGAGAAGAAACAATAGGGGTTTTATTCAATTCAAATATTGCGCATATTCACCATTTACAAGTTCAAAACATTATTATCCCATAGAATAGTATGGCCTGAATAAACAAGTTTAAACGCCACACGAAAAGTCTAATAGCTAAGCTTAGTGGTCCTCCCCTCAGCTACCTTTTTAGTAAAAAATGAAATAGTTTAAAAATTAAGTCTCTACCTTCATTACATTTTTTAGGTTTTTTTATTTTTTAGAATACAGGATGAACGGCAAAACTCCAGTGTTACACATTTTCCCAAACCCCAGCTTTTTCTCTAGCAAATTTACCTTGTTGATAAGATTACTGTATACTTTAGATACATCAGCAAGCCTGCCAAAACAAACAAAAAAGTTATATTTTGCTGTCTCATTTATCCCAAGCACAAGAATTAAACACATAACGCACTCAAGCACTGCACGCTAGTTTTAGTATACAACTTGATGAAATAATGTTGTGACACAAGCCTCCCATTGGGCGATTCAAAAATTTCCTGGTGTAAATAGTTTCAAGTAAGCCTATCCTTTAACCCCCACTGATACTTACATGCTAACTTTAAGAGAAACTAATGGAAAGATCAGCAGTAATTAGTACAAACTTGAAGGTTTTCTTATGAAATAACTTCTAACTGCTGCCTTCGTGCTGCTCTTAACCCTCTCCCAGAACAGATTTCCCAGGCCCTGTAAATACCTGCGTTAAAAAGCTGAAGTACCACCTAAACTAAGTAATTTCATGCACATAAATCCCTAGGTACACCTAGGCACACTGAAAAACATAGGAAAACTGCATTTAATAATTCATTTTATAAGCCTGTGACATCCAACCTGAAGAGGTTCCCAAACGTGTATTTGCTTGCATACGCCTTCCTTCAAAAACATATCTCCAACGCTCACTTCTCCCTTTTAAAGAAAAATTCTAAGAAAGACAATGCTCAAACAAAGGCAGATGAGATGGGAGATGAAGAGAGGTGGCGTTCAACTCAACCGCGCACAGGCACAAGTGGATTCTTGCCTCCGAGACAGAGACTCCTGATGAATTTTAGATTAGCGGTAGCAGTCCTGCTTCAAGTTTCAGTAAAAGCTTCCAGAAAACATGTACGGGCTGTCGGGCAGCACCCTATCCTAGCCTCCCTCCTCCCAAAACACTCAAAGCTGTACTCCATTTCTTTTCCTTATCCTGAGCAAAGCGTACATCTCTTGCGTCATCAACAAACGGGAGACAAGCCTCTGCTGGCCCAGCCCCACCAAGCCCCTAATAATTCCATCGCGTCCTGGGAAGAGAAGCCCACCGCAATTAAAAAATAAAAAAGCAAAGCCATATGAAAAAGAAACAAAGCGCACAGCAACAAACAAGTATTTCTCCGTACTTCCCTCCGCTTAAAAACTTACGGGACTTCAGTGCACTTCAGCTTACTATTTCTCTTTTTCCTACAAAAATTTACGCAGTTCCTGCCCACTAGAAAAACAAATTACTGTTAATAAATATCTTCACTGCAGTGAAAATAAACAACAGGCGGAAACCAAACACTTCAGTCTTGCAGAGGTGACGATACAGTCACTCTACAGCGACAGCAATTTTAAATACCAAGCTGCCAGAAGTCCTATCGGTTTCCTTTCAGGTGTGACTACAGAGGTTTGGGTTTTATTTCTACAGAGAAGCATTACAAGGGAGACTGCTACTCACACGCGTGGTTTTTTGAATCCCACTGAAAGTCACTGGAGGGCAGGGCTGCGCCGCGGGCTCTGAGGCAACACACCTGCGCTGTTGCGGTCAGGCCGTTCCTGGCAGCCACCTTAGCCCGGGTGCACCACACGCTCAGTCCCAGCACCCCACTTCACAGGCAGCAATTGTGGAAAACAGCACGTTCTCAGCCACTACCTTACAGGCCCATTCTTTCGGCAGTGTTGGGGTGCACTACAAAACCAGTACCTACTGGCTAGGCCGAATCTAGCCAAATACGTGGTGCTCTCAAAGGTGAGAGACTTGGCAGAAGTTGGAAATTCTTAGCATGTTAGCGCCGAGGCTTTGAAAAACCCTGAGCTATTTTTAAATACACCGCTTGCTACAGACCACACAAAATTTCACCAATATGCAGCAATACAATGAATCCAGTTTTCCAACCGTTCTTAAAATACTCACTTTGTTTTTTCATAAAACACTGCCAGGGGCTTTGAAAAAATTGCAAACATAGTCCCAATCACTGAAGGCAATGAAACGTGGCTGATGATGTTGTGAAGAATAGCAATAATTGAAGGACCAACAGAGACCAATGTTTCTGAATAGATTTCTTTGGAACTGAACACATGGAAAGAGTTTAGTAACGTCACCAGGAGTTTAAATAGAGAGGCAAGCTTTCCAAGGGGTTCCTTTTTCTTCTTAGACCAATCTGTAGGTGTCTGTGGAGCTAACATAAAAAAGAAAAAAATTTAATTTTTCTCCTATCTAACCAACACGCATTACAACAAACCGTGTCTGAACTTGCTGTCTACATGAGAAACAGAACTTTGATTCCCAAACTATCTCTATGTACAAGTCTTAAACCCAGACCTAATAGAAGACATACATTTTTAACGCATTGTTTTATCACACCGCTACAGATCCGATTCCTATTCCTCTCATTTACGGTTGGTCACGCAATGACTATGCTTTCAAGTATCTTTAACGCCTACTTGCAAAAGCACAGCAACCACTCTAGAGATACTAGCTGATACGCATAAGTTCTGCGACAGGTGAGGAGGGAAGGGGAAGTATCGGGTTTTATTAGTTCCTTTATTTATTTGTAAGTGACGTTTCCATCCTGCTTTTCCTCATCAACATTTCCAATTAAAGCATTTCATTCTTTCAGCAGCCCAACACAATGTCTTAGTACTTTAACGCGTTCACATGGGGCAAGGAAATTATAAAAAACTTCCTTTTGTAAATCATTTCTTCAGCTTTAATAGTTGTAAATGGGAGTAGGAGACAGACCAAAGAACATTTTACATACAATGACCTTTCGTATTCTGTTAAACCTATTCTTGACTGTTTTATGCAAAGCAGCTTCAGGAGCAGTAGCCTTTCAAACGCTACGTTAACAGTTTATCATCAGTTTTAGGCAGATATTATATAATTAGACAGTGGATTATCATCAAGCATTACTGCTTCAGATTACATCTGAACAAAGCAAAAGCAGCAGATTCCACATGCAAAAACAAAATCGTAGCCAAAATACCAAATACAACTTCAGAAACACGCAGTGTTTTACAGTGAACTGAAAAGTAAAGCAGCCTCAACGTTTACATCCATTTCAGATGTATTTTGTCACGCTACGCAGTAACTACTCAACTGCTCAACAAACAGAACAGATCCGATACTCAAATATGCATATTGGGTGGTATTTTTAGTTCTTTTTGATGATTTTTTTTGTCAATCCCTTCAGCGCTTAGATGTCATCCCTTCCGCATCTACAACAACTCTAATTTTCAACCGGCTCTGGAAGAAAGACACAAAACCCCCCCAACATTCAAGTATTTTCTTACATCTGTTTTTTGGCTGATATTTAGTACCATATGGTGCAAAGTTGATGCAGTCAACCATAACTGATATAATATGGGTAAGACCATCCATCATTGAAAACATCTGAGGAGGAAACAGAAGTCATCAGCAAAGCCCAAAAGAGCAACAGCGACAGAAAAAAAAAACCCAACAATGTTGGCCATTCAGGACAGCAATACAAACAGCTTTTAAATTTAAAAGTGGACGAAATTTGTCTGCATTATCAGGTAAGACTCAGCTAAGATTGCGTTTTAAAATACACACGTTCACACAAGCTGAAGTTTTCCCATTCTATACACAGAAGACATAAGCATATATACAATCTAAAGAAGCAAAACAGTAACGGGCAGTGTAAGAAGGTGTTAGGTTTAAGAAGATGCATCGAAAGTATTAAGGTTCAAGGTACTAGCTGTCTAGCAAAACATGTTGCCAAACGTCAGCGTGTGCTTAAGTTCAGTTACTGTACAAAGCCTGATTTTCAGAAAAGTCACTGTAGGCATAACAATAAGGTCGTCATTGACATTCAGGAAGCACAATCGATTTCTAGTACATACAAAAAGATGGGTCAAGCTTCCCCCCCGCCCCACCCCCGGATTCATCACAAATTCTTCTAAATAAAAAAAGAAAACCCCTTGCTTTTAAAAGGAACGTTAATATTGTGGGCCAAACAAACCACTTTAGTTTCAATATAACTTACATACTGAAGCTCTAAATTGTTTAAGTTTGGCTTGCTGAATAATTATTAATTTTTGAAAATTGAAGTTTATCATCAGGGTACAGCGGCATCCAAAGGAAGTTACAGTGATGTAATCCTCCAAATCCCATGTTTTCAAATTCCATTTTTCCTTCTCATCTGTTTCTTATTCATTCCTTTCATGGTATTTTTTCAAAATACAGTCAACTTTGAAGCACGAAGGATTTTATGTTCCAAAGCTAATGTTCACTGACTCCTGCAGACGCTCTACCTCCCCACATGACTCGGGCTTGCAAACAGGCAAGACAGATAATGTAAAGGCTTCCTCTTTCAAAACCTCTCTCTCTTATAAAACTTGGAAGTAAAGTCTTTAAATTTTAGTGCACGAGGTTGACGGTACCAGGAATATAGCGAGTTATGCCCTCTGAATGCTACAGTGCTACTTGACCCTCCTTCCTAATCAAAATGCCTGGTTTTGTGGCATTTGTTAATTCAGCCTGAAGCTACTTTACATATGCACACACATTTCAACCGGACAAATCGTATTTACCACTTATTTTCACTAAACCAGTATTAAATAGTTAGAAGACAAATCCAAAGACTGCTTAACTGCTATTTTATAGTCAAGCTTTAGAATTATTTTTACTCTCTTCTTTCAGTCCATTTCTAGATTAACTCCGAACTCCTGTTAGTAAAAAGAGTTTTGTTACAGCTTTATCTAAGTCTCACCCAAAACATTTTAAGTTATAGAAAGGACTACATTAGAGTTTACAATAGGTTCTTATATCTAGTTTAAAATATATCTGCTAACGTATTTATATAGTTCAATATCACTGGTTTATACTCACTACTGGAGTTTCACCTTCTAGCCCAGATATTATTTTGGCACAAAGTTCTTCACAGCATAGGTTTTCTTCTGCTGTTGCAACTAAAGCAGCACAGCGAGCAAATGCTCTATACAGCTCTGACCAAGTGCGCAACAAGGATTTCATAGTTGGCTTTAACAACAGAAAGAAAAAGTTTATAAATATCAATGTCTGTGCATAGAGATAAAAACTTGCTTTAAGTTTTCTTCTTCTGTCAAAACCTACTTAACTCAAGAATTCCAACCCTGGAGCAGTGGTCCAATGTATACACATATTGGTAACTAACTCCACTCTGAGATTACCAGATAGTGCCTTACAGCTTTTATAAACCCCACATTGTTTCTCATCAGCGTTATGCGTTCACTGTTACCTGTGGAAATTCCTTCATGGGGAAGATAAGCGATACTGGTAGCAACAATGCACTATACACAGCGTTGAAGTTGTGTTCCAGTGCATCACCCTGATTTACTTCATTCGTCTGCAACGAGGAAACAATTTTCTGGTTAAGGAAGCTGCAAAATTTAGATGACAAATAAAGCTACTCTGAATACATTTGTTTTGGACATTGAATCTGTGCAAGCTAAATTGCCAGTGGCGTTTCAAAATTAGCTATTCTCCGTTCTTTCAAGAGTTCAAGCTGATCCTACTATTTAGAGAGATTAAAAGCACCGTTTCTCAATTCCAGAATAACTTAATTCCAAGAATAAAGCCAATCAGTTAGAAAATGTCTTACGTATTTTCTACTTATTGCAAGAAGTGATGACAGCAACCTACTTAAGGAACCTAAAACTTCCTTCACGAATTCTAAGATTTTTCGGTATAACGACTACACGAGGATTAGTTCAACAACTCCCGCATCGCAGTCCACGTACTTCCAGTAAGTCATCTGTGGAACCCGTTGAATATTACGGTTTATAGGGCTTTCATTAGGGCTTCCAATCAAGAAGTCTAACACTAGTAAGAAGCACTGTTCTAATTACGTCCTAAACGTCGCAACTCAGTATTTATTGTATTTTCACATAAAGCAAACAGGCCTCTTAGTATGTAAAAGTTGAGGTCCCAAAGGGCAAGTTTCCATCCTTCGTAGCAGCAAGACTATGCTGAGGAGTGAAGGCTTGAAGCGCATCTATAAGCATGTTTATGATCTTAAAAAGAGAGAAAAACATTCCCCACACTATACTGGACACTGTGCTCAAGAATGCTCATTCTTATTGACTGGAATCGCTTTAAACCACACTTTGGATCACTACGCCACTACTGCCCTTCATCCTACCTCACCGCAAGTGTTCATACTCCCGTTAGGGACTTCTTAAAAAAAAAGTGCTGCACAGATTCCAGTTTCACAAATACTACCAAGACTTATGTAATTTTACCATCACTTCAAGACACGCGATTCCTAAAAACACATTAAGGTAAAAGATCAGCGCAAGGTTTTCCTGTGGTTTTTCTTGGGAGGCGGGAATGGGGAAGAGAACAAAAAAGACACTATACCCGATTAATCCAATCGGTCAGCGGATTAACAACAATACTCCACATTCTCCAGAGATGCTCCTTATTTTCCACTTGCTTTGCACTCTGATTAATAATGCAGATCACAGATTCACTGAAAGCCAGTGGAGATGTAGGCCCAGACAAAACATAGCCCACGAGCGTTTCTAGAATTACGAAGAATCTACGGAAGAAAGTTAAGCAGGTAAGAGAAGTTCTTCCTAACTTCAGCTGAAAAAAGTCTATAATGTCTTCAACTACGGGAAGCTTGTTATAAGCAAACACCACCACGTACCTCTCATCTGTTACACAGCATCCCAGGAGGTTATTATGGAAAGGCAGCTGAATTAAGAACAAAGCTGGTGTTCCCTTGTAAGAGAAATTTAAGAGGTCAAAACAACATATACATCGATCAAATGAAATGGTTGCCTCACTCACATGTGTATCTATATGCTATATGTAACCCTAAGCCAGAAATTTGCAGTTATTAGAAACTGTCAGTTCTAACACTTCAAAATAAAAATTTGGACAAAAAAAGCTGGACACCTAAGCTTCAGCAGAATACCAATTATACTATAGTTGAAGCAAAAATCTATTCTGTTTAAAAGGCTGTGAGTTCTATAGCACTTAGTCATTGCTGCCTTGACATGACACGCGATGCGATAAGGTAGGTGTGCATAATGCAATCAATGTGTATTATGATACCTGGAACAAGATGGAGCAACCTGAGATTTGCTTATTTCAAGGTTTCAGCACGACATCTTTTGGACAACCTCTGTTACAACCCATCAGGAGTATTTCAGGTTTGCTAATGTTAAAGCATTTAACAAAAATGCATTGAATACCCACCAATTAAAGCTTCAACACCTTAATAAAGTTTGTCTCTTTACCTAAGTCAGGAAAAAGCCTCCAAATGCAAACAAAACACCCAGGAAAAAAGCTGGGGGGAATTTTGAGAGTTGAGCTCTTAAGCCAACTCTGGTAGACAAAGTTTTATACTACTTACTCGAGTTGAAGCATTTGCTTACTCTGCTACACTTAGGTCTTCCCTCACAGCTATCTGCCTGCTTTTAAAAGCCTCTGAACGAATGCTGCGCACTCCCTGGCTCACAACGTAAAGGTTTAGCTGCTTTCATCAGCTAGAAAGCTCTGCCTCCACTGCTGCAAAATCAACAAGTTGCCCCCTACCTACCGGAGGATGTAGGGGAAGAGCTGATCATCATCCAAACCACCTTTTAAATTTTTAATAAGTCTAACTGGTAGCATGCTCCTACTCAGTCTGCTCCACCCCAAACAAAAAACCCCCCCCCCGCCCCCCCCCCTAAAATACTGTCATTTCAGCCTTTTCTCACAGGTCAGTTTTTGTGGTTGTTTTCTGGACTGCCATCATCTATTTCTCCCTCCCAGTGCAGTACACAGAACACAGCACAGCACTCCAGTTCGGGCTCGTTAGGACCAAAGTAGAACAGAGCAGCTCTCGCTACTAATGAATACCGCCGCTCTTTCTGCGGTAGGCTACGGCCAGGAAGTTCAGGCTTTAGTTCACCACGACTCCTGAACTTGTTCTGAAATAATGCTGTCTAGCACGATATTCTCTGCTTTGCTTCTGTGCATTTAATTTTTCCTGAGGAATACCACTTTCTACCTGTCTTTAAAGTACTTCAACTCTATTGACTTCAGAACATTTCCCCAAAACATCAGTTTTCAGTAGATAAGTAGTCCTACACAGTTTGGCTATTCAGTCTCCTCACAAAGTATCTGCAACCTCTATTTTAGATCGTGACCTGAACGTGAGAAATCCTCTTTCATTATTACAGTACTTTCAGCATATCCCTTTTTAGCTACGGACAGTGAAATTACTCCTCAGAACTGAGGGCTGGAAAGAAAGTCTGCATTCTGGAACATGGAATAATACGGTTTCCTGAAAGATCTGGATCTAACGACTTGTGAAGTGCTCCGTTCCTTGGTGCCAACATAACATCCTAATGCATTCCAGCACAAAGACAGACCAAGTTCTGGAATGAAGTCAGACTTACATTTAAAAGATCCATATCAGCAACCTGATAAGCTGGTGATCCCAGTACTTTTGGAGGCAATTCCTTAACAGTAATGTCAATGAGGGACTACGTAGGGGAAAAGAAGAAAAGACATGTAAATATTTTTTTCCCCGAGGGCTGGAATATTTTAAGTAACACCACAAATAAAAGCAAAATTGTAACAATTGCTTCCCCTTAGTAAAAAGAAAAAAAAAAATCCATCGTGAAAGTAACTGTCCTTTGAAGTAGAAGGTTCTGGTAGGAGAACCACGTACCCAATTCTGTGAACGTTACCGATAAATCTGAAAAACGCTTTTAAAGAAAGAAACCCTTAAGCAACTCCATGCCGTCTGATGAGAACCGCCTAACTTACAGTTTACACCAAAAAAGTTGTCTCTTCTAAAGAGACCATTCTGATAA
The DNA here is from genome assembly GCF_000699105.1 of Pygoscelis adeliae. Lineage (NCBI taxonomy): Eukaryota > Metazoa > Chordata > Aves > Sphenisciformes > Spheniscidae > Pygoscelis > Pygoscelis adeliae. The sequence continues at coordinate 5,871,300 of NW_008824309.1, read as the reverse complement.
GTTAGATGCAAAAGGCTGCTATCAATCAGAATCTAGACCATCAAAAAGAAACGCGATTTAAAAACCAGACAAACCCACCAGTATTTTCTGCACAGGAAGAGAATTTGATCTAACGATGTTTTTTAAGGCCTGGAGCAACATGGTCAGTATTTCCGACCCTTGCTTGTCTTTCTTATTTCCTAGAATAAAGCATATTTACAGTTAGAGCAGAACAAAGTAATGGTCACACTGACCATCATTTAAAACTTACGTATCATGCCCTGCAAGATCAAAAAAATTCTGTGTTTATTTATCAACGTATACCAAATAGTGAATAGATTTGGATACCAAGTCTCTGCTCTGAAGAGCAGCGTAACTGAAACTGAAAAGTTTAAATACCCCCCCCCAAGTTTCATTAGTAAAATGGGAACACCTTCGGAACATTAACAACCTTCACTTCGACACGCTAAAATAAGTTGTGAAATTCTGCATTCATCCAAGCAACAGACTTCATTTCTCTTATGCTTTTCAGTTAGATCTTTCAATGGAAGAGACTTCGTTATTATGAATATTCTGGACTTTCAAAGCCTTTAACAGAGTAACGAACACTTTTTTAAAAGAGGAAACAACTCACTTCTATACATCTGTAAAGACACTATACTTCACTATGAAATAAAATTTAATTAAGGAAAAAAAAGGTAGCCATAGTCAGAGAACAAAGACTTTACACTAATCTGAGTAATACACTGAATGTCTCAATTTCTCAGTTACCAAAGACTTGGGGTGGGGTTATTTTTTTTTTTTTGGAAATGGAAAGATTTCTTCAGCAAGAAAAGCAGCTGAAGTGCTTTTGCCTTACTGCTACGTGCAATACCCCTGCAGTCATGTGCTGCCGTGCCTTCCCTAATAAGCCTCACCGCATCAGATCAGCGTGATTTTGTATTTGTCACACAAAGGTGTAGGCATCACGAAAAATATCAGTTGTTGCTTCAAAAACAACTACCGATGATGCCTAAAACCAAGTTTTACCAGCAATGAAGCAAATACTACTTAAGGTCTAGTCTTAAAATAAAACCCTCTAACCGGTCAGCAATGACAAATAAAGAAGAAAAAAAATAAATCACTTTTTACCTGATTCAATAGCTGTTTTTACATATCCATTTATGTCCTTCCATATAACATTCAGCATACAATCTACAAGATAGCATAATATTTGTATTCAGTTTGAAATAAAAACATTAAACAAGATTGCAGTTAAAAAAACCAAACTGTGTTAAACAACAGACTTCGATGTAAGCCAAAACTGACATAAGCTTTCAAACCAAGTCAGCCCAGTTCTGTTTCTTGTCAACACTGGAATATTACAGAAAGCGGTTATTTTTTCCTTCAGTTTCCCTCCCCCACTTTATTTTCCAGAAAAGAAATCAAATTTCACCACCAAATTCTTACCAGGAACTTCTTTTCCAATTGCAATAAAGCCATCCTGAACGGCGTTTATAAGCGTGCTGGCATGCTTACAGAAAAAGGAAGGGCTACTGATCAGCGGGTGCTGGAGAGGCTCTAGGAGAACAAAAACCACGCGTTCTGTAAATCTGTTATTTTGCAGTCTACTGGCAAGATAAGCCTTAAAAATAATCAAGTATATATGTATACTTACAGCATTTAACATAAAACCAACTTCTAATATTAAAGATGACAACTAACAGTTTTAAACGTTTAAAGCATTTCATGCTATGACACCTGTAAATCCAACAAAATTGGCAATTTCAGATTACGCAAAAGTACTTCAAAAAAGATATAACTCATCTACCTAAACTAAGTACAAGTTTGTTTTGCTTAGCAAAATCTAAAACTTCTGGTCCCATCAAGAAGTGAAGCAGCATTTCAATTCCCAAAAGCTGAATGGACGGGATCACCACCACTCCTGCTGTACTGGAATTCAAGTTCATCCTTGGTGTGACTGGACTTGCGAACGGGTAAGGACCTAAGTGAGGGGAGAAAAGTCACAGTGGCTCATCTTTCACCCTCAATCAAGCGAAAGGAAAGATCCCATAGACCAAAATCCCGAAGTTAACATGGAAAGAACAAATCATAGAATAGCGTCGGCTGAAAGGGACCTCTAACAGCCAGACAGACACCGAGCCGCACTCCTACTAAGAAGGGTTTAACGTCACAGTTGCAACTGTATTTTGAGAGTATAAATATCTGCCAAAGATTGCCAAGGCTCAGAGGCCAAACTTTATTTTGGCAACAAGAGTCTCCGTGGAAGTTGCAGTTATAGATCAAGTTACATGCTACTACACTATATACTAGTTATATAGTAACTCTACTGCTAGGAACGAGTTTCCAGTAGAAACTTTTAGACCGACACAAGTTTAAGAAGTCGCAGGTGCAAGGCTCTTTGACCAACCCCAGATACGATCTCACAGAACTGAGATAAACCTTTTTTTTTTCTTTTTTTTTTAGAAAAAGGGAACAACAGAAGATCTACACATCTAGGACGCTTCCACAACGTATCTGAGGCTTCTAATTACAGCGGTCTAGAATTACACAAGCTGTGAACGCTAGGCTTTCCATGCAGAGGAGAAAGGCAGTTCCTCATCTCAGGCATTCAGCTGTAAAGCTCGAGCAGGTGTGATTTCACATGTATTTAAAGCGCCAAAATCGTTGATGTATCATCATCACTGGGTTACTGTTCAGGCAGAAACTAAAAAGCGCTATAGAAATGCGAATGGCATATATAAATAGCACATATATGAATACATGAAAAACTAAGTTTCAAACCAAAGCTTCCCTTGCAAAAGAAAACACAGTTCAGGACATTAAAACTGTCCTCAACACAATTTGATTAGCACAATTTCGTAAACTTGAAATGCTGGCTACAACAGCCTGATTTTATCCAGTGTAAATCACCACCTCTGAGCTCTCCAACGAACATGCAGAAAGATTACTGTTCTCAATAATAATATATCGCAAATGAAAAAGCATAAACACGTTAAATAGAACGGATGACTTGCTGCATCCAGAATACAGCTGGAAACAGGCTTGTACTTTAATACCTGATTTTGGCGCAGGGGTTGCCGAGGCTAAACTTTGGTTGGCTGGTACACGCGAGGGAGTCCCTTGCAATGCAGCAGAAGAATCTAGACTTAAAGTACTTTGGATTAATGGTACACAAACCTGCAATGATATCAAACCTCAGTGAAAACAGGTACGACACATACAAGCCATAAGCCACAAAGAACCATACGTTTCAAATATCACATAGACTGTACTGCTGTTCACAGCACCAGCGTTTCAGAGTTTCTGAGTATTTATAACTATTTTTAAGATGCTGAATAAAATACGCATACCGATACATGAATTAAATGGCTAGATTAAACAAAAACTCACGTTAGAATGATCCAACTGTACCATATCTAAAAAGGTAATTTTTTTTTCTTTACTCCTGAAGTTTGATTTAATGAGATTCAGAAGCCTAATAGAAACGTTACGTTCATTCCAGTTATAATGCCAGTAGTAATGACACACCTGGATCATTTTTCTCTCTACGCATCTTTCCAAATATTTTGTGACCTTTTCAGTATGTTTTCCTATGGCAGACTTTCCAAAGCACACACTGGCACAGCGAGAGGACATATAACGTCCTTATGTTTGCTACTGCCGTGCACTCACTGGAGGTTTTCACCGAGGTGCTCACATGACACGCAGATAGGCTCTCCGACCTTTTGGAGCTTTAAAAAGATTGCGCGTACAGTCCCAAGCGCTCCTGCTATATGTAACACACACACAGAGCGCACACAAATACACAAGTTCGATTCGGCTCCTTAAGACAGTTTGATTTTCATAATAAACTAGAGAAGGACAAAGCAGGTACAGGGCAAGTTACGGCGACAGAGCAGGGCCTTAGCTTCACATGCTCAACACAGGCTAAGTGCTTATGCTATGACTATTTTCAGTTGCGTTACCTGTTCGAAGTTTGCAGGCAGCTGAGGGCCCAGCCTCATGAGTAAGTACCACCAGACCTCCAGTTTTGTCAGTGCCAAAGCCTCTGTTCTCACATGGATCGAGCTCAGTGGCTGCATTAGCAATTTCAGCCTTTTAGCACTGCACAATATATCTTGAAGACCAAAAAAGCATATTTAAGCAACCCAATTAATTAAATCGCAGAACAACAAAAAAGGAAAATTTTTAAACTATTAGGTTTTTTCCTAATACATTTTAGCTTAAATTTCAATTAATGACAACTTGCAAAACTAAAATACATAGTAAACGCACCAACCTTTCAGACTATTTTACTGCTCTAACTGTTGTCTGGAACGACCCTGGAAATAGCAAGCGTTTCTTTCCAATACCAAGAGTGAAATCTACTGACTACCAACATAAACAGAAGGAACTTCACTCCTGTTGCTATGTTAGAGAGCCCTACCTGCCACGGTAGAAGAAAAACCAAACCCCTGACGTACACGTGCATCGCCCCTGGATGAGAACGAATGATCTTAACTACAGTATTCTGAGGCCACAAACGACCATTTGCCACTGAAGCAGAAGTAGCATAGCGTGTCTGGACAGAAGTTTGCTCAAGCCTACGCAAGCGTTCAAGGAGAAGAACTTTTAGCCAGCTCAGCAGCACCAGAACCTGCCCACCTGCAATTCATAACTAACTGCTGACAGGGACTGCCTTTGCTGCATGCAACCCTCATTAGCCCCACCAGAACACGCGCAACGAACACCAGTTGCACCGTGGATTTTAATCTTCTGATAGAATCAAATCCTTTGTTAGTTAACTTATGGGAAACAACGATCGGAACAAATGACCAGATAGGAAACACATTAAAACGACAATTTAAGTTCAACTCAAAGAACTGAAACCTTTAGAACCATTTCTTCTAAACCAAGAAATGCCCACATTTAGCTTTCTCTTCAGGACATGCAGTAAGGAGAAGCACAATCAAGGTAAAAAATAAATAGTGTGTTTTGACACAGGCTAGACTTAGACTTGTTCAGGCCTCAGTTATACCTTTAAGGCAACTTTTTTAACACCTCTAGAATCCTGAAGCATTACTCTTCTCCAATTAATCCACAGTCCAAAATAAAATCTATAGAATGTTTTATTCTCTATTTCGTTGCTGTTTGGATCAATTCAAACATTACAAAACAAAGGTTTGTTAATTTTATTCTATTCATTTCTCCTGGCAGAAAAGTTAAGATAGAACTACTGATCAAACTGTCACTTTTCCTTAAATTAAAAAAAACTCAAAACAAAAAAACAACTTGAATTTTACTTACGTCTACACGCACAGTATATACCACTATGTATATATATCCACCACGATGTATATACCACAGATACTACGCGTATATCCAGTGGTATGTACCATAGTATTGACCACTATTAGACAGAATATTCCCCTCCAGTTACGCAAAGTGACAGTAGTCAAAACAATTCAGGTTAACTTTTTTAATCTACCTGGATTTAGAGCAAAATTATCTATTAGACTCTTCCATGCAATGAAGGCTATTTTCTTTACCACTGGTGAGCCACTACGAAATCCAAGTTCCTCCAGTTGCAGCAACGAGTTGATAAAACTGCCACTACGATGCAGTGTCTGAAGATAAAGAAGTTCAGAATTAAGGTATTTATGTTGTCAAAAATCGCTTCCCTAAAGATTCATGATTGTACAACTTGCTGCTTTTCTGCTTACCTTTCCAAGTAACTTGACAAACAGCGGCCATAATTTTAACACGTAAGTCTCATTTTTTGTAGAAAACAATTTCTGAAGTTCTGAAATTAATTTCTGCAGACAGAAAGAAACATAATTTCCACAAGAAATATATTCAAAGTATTCTAAGAACTACATACTCACACTAATGTCTGGAGGCACAACCAACCTGGAACTATGCTATTTCTAGATCAGAAGGATTTAATTCTGTACCACGTAGCATTTGCTGGTAAATCAGTCGGATGTTGCTGCCGTCTGATTACCTTCTTAGTAGAAATTTATGGTTGGTTTCAAATATTCTGATAGTGGCAACCAACAAATCAAAATCCATTTCCTTAAATACTTGTAGTCTCTCTAGCTCTCAAGTCAAAACACACTGTGACCCTAAAAACCACCTTCTTTGGGTTTTTTTGTAAACATACTTAACTTCAGCAGCAAATAAGGCAAAATAAATAAGCCTACAGTTCTGGAAGTGAAGGGGAATGTGAAAAGCTTCATCAAAACGACCAAGGTGGCTGTTGCTGAATAGGGCGGGGAATCTTTCAGTGGACATGGAAAATGCTGAGGTACTCAGTGCCTTTCTTCCCTCCGTCTTGACTCAGGCCTCCAACGTCTGTCTCCCACCACCTTTGTTGCTGGGCACACAGGTACAACCCATGGTAGAGAAGAACTGAGTTGGGGACTACTTAAGTAAACTCGATGTATATAAATCCATCAAACTCTACAGGGTGTATCCAAAGATGCTGAAGGAGAAGGCCAATGACAAAACGAGGCCACACTATTATTTCTTGAGAGGCCGCTGCAACTGGTAGAGATCCCCAGTGACGGGATAGGGCAAGACAAATTTTATGCCAACTTCAAAACAAAAACAAACAAACAAACAAACAAAACACCCACAAAAACCCCCCACAACCACCCAAAAAGCAAAAAACCAAAACCACGCAAAAGAGAGGATCTGGGGAATTACAAGCTAGCCAATCTCACTCCCATGCCTGGAAAAATTATGGAGCAAATTCCCATGGAAGCCATTTCTAGGCACACGGAAGAACCTGCTTTTCCAATCTGACTGACTTCTATGAGGAAATGCCTGGTTTTGCAGAACAAGGGAGTGCAGCAGTTATTCTCCACTCCAACTTCAGCAAGGCTTTTGACACAGTCTCCTCTAGTGTCCTCGTAGCCCAGCTGGGGAGATACAAACTAGTTAGTCAGATTACAAGGTGCGTGGCTGGACTGTTAGGCTCAAAGGTTGGTGGTTAGCAGTCCAGAGCCCAGGTTACGTGTGCGATTTACAAAGTGTCAACAAGGGCTGATACGATTTAACACAATCCATGATGGGGGGGGAAGGCATCGGTTGATATGCTGGAGGACGGGGCTACCATTCACAGGGATCTTTACAAGCTTGAAAAATGGACTGACAGAAACCTCACAGAATTCAAAGGCCAATTTGAGGTATGTATCCCTATACCTGGGATAGACGAACCCCAGGTACCAGTACCCACTGAGGACTCACGGGCTACATAGCACCTCTGCAGAAAAAGAGGCGGGGGACAAGAATTTTAATCTGAAGTCAGGAATGTGCTCCTGCATACTGGACCACCCTAGCAAAAGCACAAGAAACAAGCCAAGAGAACTGACCCCTCTACTTGGTACTCATCGGATCATCTCTTGAATACTGTGCCAAACTTTGGGCACCGAAGTACCAGAGCTACTGGCAAACTGGAACGAATCCAGCAGAGGGTCACCACTAAGATGGTTTAAGGACAGTTCATGACAGAAGAGCTAGGCTTGTTTAACTTGGGGTGGGAGGGAATACAATTGCAGTCTTCCACTACTTATAGCTGGATTATAAGGAAGAAGCCAGACGCTTCAGAGAAGTACTGACAGAAAGGACTGGAGGCAACAGACTCAAGTTTCAACAAGACAAATCCCATTTTTACCACGAGGGTGGTTAAGCGCTAGAACAAGCTGCCCAGACAGGCTGTAGAATTTCCATCCTTTAACATACTCAAATCTCAACTGGACAAGGCCCTGAGCAATCCGGCCCTAACTTTGAAGCCAGCCCTGTTTTAAGTAGGAAGCTGAGCTAGATGGTACGAGTTACTGCCGCACCAAGTTCTGCTGATTCTAGTTCGGCAAGCAAATTCTCTTCAAGAAACAACGAAAGTTTAACGATACTTATGAGTTAATGCTATCAAGACAGGTGCTTAAAGGTCATTTAAAAACAGCAAGTTATTTTCCCGATCAGTGATTCTTGTCAGAAACTTAAATTTAAAAAAAAATTTTTTTTTTTACAGTGGTCCTGTATTTACATTGCTGTTACATTAATTTTTCTGTCAAAACTGCTGCCATCAAGAAGCTCCTGTCAATGCACAGTAGCTTTTTGCTGCCACTATCTAGACTGTAAATAAAATTAAAAAAAACCCCAACCAACCAACAACCCCCATTACTATTCCTGTCGTCTCTAGAAAAAAGGCACGGCATTTCTACTTACTGTGGTCATTAGGTGCTCGGTGACAGCCGCTACCTCCTGCTGCTTCTGGAGGAGCAGCGGCATGCCCATCTCCAGAGCAGTGGCACCTCGTAACTGCACCTTATGAGCCGAATGGACGACCAGAGGAATGATCAGTTTTGCCCACCTCACAGCCTCTTCTCCCATCTGGGCTGGAGTTTGCTCCATTAAGCTAGATCCAAAAAACAAATACGGGTATTACAAATCTCCAACAGACATACTGCTCAGGCACTCAAAGATAATCTTGGTATCATCGATAAATGCTCTAATTCAACATGTGATTTAGAGGAAACCATTGTAAACAATTTTATTTTTTTATTTTTCTAAACAATTGTATTTTGACAGTTCACTTAAAACTGCAATGCTGAAGCATTATTTCAGCTAAACATCTCCAAAAGCAGAGCAGCCTGACATTTCCAGCTGTCCTTTCCATTCTGTCACAGCTTTTTGGGCAAACAAGCTGAACTGGAAACCCGAAAGGAACATATCATCAGTTCCTTATCAGTGACCAAGTACTAAGTTTGCATATTAGCCGTCCCTTGTGCGTTCCTAGCAGTCCAGACCAGCTCCAACAGGCCATGTGTCCTGAAAACAATACACGTCTGCTTTGGAAAAACAACTCAAACCCTGAAGCAGCACAGGTTTATAGAATCATAGAATAGTTTGGGTTGGAAGGGACCTCTGAAGGCCATCTAGTCCAACCCCCCTGCCGTGGGCAGGGACATCTTCAACTAGATCAGGTTGCTCAGAGCCCCGTCCAGCCTGACCTGGAATGTTTCCAGGGATGGGGCATCCACCACCTCTCTGGGCAACCTGGGCCAGTGCTTCACCACCCTCAGCGTAAAACATTTCTTCCTTATATCTAGTCTGAATCTACCCCCCTTTAGTTTCAAGCCATCTGTTTGCACAGACCCAATGTGCATTAGCCTAGTCAAGTGTTCTTATCCCTCTACTACTGAGCTGTTAGAGCACAGTGTGACAAACAATTCCGTATGTTTACACCATCCCACACAGAAGCCAACGAGACTTTCAGAAATGGGAGCACCCGGCACGTATTCAACCCAGCCTGTAGGAACCAGCTTGTCTCTCAGTCATGGAATTTTGCCAGCGTCCTCTTTGGCACAGGTACACCAAGTCCCCATCACTACAGCTTACGAAGAGTTTGCTGTACTAAGGAAAACTGCTGCCTTTCAAATAATTTTATTAAAGCCAGAGGACACGCGCTGCTTAAGAGAACCGTTTTCCATTACATCTCTCAGCAGCCTAACTTCTGAACAAGAGCATTGTCTTACCACTGCTGTCAATCAGCCTGAGAGCCAGTATCCGTTTATTTTCAGGTACAACTCTTGCTCTTAAGGATAGCTACATTCTTTTTAATAACCACATATAAAATTATTATATATATAAATAAAAAATAATTAAAATAAACCACTTAACAAAATGTCTAATTTTCCAGAAACAACTGCCTACTGAATCTCAGATTTGTAAAAGAGGATTTAGCGTACAATTAACCAAATGCAAGAAGTTGCTAAATACAAAGAAAATTATAATATCCAACTTCTCTGCTACAGAAAACTGATGCATTAAAATAGAGATAAAATAAGCAAATAACTACTGCTTTAACTATTTCACTTTAAAATGGATTTGCAGTTCAAACCAGATGCAAAAAGTTGAAGAGAATACTTAAATAACAGTAAAGATACAAGCTCAACATATTTACTAATAAAGAAATCAAATTAATACTAAGTAAAGATAAAATTTGACTATTCTAGCACTGCTGACCAAAACAACGCACTCTCGGTGTTGGTCCTAAAAAGTCACCTTTGGAATTAAACCGTACCCTCAACTCTGTTACAGGAAACATGGCAGTAAAATCTGTAAAGCACCAAGGAGATGTTTTTAAATAGAAACCCATATAACGGCTAAGAATTTCTCAACCAGGTAGGTTCTGAAAATGAGAATGTAGAACACAACTTGGGACGCACGCATGAGGCTTTGGAAATAATTCCTAACTAAGCCATTAAAAATGAGAGCAATGGAAGTTTATCTGAATATTGACCACCTTCTGTGTCAGAATTGGTTGTCATATTATCACTAATGGAATATTTTGCAAATGCAGCAGTTCAGGAGAACCACTGGGAAAGAGACAGAAACAGAGACAATAGTTCACACAGTTTCACTGTTCTACTGACTGTAACACAGAACACTGAGAAAACAGTCTTGAACATACTGAACAGTTCAAAGAGTGTTCAAAAAAATTTTTGTTTCAATATTTTTCAAAAAAACTGAGCATTTATTTTAACAATTTAATATCGCAGTGCACGTACCGTATAATAACATTTAGTGCTTCGTATTCAACCACCATAGACTGTACATCTCCTCTAGTAAGTATCGTTTCCAGGGTAGAAATAATACTGGACACCTGAGGAAGGAAGAGAACATTAGAGTGAGCACCTAAATACAAGTATTTCCACGAGGAGCTGGAATTATGAAATTTTGTTTCCCAGGACTGTGCCCTGCGTTTGGATCATGCTGGGTCTAGTTTTAAGGTTAGAGCCCTGACCAAACCGGAGTATTCACAGCATTTCTCCCCTGTGTTATGCACTAGTATCTAACAGAATTGCTCACACCGCAGCTTCTCCCTCAAGAGAAGCAGTAATTTGTTGGCTCTTTTCCCTCTGCAGCTGCCCTTACAACTTTTCCAAGAACTTAGGCCCTATACTCGGCTGTCAAATTTGATGGAAAATGACCTTCAGATTCAAAAGCTACTGAGTGGAGCACGACCAAGAGACTGCACAAGCCTCACCTCCCTAGGAAATCAGGCACGCACACAAAAAGTGAAGAAACTTACCTCCTTTTTAACAATTTCAGAAGGAAACGCCTGCTTAGAGATCACCCAAAGTGCCCGAGTGCGAGTGTTTTTGTCTGAAGTTTTTACAGCAACACTGTTCACCACCGAAAGCAAGTCTTGTATTTCAGTCGCTGAAAGCAGAACACACAGCACTCAAATTCTGTTCATGCAATCCTAATCAGCTTCTTAGCAAGTTTCAGGTCATTCTGCTCAGTTAACTTTACTAAAGATCCATTCAACTAGAAGTCCCAATGGACGTGATCTAACATCTTAAACATTACTTTTTGGCAATTTTTGGAAATCTCTCTCAAAATAAACTAGCAAAAAAGCTCAAAATGTATTAATATACAGATACTGTTAGTGTGTCTATATTACCTTTATAAGAAACCAGGAAACCGTAAAGCTAGAAGACAGCTTTAGCTAAAAACACCAGAGCTAAAGATTAAATATTTAATTATTCAAAACTGCTTGGATTTCAAGTGAATTTAGCAGCACTTTGGTCAATTTCACAGCTATACTGACACGTATAAATTCATTTTAGGGTCTACGAGAGGCTTTATGATTAAAGAGGGCGGTAAAGTTGTAACTGAGGTAACAGTGAGCTCATTACACAAAGAAGAGTAAGGCTAGCACAGGACTTGCATGCAACTAGGAAGACAGATGGCGAAATCGGGTATTCCTTTACAACTCAAAGCTAGTGAAGCCTGATTTCTTACAATTTGGGCTTTGCGGGTAAATGATCTCACTATCAGAAACATAAGGTCATATACACTCCTTTCCTCGATCAAGACTTACATATGCTTTTTGTCTTCCCTCCCTAACTCTCCACTGTTTTCAGGATTTAATTATTTCTGAAGCCTGACATTCTCTAACAAAATTGATTGCAATTTATCAGCTGGTTAAAAAAAAAAGTTACAGGGGAAAGGAAAGGGACCACACAGACATTATTATAGATGCCTCATTCTCACAGGAAATCAGGCTAAAGTTTGAGTAACAAGAAAGCAGGACACACTGGAAAACATGTAGAAGAACTGAGAGAAAGAATCAATTTCAATAAACAGAATGGCAGAGCCACATGAAAAAACGCTCTCTGCACATCCACCCATGTGATTTTGTTCAGTCTTGCCTGAGGGTAAGTTTCTCTCTAACAAAGGTCATCCCAGAATATTTGTCCAGGAGTATTTAACACTTCTCAGAAGAAGAAAAAGAAAGAATAATTGACAGTATGCCGTTTGTTATTACCATTTGAAGAGTTGCTACAGGCTCCCGCACCATCAAGGCGCCACACGGCGGCCAAATCACAATACATTTCCTTGTGTGCCCGTGAAAGGCAACCTTAGCTTAACCACCTCCCACCACCCCCCAACCTGCCTATCTGACACACACACGCGCAGGTGCAGGAGGCTGACACTGAGCAGCTTCTGATCATGTTATTGCAACTGGATATGCCTGACCCCTGGAAAGTGTAACAGGGACCTCCCGAGGACCAGCCAACTTGGGACGTTAGCTCCCCCTGTTAACAAAACCCAGGGTTTTTACCTTGATGCATAGCCTCAAGTTCTCAGCAGCAAAACCTTTTGTTAAAGGGATTTAGCACTTTCTAGGAACGTAGGCCATAAGACTTTGGATTACTTTAATTTAATTTGAAATATTTACCAGCACAATATTTGGGGTTGGACTACATGACCTGTAAAGGTCCCTTCCAACCCAACCCGTTACATATGATCATTACATATGATTTAATGTAATAACCAGCAAAAAGCTGGAAAACACTGAAAAGCACTACTATGCATACCCAAATTCTACAAACAAAACACCCTTCTTCATCCTTTTTCCACCTGGACATCTTTTTTGATTACTAATTCCACAAAACTAATTACAGTACCTAACTGCTACCAAAGCATTTAATGAAACTAGAAGTTAGTAAAACAGTATTAGCAGAACAGCATGAAAAAACATTACAGTTTTTCTGTACAAGATGGAATTGGCGAACTGATCACACTTGCTAATACAAAACCACTGCACCACTTGGAAACTGTAAACTTTGTCAAAATTAAAGTATACACTAACAAAGAAATAAAGAAAGAACTCTGATATACACACACACACACTACCAGCATCCACACTGAAGTTTGTTTGCTTACCGGATAATTCAGATGTAACTTTTGAATTGAAAACGCAGAATCCTAACGCCTGTAATGCTGCATTACTTAGCTCTGAGTTTTGACTAGAAATGTGGGCCTGAAAAAAAACATAAAGCCTCAGTTTATAGAAGTAGCTGTTAAGTATTGTCTTAATACAAACACTTGTGCTCAATTAAGAGAGAGCTGTCAAAAGCAAACACGTGATGAAAAATGCACCCATGTGGGAAACCCTTCCTGATTACATACACTCCAAATCAATAAAACAATTTGAAGTTCTGAAGACATCTTTGTTCTCTGTAATTTAGACATCTTTACTGAAGTAAGCTCTAAACATCCAAAGTTCTTTACTTCTTTGCTTGTTATGTACTGTCACTTGACTCTCCAATTGCTTTTAAACATCTGAAACTGAAGGGAAAAAAGATGGCTAAGAACCTTCTCTACATTAATCTTCAAAAAAATTTGACATTTACTGCATATTCCAATTCCCTGAAGTGTTTCTAAATGCAGACAGAACACACTGTATCTTTTTTGGCTCAAAGATCAGCTTTGACTGCTTAACACTGCCTGAACGCATCCAAGACCCTGTATTTTATTTTTTCTGTAGTAATTTCTAAGAACGCGAAAGATATATTTTGCCAACAAACCCTTACTGCTATGTCACTAGTTTGAATTCTTATTAAATGAACTCAAATTCAAGTCTTACAATGGCCGCTGACCTTGACCACCTAAACATACCTTCATTCATAAAAAATCGAATGGAAGAGACATACCTTAAACACTTTGCAAAGTCGAAGAAAGTGTCTTCTGACATCTGCAGCGAATTCTTTGCCTTCCTCACCCGTCAGGCGACTTTAGGGAGCAGAAGGGAAAACAAGCAATATTCACAGGTTAAACATGTTATAACTGACATAACTTTGAACTTCTACTACACAATTAATTAGCTAATCATAGAATCATTAAGGTTGGAAAAGAGAATATGGAACCATTTCTTTCCTTAGAAAGCTAAAACACAACACTGAAGAAGCTAAAGAGCAAAAATGCCAGTCACCACATAGTTAGCCTGACACGAGTAAAATAGTGTGTTATAAAGTGCACGCGTCCTAGCATTTTGGAAAAAATGGAGTGTCTAATGACCCATTTTGTGCCTACGGAGCATAAAAAACCCCCCACACATTAAGGGCTTTTTTTGGTCAACTTTTATAAAACCATTAGAAGTTAATATGCAAACTTTAAATGAGTGCTGAAAACTAGATAAACTTTCCACAGAAATATGAGAGTTTAAAAAGCACATTCTTCAAAAGCAGTCCTAGAACGCAGGCTGCCCACTCCAGGAAAATTCTGGTTTGACAGCTAGCAGCGATGACTTTGCACATATCTGAAGAACATCCACACAGAGAAGCTATACTTATCCTATAAAACGTTAACAATCAGTTTCACATGGCGAAAAACAACCGTATTAAGTGCAAACACCCATAAGGCAACCCGAGAAATCTGCTGTTGCTTAATACTATCTTTAAGTTAGGATGGGGTTTTTTGTCAGTTATTACTAGAAACCTGCAAAATCTTGTAGTGTGATGAACATCTAAGCAGTTGCAGCTTTAAAAGTTACTACAAAACTGAAAGACAGGAACTCAAAGGAGTTACTGATGGAAAGAGATAATGCCTTTGCTTATGCTAACAAGCTCAAAAGAACCAGGTAAAAGCAGAACTCAACGGTTAAGAAGTACCTTCCACAAAGAAATGCAATTAAGGCAGGATCATTCCAAAACCCGAAAACCCCACCAAACCCCTAACCTTCCTAATCATGTCGTGGAAACGCAAGCCTTCTTTCAGAAGGAAAAAAGTTATTCTTTCCCAACGTTCCTTCACCCACCTCCGCAGTTTCCCCAGGAAATGCAGGAGGAGAGGCTCTCGGACGAGCAGACGCCC
>NW_008824309.1:5851048-5855008 GCF_000699105.1 Pygoscelis adeliae | reverse complement strand
TGCCCCGGGGGCTTCGCTCCCCGCCATGGCCGCGGCAGCAAGCCCTGCCCAACGCCCGCTGCCGTCGTCTCTGGGTGGGAGGCATTGGCACCGGTATATCCCACCCGGTGGCAAAGCCACTGAGTGGGGGACAAGTGACAGATTGATCACGGTGCGAATTACAGTGGGGCGTTTGCGGGTGTCATACCGGAGAAACCCGTTTTCTCAGGGACAGAGGTAGGCCTGAGCAGGGACGTCAACGGCTAAGTCTTTCTTTCTCAGTCACCCGCAGGGCTTCATGGTGGCGTTGGAGACGCTCAGCAGGAGTGCCCGTTCTGGAAGGAAACTCTTCCCCAAACAGCATCACCCCTCTGGCTCCATGGGGGTTTCCAGACAGGCAGGTTATTTCCTGTACACCCCCTGGTTCTGATCCCTGTCAGTTCAAGACCCGTTGCTTCTCAATTAAAGAAACAGCAAAAAAAAAACCAACCCCAAAACCACGCTAGGACATAAACAAAATGTTAACAGTTCTCTTCGTGCATTTTCCTTACTAACAAACACTTTTGCTGATCTTGGAGAACTGGAATGACATTTTATAACAGGAGGGTGTGAACAGGTTTATTCAGCCCACCAGGTGGCAGGATTAAAAAGCACCAGTAGATTTTAGGTGCAGCTTGATCCCATTAAATGTAGTGACACGAACCTTGTTTCCTGGCGCTCACATGAAGCATGAATAAAGTGTTGGAAATGACAGGGAGAAAAGCTGCGGTGCTAGCTGCAACATTGTTCTCCAGTACAGCCAGGAAGCAGGATTATATTCCCAGTGAAATTACAACGATAAAAGCTCAAAGATGAAATAAATTTAAAGAACCGAGAATTAGAATAAATAAAATGGGTCTGATTAGATGAGATGGGGGGATGAGAAGACTCTGACAAAATTCATTGAGTAGTTTCTGATTCATCTCACCAGAAAATTACGACGATAATATAATTGATTCTGTGCTGTTCACCTTCTTCCCAGTCTTCTGACTTCAGACAATTAACGGGTGGCTGCTAGGCCACCCACAAGATGAGTTTATGTATCTTAAAAATAAGCTTACTCTAAAGGAAAATAAGGATAGAACAGGATATTAAATTTAAAAATAATTGAAATGGTCACACAAAAAGTTTGTTCAGATGGTGCAAGAAATGAGGAGAAGGAGCAGTTTACATAGAAAAATAATTTTTTAAATCTTTGGTAACAATGAATTCTTCAGATTTTTACAGTACTTGTAATCTAAAAATAGTCTTCTATTCATGTAAGTATATTTTATAATTTATTTCCTAGTATACTTTATTAACAAAACTTACATAAAAGCAGAACATAAAAAGTCAGAAAGATACGAAGAAAATGTCTTATCTGAAGAAACAGATATCTGAATTGGGTTCTACAACATGTTTCTTAACTAGTGTATCTTGTTACTCTGCTCACATAATACCAAATTTTCCAGAGAAGAAGTTTGATTTTCCTTGGGATGTTGTGTTCTTTCCATCACTTGACTGTGAAGGCAAGTCCATAGTAATATATCTGATCTGAAAACCACCAGCAGTCACTGAGGCATCTGTCAAAAACTTCAAGGTCATAACGTTGCCTGGGACAAGAAAAAGAAAAACAAAGGTTATGTTTTTGGGTGGCATAAAAATGTGGCGTTTCAGAGTTATTTTTGAAGTGCTCTTTCTTGCTTGCTTCTGAGATCTTTAGAGCAAATCACCCTGTCTGTCTACTTCCAAGCTGTGGCCTGGGAGGGTTGTAGTTCCATCAGCCCCACGGAAAACCAGGCAGATTTTCATCACTTTACTTCGTCTGCAGAGCCCAGCGGTTGATAAAAGTTTTGCTGTACCCAGTGCTTTCTGCAAAGCGTTTCTGGTTCTTTAAAATGCTGCTCTGCTTCACTCTACCTGTGAAATGCCCCGCTTCACGTGTGAGACACATCTGGCATTGAGCCTCACGGGTCTCTGGGTAACACAGGGGCGAGGTTGCTACACCACCCTCCCACGAGTGTCATCTGCTCATCTCCACCAGGCCCCTGTAAACTGGGAGAGCAGGGATGGCACGATTCAACTTTTCTGTTCTCTTTCTGCTGATGACAGCTGTGGGCTGGAGCGTGCCACCGTGAGTTTCCGCACGGACTATCCACGATCCCCAGGGAACATGGCCACCTCCTTGCACGGGTAGCTCGCCTGGCATCTGCGCTACAGCGGTTTTGCGACGCTTGAGCAAGGAGAGGTAAAAGTGGCTTTGATTTACATGTAATCAGACCTTGACCTGCTGTTTATAATGGCTGTAACCATTCTAATTACAGAATAATGGCTGTAACCAGTTTAGAGCTGTTCTTGCAATCCTTGCCCTTGAAATGGGAAAAACTGGTGCATGAAGATGGTGTGCATAGGCAGGGCTCAGTTACTGGTTACAGATCTGCTGTGGAAAGGTGCCTGTGTGAAAGCCCCTTTAACGTCCGTAGGTCTACTGCCTCTGTAAGGCAAATATATTACCTGTGCTAAAGATATCATCTGGCAACTCGTCTCCACAAAACCTGGAAAAAAGATATAAATGGTCGTGATTAAACGACACAGCAAACATGCCATGGCCCTGCTGTATGGGACCTACACTGGACAGTGGCTCTCGGGCTGTACTCCGGAGCTGTGGCCCACGGGGCTAAACTGGTTACAGGTACTCAGTGAATGTAATTCTCCCCTACGTGTTAAAGCAATTGCCTAAAGGATTTTTGTCATTATCTTAGAGTAAGGTGTTGGGGAGGGAAAAAGGCAGGAAACATTTTTCAATATATGCAGGAAGTAAATGATGCAAAACAAGAAAAAGAGCGATTTAGCATGGCGTTAAGGAAAAGAACAATGGCCCAAGGCTAAGAAAGGCAAGAGCGTTGTCAAGAAAAACGAACGGGCTAAATCCTTGCTCTGCTACACATGATTTGTAGAGAGGATGTGAAAAGTGGCAGGAATCGGGAAGTGTTTGTTATCCCTTTTTCTGCTTTATTTTTGGAAACTTGCAGTACTTCATACTAAAATATGACTGCTAAAGGACAAGCAAAAATATGACATTGAAGAAAAGAAAGTGAGAATTAAGCAAAGAGGGAAACTAAATCTCGTAAGAGGGATGATACATAACACTTGTTCTGTTCTGATTTTGTTAGAAAGTATTTTACTTCTGTAGCGAATAGTAACTTAAATAAAATACATTTTTGCTAACGGTTTAACACCCCACCTCCCTCCTTTCAATTAAAGCAAATACAAAATACTGTTTGAGCTTGCTCGGAGTTCTTCCTGTAAAATGATAGAGAAGTAAGATAAGCAGCTAACCAAAAAGTCTTGCAGCTTTCTTTCATGTAATTTAAGAGAGCAGAAAAGGGCAAAGCGCAATTCTCTGAATCTCTTTACAGGCCTGTGTTAATGACAGTAAAGCAAACTGCCAGGCAAGGTAAGTCAGGTACTACTGCTACAAGTATTACGGGCATATCAGGGGTGCTAATTGGGTCAGGTAATACAGTGTTCTTCTGAAGTAATGTTCTGGGGAAAAAATTAAATCATTTGATTGTTTGCATATTAAAGCTGGAATTGCTTTACCTGCCCACAAAGCCATTGATATCATCATAGCTATCGTAGACTTCCAAGAAATCAGCCATACAAGCAGTGTCGTCTTCAACATCAAACTCTAGAAACTGTAGATGAATACGTTGTCCATACTTTACTCTAATATGCCAGTAGCAAATTTGGTCATTTTCATACTCATTTGGGTAGCCTGGTGACTTAAAAACATGTTTTGAATCTGTGAAGACTCCACCACATTCTTTTCCTAAGAGAAAAATAAAAACATCAGAGTTTAAGTATTCATTCTGGATATGGCTACGGTTTAAATCTTTGTGCGCTTTGACCCAGCATCCCACAGGAACACCCAGCGTGATGGCACTTTTCACATATTTAAGC
>NW_008824309.1:5840866-5851021 GCF_000699105.1 Pygoscelis adeliae | reverse complement strand
GGCATTCCCAAGAAATGTCGGCCATTCCTAGCTTTTGGGAGCAGCTATTTTGGAAACAAGAGGCATGATCCAAAACTCACTGAACTCAGAGGAAAAGCTTTGATCGACTTCAGCGGACTTTGGGCCAGAGCTAAGTGTTTTATATAAAAGGCATTTGGGGTTTCTGGCAATGTCAAACTGTAAGCTTTACAGCTGTACTTGCAAGTCACCCTGGCATTCCGTTTCATCCTTTCTTCTTCAAAAACCTCTTGAAAGTCTGTCTTCTACAAAAAAACTGACAAAGGTCAGTGATCACATACATTGCATTGTACTCCTGTTACTGTTGCAGCTCTTCAATCCCTTTGGAATGTCTCCTTCGGGACGAAAAACACTCATTCCGGTTTGATTCGGTGGCCATTTGAACTTTGCCAGCTCCCCGACAGTGGGACCAACCAATTTGGGGACCTCACACTGCCTGACTTCAGGATTTGTCACAGTTCCCCAGGTTCAGACCTGGGGGAGAGGGAGGTACCTTCTAAGGGCGATTCGGGGCACATGAGTTTGGAGCCTTAAGCTGGGTAGTGTGATTAACCCTCTTAGTCTGTACATTGTCCGTGCGTCCTGTACTTCCCAGCTCCAGATCATTGCTAGGTTGGATGCACATTTCAAACAGGCGAACAGTTCCACAAGCACCTCTTGACATCTTTAGCCCCCTAGGGAAGAGCACAGCCTCAGTTCAGTCAGAGATTGGTCTTTGTTCCCCCAGGCTCCTTGTCTCCCACGCAAGCAGACGGCTCTTGCCAGGCTTTGTAGCAGATTGTCCATCAAGCGTGAATACATATCCTTTTAATGGAAGAGACTCAAGCCGTCTGCTGAGTGTTGGCAGTTCTGGTTTCCTTTTGTCCTCTAACCAAACAGCGCATTTGGAAAGTAACCACCTCTCAGCCCAGAGGAGAAGGCTGACAAAGTCGGGCTGGCAGTTTACATGCAGTAATAATGAAGGCAGTAGTCTCTCCTGCAGTTGTCTCTGTATGCTGAACATCTGTGAATGTCCCCCACCCCACAGAGCTATTTGATTAACAACTGCCCAGCTAACACAAACAAGCTCGAGCCCTGTGAGCACAAACAAAATGTGCACAGCTGTGCAGACATCACGGACAACTCCAACTTTTGGCTCTGCCAGGCAGGGTAGTACACTTGGAGTAGTAGGAGAGCCAAGCGGTGCACAAAGTTAAGCTTTGCTTTTCTTGTTGGTGCCTACTTTTTCCGTCTTCCCTGCCATACGAAGTGTTATCAAGCTAAAATGAAACAGCAGCAAATGGAGGGGAATGGAGAGATGTCCCGTATCTGGTGAAGTCTGGTCAGGCGTGTTTGGACCGTGTCTCCAGATCTGCTCTGGAGATCCACTTTTCTCCTCCTAGTTACACACGCACGCGCACACACACACGAGGCACTGCTGGGAGCTGGATCTGTCAGGTGTTTCAGTCCCAGACATGGCATTCATTTTCAAAAGTTGTTCTATCTCAGGCACAAGGAAGAAGGAATAAGGGTTAACACTAAATTTAGCCTGTTTACAGGCAGAATATCTGGGACACGGTTCCCATGTTAAACACCTCAGACTAGTTACTAGAATGAAATTGTGGGCTAAATGTAAACACTCTTATACAAAACAAGACATTCGCACATCACATTGGAAATATTACTTACCTTTTTAATCAACAACAGCGTATCGCTACATTTTTAGTTTCCGAAAGGGCTTTGCTTAGGCCCACTTATATATGGTACAACGCAGTGCAGAGACACTGAGCTCCGAGCAAGCCAGACCAGCTCTAGGTAACAGCAGAGGTGCAAGGCTCCAAATAAATTTGTATCAATACACCCCCCCTTCGCAGACAGCATATTTACGGTATTGACGCTAACTCAGAGCCTGGGTGCCTTTGCGCAGCCAGATAGCATGGCACGCAGTCATAATCTTAGACCCGAAGAGCGACGGGCTGTTTTCAAACACACCGTTAGGGTTGTAGCAGTAGGCATCCCATCTCTCGCTTCTGTTGAGGCGAATCCCGTAATCAACAATACCAGTTTTTCCAAAGCCACAGTTGGCTCCAGCTTTTACTATGGGATAACCAACCCTGCCCTTTGCCATCCAGCCAGCAGCACACACGTGGAAACCTGCAACAGGGAGAAAATGAGACATGGATGTGATAAATCAATCCTAGGCAAGAAACTCTGCTTTTTAGTCAAGTCAGTGAAGTCTTACTCAAGCTGATCAATGACTTGAGTGTAATTGGCCTAATAGAAATTGGACTCCGGGAAAGAACAGCACTTTGAGAGGATCATTTTAAACACAGAACATAAAATTGCTTTGTGTTCTCCACAATATGATTATTGGTTCTTCATTTGAAAAGAAAAATCAAATGCAGAGGGACTACATAGTTTCCTGGGTAGTGAGTTTTAAGTGCTGTACCAGCATTTGTAATCAAATTATATATTGGATGAGTTATATAAGTGTGTTCTTTGTTTCCCTTTTGAAGTCATACAAATTCATTCAATCGTATCTCAAGAGTTTGCAGCATTAAGTTCTAAGAATGAATAAAATACTACATGCAAAAGACAGCTAAGAAAACAAAGTATTTACTTGAAATTCTTTCAATTTAAATTTAAATACCTGAAATGCCTCAAGTATTTCTTGCTAAACAAAAAGATCCTGTTAATGCATTTTGTGGCTGAGACCTTAAAAACAATAGCCAAAGAATGCAGTGTTATTCACTGTCTGGTAGAGACCAATTCAATGGAACTGGAACATATTTGTGGCGTCCTAAGACTATGAGCTACTCAGAAGAGACAAAAGCACCCTTTTTACATGTGTGCTGATGCTGAGAGCCAGCTTCTGACTCAACGGTGTAGCCTGCAAATTTCTGCAGCGGAGGATATTTTCCATTGTTTTCCTAATGCTCTGAATGAATGAATAATTTCTTATTAGGAAGCAAACAGAAATACAGTAGAGCCCTCACTCAGCGCCACTCTTCACTCCAAGCACACCACTCACTCTCTCTCAGAGCAAATAGGGATGGAATAAACATTATGAAAACATCTTGACTGACGATATGAAAAATAGCAATGCACGTTTACTATAGAAGCTCCCTGGGGATAAATGCCTTCCTCTGCGGCCCCCAGCAGCACCCAGGGGCTGTAGCTGGGGTGGTACCGTTGCTTCCCAGCTCAGCCAGACGGCTCTCCGCTGGGTGTTGTTGGTTCCGGGACTGTGCTGCACCCAGAGCTCAGGGGCATGCGTAGCACTCTGTGCAGATGTTATCCCTGACAGCTCTGTAAGTAGCGCAGTCATGCTCTGTTACCAAGGGGGGGAATTGCATGCGACTTGGGCAAAAATCCAGGGAGTTTACAAGTCTCTCAGTCCCAGAGTTCATAACATTCATGAAAATACAAGACTGGCAACATTATGAATGAGTGATGTGAAAAGCGAACAGCTGTGATTTTTTTGGAACCTATTTTTCTTGCCGCCTCCAGCTGCTGATAGGTGGCTAGATGTCCTCCCTCGTATTCACAGACTGCTTTTGCTTCTGCATAGGTGAGCTGGTACTTCCCAGAGCGTGACTCCCTGTGATACACTCCGGCTGCTCGTTCTGTGGGAAGAAAGCAATAAATGATTTCAGTATTGTGTCTCAGCCAGCCCGCCTTCCGGGGTGCTCTCCCCGCCTCCAGCAGTTTCCCCAAGACCTGCACTTTGGGCTACCGTCCAGGTGAGGAGAGAAACAAAAGCTAGTAGCTGTGCCACTTGGAAAGCATCAGGAAAATATGTCCCTCCCAACCCAAAGGCATGTTTTTGCAACCCAAAGGTATGTCTTTGTTTGGGAGAAGTTTTGAACAACAGAGCTAGTCAGAGCTTGGTGAGGTTTTGAACAACAGAAAATCAACAAACGCAGGGAAGGACTCCCCTAGGACTACTCAGAAGGCAGTAGTTATGGGAACGATCGGCTGGTGTCAGCATCACTAGTTCCGTGTATCCTATCTGACTCAGGGGAAGCTCCTCCTGGATTGCTATCACAGCATACTTTTGGATGTAACTTTAAGTGCCTTTGTAAGATGAATCAGAGCTTTGTTTTGAATCTCCAGAGAAGTTAAATCAGAGCTACTTGGATAGAGGAGAGGCAGAAATTAAAGGAAATAAAAATGTGGAATAAAAATATCTGAGCTTGTGTCACGAAGGGCAGGACCAGAACAATTGCTGGCTGACGTTTTTGCTGCACAGAAAATTAATACACTTTCTTCATTAGTTTTTGCTTTGCTGTTGCAAGTACAATATAAAGCAGCTTTCCAGGGAAACCTAGAAACTGTCAGTACTACTCCAAGTTTTATAATCTTTTCATGTGGCACTTGTCTGATGACATATGTATGGAAATCTGTGTCAGAAACAATCTGCATATCTAATCTGAATGGCATTTTTGTTTAGATCTTTCTTATGTTTAGTGTAATCTGAGAGAAATGGCTTCTGTAGCTGTCACTGGTCAACATGACTGAAAAAAGACGCAAACAGGAAGCATTTTTTACAGTGGTTATTTGTACCATGGGAAAAAAAGAATGTCTTTTCTAGGGACATACTTAGAGTCAGTAGTTTTGGCTAGGTTAGGACATTTTTAAAAAAACCATGGTCACCACTGAATTGTGGTTAGCAATGGTGAGAACCCTTATTGGATAGAAAATGACATTTGCCAATGTGGTTTTTGGACCCACAGTCACTGGCCTTGCGCCCAGTGAAGTAAATTATATTGCTGACAACAGTCTCGGAAGACTGAGAGCTGCTTTCTGTAACATCGCTGGGAATGTCACTGGCATGAGCATGCGATAGCACGTATTCCGTGGAAAAATCTTTCCGAAGAAGCCAGTTCCATTGCAAAGAAGCGTCACAACTAACAGCTGTGGAATAACGGTATGCTGTATTAAAAAAAAAAAATCTATTTTAATTACAAACTTATTCATAGGAAGTCTTATTTTTCATTCATTCAACAGTCTATCATGTCTAACCTGATAAATCCACTCACTGCTGCTTTACAGCATGATTGTATTGGATTCAGTATGCATGAATTGAAAATCTGAGTACTACAGAAAATAGCCCACCATTGAGCCTCACTGCACACTCAGGGGACAACCTGGGATTGCCATTATTGATCACTGCAGCTCACAGGGAAGTGAACTGGAAGGTGAATTGAAAAACACAGACCGTAGTCCTTGGGATTAGCCGAGCTGCCCCACCTACACCGAGTCAGAGTAAAGGGCCGCTGAATTCTGAAGTCTGTCACCTTTGCAAAGTTGACCAGTCACAGCCAAAGCAAGAGCAGCCTTAAAGCTTATTGTCGGTAAAAGCCCCCATCGCTCTGGCAGCCCCCTTTGCAAGACCCACCCTGTTCCTTCCCTGGAACTGCTGCTGGCTGTACCACCAGGGATTCGGGGGGAATTGCCAACTGGTTGACTCATCGCTCTTGGAGCTGACAGTAAAAACTTACCATTTTTAGTTGTTCTCCTGACTT
Organism: Pygoscelis adeliae; assembly: GCF_000699105.1. Lineage (NCBI taxonomy): Eukaryota > Metazoa > Chordata > Aves > Sphenisciformes > Spheniscidae > Pygoscelis > Pygoscelis adeliae. Next base: position 5,845,496 of record NW_008824309.1, on the reverse strand, counting down.
TTTCACCTGGCAATATTGTTTTCAAATCTTATGCCTCAGAAGGTATCTACCCCCACTTATTGATGCTAAAACGTCACTGTGGACAGGCATCACGCTTTTCAGAATATTGCTGGAAACACCTGCTCTTCACAGTTTCTGCAAGGGCTGCTCTACCAACCGCAGCACCACTGAGTCTTCGTGCAGCGTCTTGGTGGGTGGTGTTACCCTGCTGAGAGCAATCACCAATCTGTATCTCTGTTACTCCTTTGTGAGGTGACGATAGTTGCCTTTGGGAAGATAGACCACACACATGTACTCCACCAAGCTTTGAGATTCGATGCTGGCTCGGTGTATCGCAGTTTAACGATAAAGTATTCCCTAACAGTATATCCTAATTAACTGATCAGATCTTTCACTGGCATTTTTTTTCCCCTCCCTCTTAATTACGTTAGGGGCTGTGCAGAAAGATATCAGCAAAACCAGACCTAGGCCAAAGCACTGTACGTATTAACTATTGATATACTTTTACATATTTTTCTATCTGTATATGTATATACATATATACACATATCCACAGTCATACATGAACACACGCACGAATGACTAGCAGTCTTTATGGAGGCGATATCACGGCTGTGTAGATAAACCTGCATGAAACGTTGGTTTTACTTGCAAGCACAAGCGCATGCCGACCCCTGTAAATGCGTGCCATTTATATACCATGGGGCCAGCACTACAGAGTACGACGCGTCCCAGCCTCAGCCGGGCATCTTCTCTGCTGGGGGATTCTGCTTGAAGGCTGCTGTCTTTACCTGACCTGCCTGAAATCTCCTCTTCCCGGACAACAGTGAGAACTTTCAGCAAAGTTCTTTCTTCCTTTGCCCAAAACCCTACATATTGGGACTGTTCTCTCAGGGATTTCTCCACCCGCTTTTCTTCTTTGGTTCTTACTCAAAAGGTCATGGGTTACATGGCTGACAGGACATGTTTCTTCCAACTCACATTTCTTAAAATCTCTCCTTGAAGTCCAGAGACAGCAGGATCCTGCAAGGACAGCAACCTTCTACTCACCCACAGCAGTAGGAGATGGTAAAACGTTGCCAATCTCTTCTGCACAAACACAAGCAGCATGAAATTTGGCCTAATAAAGTACCCTCAATATGCATGACACAAATACTAAATGCTAAATAAAAATAAATATTTAACTTTTAAGCAGAGGATGGCCATGCAGAGTTACTGGCGCGGGCCTCTGCTAACGCGCACGGTCATACCTAGAGTACTCCACCAAACGGGGTAGGTATGGCCCCTAAACCGCACTGACACACGGTGTGCGGACGGGGATGAAATTCTGAACACAAAGAGTGCAGCAGCTGCCCTGGGAAACCTACTTTGTGGCACTAAGAACTGGCACTCAAATAAGCGTATGAGCATATTTGGGCAAGACTGCTCCAATCCTCTCACCAGTTTACAATAAACCTTTGGTTATAATGTGCTTGTGTCAAAAATGAGCGACAATAAAATACCATTCACACAAGAAAGACATTAACAGGAAGGCGATACAGCCAGCTGCAGCAGGACTGCACGCTTACTGGGAAAACAAAAGAAGATTTGTAACAAGAAAAAAGATAAAAGACATGAGCATTTCTAGACTGGCATTAATTGAAGATTTTATATTCGTGCTAATGATTTACTGAGGAAGAAAGGTAAAATGGAGAACTCCATTTTCAATTTGGTCTTGATAGTGCTTTATCAGAGGAAGAGGAGATAAACAAAGCTCAGATGTCACTGTGCATTCCTAGGTTTTATTCAAGGGAGGGGCTCTTGCTTTACTGCTCGTGCATGGTGAGTATGAGATTGAGGTTACTTGTTTTACTCTTCAAGTTACACTTTTTTTTTTAAATACAAAGATGCATAAATTGGATGGCTGTGATTTTGCCAATTTTTTTCTTCATTTATACATATAACGTCACTGAATTCCATTGGTAACCCAATTAACTGCATTTTGAGGTTTGTTTCAGTAATTTTATTGCTGTAGTTACACTAGATGGTGCATTTCTAAAGCAGCTTCAACAGAGTCCTGGAGATAAGAAAGCAGAGTGGTCATTTCAATCTCCAAGCTGCGCACTGTGCTTCCAGATTTTGCATGTGTTTGTTTATTTAGAGCAAGTCATCAGTTTTTACCCCATTGTTTATTTTTATTTACTCTCATGGTAAATGCTAAAGGTGTAGCAAAACATAATTTTATTATGCATTCCAGTTAACGCTGTTTCTTCATTTTGAAGAATTAGAATTTTTTTTCTTCAAATTGACTTCAATTCATAAAACTGCTCAAATGATCACTGTCACCACAAATCCACATTTATGTTGTAGAAACCCCTAAAAGGCTACATCCAGGGTAGCTGGTTGCAGCGGTCATGTGGATACGCCAATATTTGCAAATAAACCACCCGGGACCCATTCTCTGCCCGTGAGTGCACGTGGCATGGCGTGTGCCTGAGCCCTCTTCCCCGTCAGGGTGGTCTCGCCCAGGGACAGTCCCGTGGCCCGGCTCTCCCTGGCGCTGCAGTAGAGCACTCTTTAGATGACCACTGGCTGGCTGAGAGCAAAACTGTGCCAAGGAACATGAGAGTGGTGTTAAACCACAGAGAGGACCTGTGCACGGCCCTGTGCTGTTCACTTGCGCAGGGACAGCCTGTACAGGCTACAGATAAACAAGGGGCCTGGCTCAGCAAGCCCGCTTGCTCATTGCTCTGACCACATCCCTTCTATACGAGAATACCCATCACAGCCTGTACGAAATTCAACTTCTCTGCCCCTACTATCAGGGCTTAACACAGCCTCAGTCCTACTTATCTTCTGTGTCTCCTTACTGTTATTCCAGCCAGGAATATAAGCTTTGCTTGTTTTTCACACAAACATCTTCTCTGTCATCCTTTTTTTTTGAATAGCAGCCACTTGAGGTGGTGCACGAAGCTGCCAAGCTGTCCTCCCTTGGAGCTCTCCCCCACCTCAGCACCTTCAGCAACTATGGGACACAGCAGGCATGTTCCAAGTTTAGAAGGAAAGAGAAGTCATTAAAAGTGAGCAGCCAAATGGAAAACAATATAGATGACTTCTCCTTCTCATTTATGTTCCTGTTAGTTTACATGGTCCTCTGAGAAGGGACTGGAGTCACGTGGTTGCTCCACCAGCTAATAGAGCGTGGCCGCAATCCCTCATGAAACGTCTGAGCACAACAGAAACGTGTACCGGCTACAGGAATTCCTTAAAATCCTTAAAGAAATACACAACATGCTGAAGAGGATAAAGGAGTTTGTAAGTATTTGTCTATAAAACGGAGTGCTCGGTGCATGTTTTTGTTTTGGCATCCTTTATGTGACTATATTCTGAATATGTTTTTCTGTTGTACTGGATAATTATAAAGATCTATAGAAGAACTCTCAGAGCTATTTAAACCCACTTGAGGGCAAGGAAACTATTCCCACAGCATTTTCTATAGCCCTTTTGAAATCTTCTCTCCGCTGTTTAATGATGTGAACAAACCAACGGCTAAAACATATACATTTCTGTACTTTCCTAGAAACCTAGGAAATATTATCGCTATTATTTCCAGATCATTTAGTTTCATATGTAGGACCCCAGGCATCTGAAGTATGTTCATGCAGAAAGTAATTCATTCCTCTGGCAAATGTTTCTTTTCATACTCGTTTTCCTTCATTAGAAGCAACTGTTATTTAATGCTGTTTTCACTTTACCTCATGCTGTAGGAAAATACATTCAGATGAAATATTCCATAACTACTTTTTCCTGCACTTCAGAGAAATAGTAAAAATAGTAAGCTCATAAAGACAAAACTTACAGTCACTACTCAGACAAAAAGACCACCAATTTCAATGCAGGATTTTGCTAATATTAATGCATGGCTCGATTTTGTATTGCTAGGCGCTCATCTTTACACCGTTAGACAAACACAGGGACTTACACAGCAAAACATTCATGATTAAATTATTTCTTACCTAACCAAATAGAGTTATGCAGCACTCCGTCCCTGAATCCCCATGCTTGAGCCTTGTCCCACAGCAGGGCAGAAAAGAAAATCAGTGCAATCATCTCTTCTGAACTATTAGGCTGTAAATATTCCCTGCTAATACACTCAGGATAACCTCTGCTAGCAGCTGGCTAGATCCTATTGGAACATCTGGTAGCCAGATCTTAAATAGTGCTTTCAGCTGTGAGGTCAGCAAGCCTGCTCCAATTGTGCTTGCTGTAGTAGTATTACACAATTAAATGTGATGTCTGCAGTCGTCCATGTGACTCACTTTTGGCTCTCTTGATTCCCAGTGTGTCCAAGAAACTATTCTATCCCTCACTACATGCAGTGAGGGACAGCACACATGAACACTTTTCAAACCAAAGTCTGTTCACTCTTCAGCATTCACTGTCTTCAAATTCCGTAAAACAATAAAATTAATAAGCAGTCTATCTGCTTATAGTGTTTCTAGTCACACCATTTACAGCACCGAAGAGAATCACACATGCTACCTCTCATTTTCATTTAAACATTCTGTTCTTTTGTATGTAATTTGGATTTAATTTCACAGTGACCTAATCAATGAAAAAATGTAAGGAGAATATTTTTCAATGGCTGTTT
>NW_008824309.1:5834829-5840842 GCF_000699105.1 Pygoscelis adeliae | reverse complement strand
CAAACCTCCAGATCAGCATAAAACTGCAAGTGTCAAAAACAGATGCTCTTTGTTCTGCAAGTGGGAAATAAAGCTAAAATCTTCCCCTCCAAACCACAGTTTAAAATCTGATTCATAGCGTGACAGCTGTCTGCTTGTCTTCCCTTCTGGCTGAAAGTGAATACTGCAGCTGCTCCTTGTGGATGAGTGGGAGAGTAGAAAGGGGGAAAGATGAGACTATGGAAAACGGTCTGGTGCTCCACACTTCTGAGCAGTCATTGGAAGACTCTGCTCTCCAGTTCTGATAACATTCGTAACTTCTGAGTCAGGAGCTATAGAAAAAGATGTGCTCATGACCATGAACACAATCAAATTAAAATAAAGGAAAAGGAAAAGGAAAGGGTGGAGTACTCTGTGCCTACTCAAAAATATTTTACATAGAGGACTGTTGTACCAATGAGGAATATATTCTTTATCCCTGCAGTCTTAACATAAAGTGATGAATGCCTAGCTACATCGTACACATGGACACACACACGTATTCCTCCCACCTACAACTCAGGCAGATACTGAAGGGGAGAGCTGTGGGGGAACGGAGTTGAGAGCGAGCCTTTCCCCTGCATCAGAGTAGCAAGGCACCTTCCACGAAATACCAATGTCTTGACCTGTCACTCTTCAGCACTCACTGATGACAGCAAACCCGTTCTTCCAATAAGGTTCACCTACATGTACATTCCTGTTGTGCACACACATGCCTTACCCATTCGAGTTTGAACCTTCAGTGTGCAGCAGTAGGTGTATCCATAACAATGGATATGTCTTCTCACTCCTGACAAAGCTCATGTGCACTCATGTGGCGCTGGGGGAGGTTTAGATTGGACGTGAGGAAAAATTTCTTTACTGAAAGTGGTTAAACATTGGAAGAGGCTGCCCAGGGAAGTGGTTGAGTCACCATCCCTGGAGGTATTTAAAAGATGTGTAGATGAGGCGCTGAGGGACATGGTTTAGTGGGCATGGGGGTGTTGGGTTGACGGTTGGACTCGATGATCTTGGAAGTCTTTTCCAACCTTAATGATTCTATGATTCTGTGATTCAACTCTGATGTCAAGGCCTGGCACTGGGACTTTCCACTCAGGTACCCCAGAAAGCTGATGACAGCCCGCTGGCTCCCCCCGACCAGCCTGGGACATTCAGGGCTCAGTGGCTTATTGTCCTCTTTCCTGCCGTGCTAGTGAGCTACCACAGAGTGGGATGCTGGGACCGGGGATATTGCCTGCCAGTTTGTTCACCAGTCTCTACCACACTGATTGTCCCACCACACTGATCGTCCCACCACACTTTACAGCTCCTCTGTCAGCAAAACAAGAAAGCACTCTAGAGACTTGTCTCATTGCATAGAGGTAGGAGCCCTACCCTGTTTCTTCTTTCTAGATTTGAGGATTGGTGCTTTATTTGTACTTGTTTTCTACTTTAATGCCCAATAGGTAAGAGTCCAAGCTTTTTGAATGAGACCTAATTCAACATTATTCTGTGAAAGCATATTGGTAGAAGTCTGTTGCTTTCCAAACCTTAATATCCGAGACACGCATCTGAGGTTACCTGGGATGTGAGTTGTGAGGATGGCAGTACAAACTTTTGGGGTGGTGGTGAATGGAAGAGGCAGTGCTGAGTGCGTTGCTCTGGAGCATTCATTTGTCATTAGCTGAAGGAGACTGGCGCTTAGCCTTTGCTGGATGGGAGTTGTGACATATTCATGGTATCTTCTGGGAACCTAGAAACAATAAAGAGGCATGAGGGAAGGAATGGAAACCAAAGGAAAGTGAAAATTCAACAGCAATATCATTCACTAGTAATCTAAAAAGACAAATTACTCATTCAGATGAAGAGAATCCTCTCATACTGACGTGAAGATTTCTCCTTCTGAAAGAAGTATGATGTGGATGTCTTTCTCTGCACAGAGCACCTTTTCTCCCTGCCATTCCATGCAAATTCCTCTGGATGATATTGCAACGTGAGTTGATAGCTTAACAATCTTATATCAGAGCCAGATGTCTACGCCACAGGGAATTGTTCTGTTCCGTGGTAGGCGGGTGCCAATCCCACAAGATCACAAAAATGTGTTAATAGTGACTAACTCATAAAAGAAAGCAGTGCGTACCAACTTGGAGATGATTTGTAATAGACTACCATGCTGAAATTCTTGAGAAAGACACTCATGCAATAATGAATAAAAAAATATTTTTTACTGAAGTTAACCTTTAATGCTGAAAGGCCTCAGTTAGAAAAAGCAACTTAATAAATAAAGGCCATAAAGTACCAACAGTTCTAATAATGACAGTTATCTGAAAGCATCTCTCTTGATTTATACGAGGTCTAATGTTTGAATGAATATATTCATTCAATATGGAGGAACTGTAAGTCCAAAGAAATACAGTGGCTTATGAATCATAGAATCACAGAATAACTGAGGCTGTAAGGGATCATGAGAGGTCATCCAGTCTTGAAGCCAGGATTCAGATGTCCATCATAATATCCTCTGAACAATCCCTCAAATGAATAAAATTCATCGTTGTTGGACGGTAACAAAAGCTCTACAGGGTTCAGTACATGTTTTGTAGTGAAGAGTCATTGAGTATGGTGAATATTTTGATACCTGAGGAAACAACTTAATGTTTGCTGTTGTGTTGCATTAACATTAGACATATGCTCCAGATTCAGCCTAGGCATAAGTCTGTGCAACTTGCAGTGTCAATAAAGTAACACTTTCAGTCCTATACATCTGTCTCCCAAGTGAGCCGGAAAGGAAAGGTTTTGTCTGCAAATCCTAGCAGAACCTCTCACCAACAAGAAGATATTCCACAGCTGTACGTGGGCACTTTGAGACATTAATCTGACAGTATTTTCTTTAGTTTTCTTCCAAGTTTTCCACATTTAAATTTTTTTTTCCTATATATAAAAAACACCAAAAAAAAATTTAAAAAACGGGGGGGGGGGGGGGCTTTCCTTAACCTCTTTCCATACATACATATGTTAAGAAATACTGTTTGAAAGTTATTCTGTGGTTTTGACTAGTGTTCGAAGTGAACACCTAATTTGGTAGTGCTCAAACTGTGGTGTGAAGCCCACAGCGATATAAAACTAATTGCAATGACAGAGAGAAAAAACAATCCAGAAGCTTAATGGATGAACCACTGAGGATGAAGGAATTTTAAAAAAATAACAGTAGTGTATGTGGGTCAGAAGTCTCTTTTGCATTAATTTAAATATTACGCACCTAAACTTTTCATTTTTCTTCTATTTCTAAATGAATGAAAACAGTGAAAATATTTATAGCTTTTGTATTCTAAGATTCACGTTACTATCGGTGATATAGAATATATTACAATTACATTGTTTATAGCTTGAGAATGATACCAAGAATGATGTATTTCAATGGAAAGGCATGCAGCAAAAGGCCTTCCATTGGGAGTTTTTTTGCAAGAAACTGTAATCTCATTCAGAAAAAATTACTTGGTGGAAAGTGTAGGAAAAAGGAGTGCAGGGAAAAAGATAGTGAAACAGCTAAAGCTAAGTTTTTCTTATGAGAAAAAACTAAAATAGCTGATGTGAAAGGGGGGGAATATGACTACACTGACTGAATTTACATTGTGGGAAACCTGAGAATGGAAGAAGTGCCAAAGAAAGGAAAAAGTTAGCCCAATATCACCCCATCCCACCCAGAGTTAAATTTAGGCTGAAAAGCGGAAGACAACTTCAAACCGTAAGACCAGAGAAGTTTTAGAACGGCCAAACAAACAGAACACCTAACTTATTTTGAGATGATGTTTGAGGAGGAGCTTGGGTTTGATGTTCTTTGGAAGAAGGCCACTTCCAGTCCTATCTTATTTTTATCTCATTTTAAACAAATTTTATCTTATTTTAAACTTTTTTTTTTGATGAACTGAGCTGTCAAGGTACAAGATGAAGAATTGTCCCACACTGCAGGACCTCCATGGAGCCCTTAGGAACCATCAGATCCCAACCATATGCCACATGGCAGAAATAATTACACCTGAATTATTCCTGGTAGATACTTGCGCAGCCTGTTCTTATGAACCCGCAGCGGTGGCAATTCCACAGCCTTCTGGTGCTTAACTCTTCTTAACATTTTAAATACCGTCCTTAACCAAAACACCTCGTATTAACTAAAATCTTTCCTGCTACAACTTTAGCCTATTTCTTCTTTTTGCTTCAGCAGACTCAAGTAACAGATTCTTTATGGCCTCTTTGTAGCAGGAAAGTTATGTTACAACTGTTATTGTATCTTGCTTCAGGTCTCTCCTTAAAAATAAACAGGCTGTTCTTTCTTCTTTCCTGTAGGTCATATTTTCTAGACTCTTGATCATTCTTGTTCCTCTCCCCTGTACTCTTTCCAGGTGGCCTGCATCCTTCTCGAAGTGTCATGCCAAAACTAAACATAGTACTCCAACAAAAGGCTCTGCAGTGTCAGACAGCGCAGAATTGCATCATATATTTTCCAGATGACATTTCAGTTTATATAAAATCCTAGTTTGACATTTGCTGTTAGTGAAATTTCCTTTAAAAATAACAAGTCAGGTTTTTAAAATACCTATGTCATTTAAAATGCCTTTAACAGGAAGATGCTTTAAGCATGAAAATGCATCCAAAATGAAAGAAACCAGTAAGATTTGGTAGGCCTACCTTAATATCTCAACCTGCTTTTCCAGTCTCTGTTTTTGTACGCTCTCTGTTTCAGTGAAAGCTGAAAAGTGTTACAGAAATGGTGTATTGTGGAAAAGAGCTGATGAAACTCTTACATTTATGTTTTGGACTAGTGAGAAACTCAATTCCCGATGAATTTACAAAACAGGCTTTCTAAATTGTCACACATTTGTTGTACTTAAAGGAAAGACAGAAGGAATTTCTAATCAAATTTCCTAACTTTTTCTGTCCCCTATACGCTTCAGATGATGCAATTTTAGAAGAATTTTATAACGTGAGAACTTATTTGGCCAATGATTTTACTATTTATTGTCACAGTGTTAAGTTAATCTTTCAGAGAGTATTTTGTCTTATAACTAAATATTTCAAAACTTACTCTCCTTTGTCTTATAGTCTAATTCTCATTGAAATCAATGCCCATTTTTATCGGCAACATCAATGAGATAAGAATCAACCATTCTGTGTAATGGTGCTTTAGTTAAAAAAAAGCAAACAAAAAACTTCATGTGAAAGTAGAACAAACCAAAAACATTTGGGATTATTAAGAGCAGATGTTAGGAGAGTATAATGGATTCACTTACAAAAAAACTGAACCTTTGCCAAGTTAAAATATTTGTCAGTTGAAGTCCTATAGTGACAGTAATTCTAAATAAAATAGCTGAACCTATCAAAATTAAAAATATATACAGATATAAAATTTGCAAGTGTCTCATAGATGTTCTTCTATGTTTACATTTTAAAAGTACATAAATATATTAAAAAATCACATTTCTGTTGCAAACATAGTTTTTAGAATATAGTACTGAAGAATGGGTAATATGGCAGGGGGACACCAAGACAAACAGGCTCCAAAGAATGCCAAGAAACTCCTAAAAGAAAAAATAACTTGCAACTGCAGCCATTGCAAAGCAAACTGCAACCATTTTGGGGGTGTATGTGTGTGTGTATGTGAAAATATTAATATTCAACTGCAAAATTAATGTGTGCAAAGAGTCAGATGTACAGAAATTAGTCCCTTAGGACCATAATTAGATGACCCCAAGCTGAGTGGTGCGGTCGACATGCCAGAGGGACGGGATGCCATCCAGAGGGACCTGGACAAGCTGGAGAAGTGGGCCCGTGTGAACCTCATGAGGTTTGACAAGGCCAAGTGCAAGGTCCTGCACCTGGGTTGGGGCAACCCCCGGTATCAATACAGGCTGGGGGATGAAAGGATTGAGAGCAGCCCTGCCGAGAAGGACTTGGGGGGACTGGAGGATGAACAGTCGGACAGGAGCCAGCAATGTGCGCTCCCAGACCAGAAGGGCAATCA